>NW_028230444.1:13197299-13514598 GCF_043228905.1 Azolla caroliniana
GACCCGGTGAGAACCGGATGACATGTGCCCAACAAGCGCCGGATGATGCAGGCCCGGTGAGGAGTGCTCACTGAATGAAGGGACATATTCGTAAATATATTTCTGAGAGTCCATCGGGGCTATATTTGTAAATAGCCGAAAAGTCATATTAGTATAAATATGACTTAGGGCAAACATTAGAGTTCTTGTCATTCTTGTTGGCGCAAGATTAGAGCGCAACAGTGTACAGAGAGAGAGAGAGAGAGAGAAAGAGACGAAGAGTTCGTATCTCTGTTGTAACCACCGCCTGTGGCAAAGACAGTGAACAAGAGGTCGTTGCCTCTGTGTTCATCTATTGTATATTGCTACATAGTGATAGTTAGCAGTCAGTGGACTGCCGTGGTTTTTTCCCATGTTTGGGTTTTCCACGTAAACATCCCGTGTACTCTTCTCTCCATTATGTCGTGCATTCATTCCCGTTTTTTCTGTGTTTGATTCTAAGCTTGGTTGTGGCCGAGCGGTGTTCATCGGGAGCACGTAGTTCCTGACAATTATAATATAAGAATGACACTTGGATGTGTATACAATGTAGAGAGGAAGAGCTCTTGCACATATGACTACGCTCCACTCAAAAATCTATCTTAACAAGACCCTCTAGCCTTCTTTTATAGTTGTGAGGGACTTTTGCATGAGCACCATTTGTCACACATGTATTTTGCATGCATACTACTTTTGTATGCATCTACTACATGCATTTATCATTAAGTAATATTGAATATTGAATATAACAAACCAATAATGGCTTGATGGTTAAGCTAGATAACTATGAACACATATGTGATGTGTTCAATTCCTTCCAAGTACGAGCTTGATTTTGAACATCCGATTCCGACCTCTTCCCCGGTTATGGACGTCTTTCGTAACCAAGGCCTTCGGATCAGTTCTGGACTCCTGGTCCTTCCGGAGAGCTTCTTCGTTTAACAAGCTTGACTTCACTCTCGCCAGAGATAAGTCCTTTCCTTCCGGTCCAACATTGCCCAGAGTGACAACCAATGTCTCCCAACTATTCAGAAGGGACCCAAGCAATAACAATGTTAGTACCTCATTGGCTAATGGTACTTCGAGCAAGGTAGTCTGGTTTATCAGCCCCTGGAAGGTGTTGATATGCTATGCCATGTTGGCGTTGTCTTAATACCGGAACCTCACTATCTTCCGGAATACCAAGACCCAATTTACGACATTCTTGTTCTCCAACATCGTGCCGATCTTCTTCCAAAGCTCATTGGCCTTGTTCTCTTCATTTAAGTTATTGTACAGGCTCATGTTAATGAAGCATCGAATGTATGCCATTGTTTTCATGTGCATTACTTCCCTGGTCGTGGTATTGATCTTGTTCGATCTTTCGTCCCCAAATTGTACCGGTAGCCATAGATCTTTGACCACCAACATGTCCTTCATCTTCGACTTCCATACAGGGTAGTTGGAGCAGGTGAGTTTGAACATGCCGCCGAATGAGTCTTCCATTTTTATTTTTTTTGAAGTTTAGAACTTCGTTCTGATACTAGTTTGTAGCAAACAGTGGTTGGGCACAACCGAGTCTCAATCACAATGGAAGAAAAAAATAGAACAAAAATCAATATTAATGCACTTACACACAAAATGGGTCGACACAGGATATTAACGTGGAAACCCTAATCGAGGAAAACCACAGGAGTTCTCTGACTCCGAACAGAATCACTATAGAGGAGGGGTACAATAGAATGAGACTCAGAGGCAACGACCTCGAGTTCAACATCTTCGCCAAAAGACGGTTACAGTAGAAGGAGCTTTCTGTGTGTCTCTCTCTCTATCTGTACAATGATAATGATAACGACGACTATAATGATGATCTACGCATAACAATATTGCCATAGTTATATTTATACTTAGATAACTTTGGGGCTATTTACAAATATGGTCTCAACGGTCACGTCTGAAAATATTTACCAATATTTTCCTATTTGCTGGTTCATACCAGATCCAATTGGACTCCTTCCGGATCCATCTGATACGGTGTCTGGATACCTTCTGGATCCATCCAGTCAGGTTCCTTCATTCGTATCGTCTGATCCAACTAATCCGGTTCTCATCCAAATCCCATCCGGAGGAACCTTTTTCCGAACAGTTATATGCATCTTGTAAGTCGATCTTTGTGGAACACTTTGCACCATTAATCCTTTCTAAAAGACTCAAGATCAGGGGAACTGCATACCTATTTTTTATGGTAACTTTATTCAGGCCTTAGTAATCCACGACTAGACGAAGTGATCCATCTTTTTTCTTTACAAAGAAAATAAGTGATTTGACTGGAGATTTTGAATGTTGAATGAATCCATTCCCCAAGTTTTCCTCTATGTAGGCTCGAAGAACCTCAAGTTCGGTTGGTGACAAGTTGTAGATTGGTCCCCATGGTGGCTATTTTCCTTGTGGTAAATCAATGGGAAAATGATATGGTTGATGTTGAGGAAGAGTATTAGCTTTTACCTTATAAAAAACATGGGCATAATGGTTGTTGAGTGACAAGCTCATCATGGGCCGAATCGGCTTAAGAAGCTGAGAGCCGGATCAGACGAAGGCCGATCAGCTAGGTCCGAATCGGCTGAATAAATCGTAAGCCGAATTGGAGTTGCCAAGTCAGATGGAGTCCGACAGGCCATTACATAGCCTAGATGCCTATTTTAGTAAATAGGCCTATTCATGAGCATTAAAGTACTGATAGTACTTGTGTCAGCCCACTCGTTAGGGCTTGTATAAAAAGTGCTCAGTGAGCACATTGTATGGACTAAATACAAAACATTGAGTCATTTGATAATAGAAGTCTTGTGTTTGCTCACTCACTCACTCTCTCTCACTCCTACTCTGTGTTTGCCTAACTATCGGTCTTTTACTGTCTGGTCGAGCCGGCTATGTTACGAGCATGACCATATAATATCCCGTGGTGAGAATTTACCGTAGTATTCTATACACATGTGAAAAACGTAACGTGCAGAAGCTATATGACACACAGAATACTAACAGGAGAAAACAACAGGTTTAATGGAGAGCTTAGGACACGATGTACACAGGAGAGACAGAGAGGGAAAATAACACACAAAAGAAACTAAATTCAAAATAATGTGTAAAAACTCTATACATAGGATGTGCTCAGGGAGCACTTTTATACAAGTCCATACGGACTAACAGAAGTATTCATACGTATTTCAATGCTCATAACTGAGCTCCTACACTAACTCCCAAATATATTCCCTTGCGGAATATCTGTTCAACGGCCTCCCGGTTTCCGCACCGATCCGGCCTCTTGTTCGCACCGGTTTACGCATCGGTTTACGCACTGATGCGGCCAATGTTGAGCTCGTATCTCAAAACTCCCCCTCAAGCTCAACTTGAGGCTCTTTCGGTCCTTCGCTCTGGTTTCTCTTGGCTTTACGCCTCGCTCGCGCTCCTCGACCCATTCGATTCCATGTGTCTCGACCCTTATGGTCGGCTTGTCTGCTCGTGCAGCCTTTTCCAGCTCCCTTGATGTCATGGTGTTGGCGCCTCTTTTGCTGCCCTTTATTCCACTTGGCCTTGAGTTGATTCAGTGTCTCCGCCTCAAACATCCGAGCTAAATCAGTTGTCTCCGATTCGTCTCCGCTTTTGTCCGAATTGGTTGTCTCCAATTCGTCCTCAATCTTGGCCTTCTCGCCCTTGTTGGCTTCATCTCCCCCATGTTTGGCTGGCTCCGGCTCTTTCTTTCGGTTGTTGCCATCTCGTTCGCTTCCGAACTCTTTCATGGATTCGCCTTCGGCTTCTTCAGCCGACACTAAATCAAATTCGTCATCCGATTTGATGTCGCGATCACTTCCGCTCCTTTCCTTGGTCTTGCGGGACCTTTCTCCCCCTCAAGTTAGGCACGTCAAGTTGCCGCAACCCAAGCGCACCCGAGAATTGCCACAACTTGTCCAGACCAAGGGGCTTGGTGAAAATGTCGGCGGTCTGCCGATCCATTGAAACATATTGAAATTCAACTTCACCAGAGAGGACACGTTCACGGACAAAGTGGTAGTGCACCTCAATGTGCTTACTTCGGGCGTGGAAGATGGAGTTCTTCGCATGTTGGATGTTGCGGAGGTTGTCGCAATAGATCATCGTCAGATCGGACACCTCCACCTGCAAATCCTTAAGGAGCCGCTTTAGCCATATGACTTCGCATGTTGCGACAACTGCTCCTCGATACTTAGCCTCTGTGCTCGACAGAGCAACTGTCGGCTGCTTCTTGCTCCTCCATGCGATCACGGTGCTCCCAGGGGAGAACGTGAATTTGGATGTGTATCGGCGATCGCCGGCGTTTCCGGCCCAGTTGGCATCCGTATAGCCGACTAGTTGTGCAGCAGTACCGGTGCGATATAGTAGCCCCCGGTCCTTAGTGCCACTGATGTACGGGTTCTTCTGGCGGGTATATCGGCGTAATTGCACATTAGCTGATGTTGAGGCCGTTCTGGGCGACGCGGACTTTGCTCTTGAAGGCCCGTCATCGCTCTTCTTGGAGTCAGATTCGCGTCGATTCGACTCGTCCCTATCCGTGCCGTACTCTAGCATCTTCTTCTTTCCCTTTTCTTTGCACGTAAGCCGTTTCTTCGGCTTCCTGTGCAGGGAATGCACGACTGAGTCTCCACTACTTGTTGGTTCTTCATCTGACTGGTCAAACCGACTCAGTCGCTCATTCGGTCCACTTAACTGAAATGAGTTCGAACTCTCTTCAAGAGTTCCGGCTTCGAGTTCATCAGGAGGCATCTCAGCCTCACTGAGCTCATCTTCAGAGCTCGAATTGGAGTTGGGGTCCGGAGTCGGAGGCAAATACCAAGAAGCAGACTTATCAAACACAACATCGCGACTTACGTGAGCTTGTTTGGTTCAGGGCTTATAACACTTATAACCCTTTTGTTCGTTCGAGTAGTGGACCAAGATATACTTCTTGGCTTTCGCGTCCAGCTTTCTCTGTTTCTCCTTTGGCACATGCACATACGCGATGCTACCGAAAACCCTCAAGTGTCGTAGATTCGGGATCCTTCCGAAATGCAACTCATGTGTCGACACTTTTTCGCCAATTCGATTCTGGATGTAGACAACGATTCGGATTGCTTCGACCCAATAGAACTTGGGCATGCTCTTTTTTTCCAGCATTGCCCGTGCCGCTTCCACAACCGACTGATTCTTCCTTTCGGCTACGCTGTCGTAGTGTGAATCACACACTACGTGAAATATGTAAAATACTATATCCGATTTAAAATACGTATAATAAATAAAATAAAATATTAAAAATATTTATTATGTGCATAAGGCAAGGTTCGAACCCTATACCTCCACGTAGACAAACCCCGACCTTACCACTATACTAGCATATTATGAATTTTAATGTTATACTAGACGTTATCCCATGTAAATGTTCTAGATATGCATGGTACAAAAAGTTATTCATGCATACACACTCGAGTTAAAAGAAAAGATGGGATAGAAAGTTAATCATGCACATGCAGTGTGCATGAAAACTAAAGTTAGGAAAAGCATGATGCTTGCATGTGATAAACTTAGACTCTTCCAACACTATATAAGGGAGAGAGAAAGATGTATCGTGGTTGTTGCTTATTTTACAAAGGGGGATTAATATAATATAATCGTGGGATTCACGAATTTGCTAACTATTTTTCTCTCTTAATCTAAGTACTCACTAATACACTACACTCGTGGGATTCACGAGTTTTTCATATCTTTCTTTCTTACAACATATTTCATATTCTTCATTGCCTTAGAATTTTCTTTTCTCCTAGTCCAAAACCTCAGTGGTTCCCGGCCGATTCACGCAACGATCCGGAGCCGAAAGGCACGACAACACCGTTTTGCTCCGGCGTATACCTATAACTTAATTCACGCCAAATTCCCATTTGTTGTAGATAATTGTTGAATTGGCCTGAAAAGTACTCTTTTCCGCCATCCGACCGCAAGCACTTGATCGTCCGCAGCAATCGGCTTGAGTTCGGGTGGTGCGAGTACCAAGATGTTGATTCGTCAAAGACGACATTGCAGCTGACTCGTACTCTTTTTTTGGATCAACTAGGAGGAATGGCAATTCAAATGCCTAGATACTGGGGGGGATGCTATCAAAAAAAGGTTAGCTAGTTTAGATATCTAGAGTGGGCTCTGCAGCTCAAACAAAAGCGGATACCCAATACTCTGGAGATCCTTTGCCTGATCCCATGCGTGCTTCTTCCGCCGGCCGCAGAGACCGAAGAGAGTGTTAGAACAGGATCCTTCGTATATGATGCTGTATAATCTCGAATATTATCAATTCCAGTTCGCTCCCGTCCTGGAAGTAATTAAATGAAGTTATCGTGGGGCGGTCTCCCGGACATAGTCTTTTCATCTTGGACTTGCTTCCAGTGGGGGTTGTAGCACTTGTACCCTAGCCAACCAAAATACATTTCTCTGCCTTGGCATCTAGCTTCTTTCGCTTCTCATTCGGTACAATGCACATATGCAATGCTACCGAATACCCGAAGGTGTGCCAAATTCGGCTTCCACTCGAAATACAGTTTGTGCGGTGACACCTTTGTCCATGAGGCAGATATTTGATTCTACATGTAGAAGGCTCTCTGAATTGCTTCCGCCCAATAAATCCAGGGCATGCTCTTCTCCTCCAACATTGCCCTCGCCGCTTCTACCAACATCCGGTTCCGACGTTCGGTCACGCCGTTCTGCTCCGGCGTGTATCTACATGAGAACTCTCGACGAATTCCTTTGATCTGCAGATAACTTATGAACTAGCCGGAAAAATATTATTTTCCGCCATCCGATCTCACACACTTGCTCTTTCTTCTGGTTTCTCGTTTGACATGACTCTTTAGGTCCCGGAAACACGAGAAGACTACACTTTTCTTCTCGATCAAGTAGATCCAAGTGTGTCGACTGAAATTGTTGATGAAGGAGACGAAATATCGGCTCCCGCCGATGCTCACGTTTTGTGCTAGTCCCCACACATCTGAATGGATAAGATAGAGTTGGTTCCTACTCCAATTCTTCTCATTGGGGAATGGAAGCCTATGCTGCTTCCCGAGCTAACAAGCATCACAAGTTTGGCCTTTTTGGCCACTCAACTTCGGCAGTCTGGAAACCACATGTTTCGACTGCATCTCCTGAAGCGTTCGGAAGTTGATGTGGCCGATCCGCTTATGCTACAAGTTGATGTCTAACGCAACCCTTTGCCCTTTCGCGAACATAGAGTGCCAACACCATTGGTTTCGAGGATGAACATTCCATCTTGATGCCCTTGCGTGATGATCCAGCCTTCCTCCTCGATGAAGCATCCGTGGTGAGTGAACCGGACCTGCATTCCTTGATCCACGATCTGAAGGACCGACACCAAGTTCTTGGTTATCGTCAATACATGCAGGGCGTTCCTCATGATTCCCTTCTGCTCCACATGGCTCAAAGGGACATCCCTGAGATGCTCAATGGGATGTGGGGTGTCATCTCAGGTTTCAACCACCCCCGGCTTCTCGAGAAAGGAGAACCACTCTTTGTGGTTCGTCATGTGGTTTGAAGCTCCCGAGTCCACGTACCAAACTTCCTCCGACTTCAAATCGGATGCATAAGGCCAACTGAATCGGACGCACCCGCGTGGTTCTCCTCTACAAGGAGCATCGACTGTAAGTCGAAAAACAAGGGCATATTCTCCCTCGTACAAACTGCCATTTGGAATGCTCTAAACTCCAACGCCAGGCCCCCAAGACAGACTTGCACCATCTCATCCTCCTCAATGGTCACGTTGATGGAATCAAGGGAATCGTAAATCTCTTTAATCTGGGCCGTGTAATCGGCCATCGACATGTCTTTCTGTCGAACGTTGCTCAACTCTTGTTGGAGTTGCAGCTTTTGGGCCGTGGTGCTTCCGACGAAGACCTTTATCAGGTTTCCCCAAGCTTCCTTTGGTGTCTTGGTGTCCGAGATATGGCTCAACAGCTGATCGTCGACACTAGACGCAAAGCGGTACATCACCTTGCTCGTTGCTTGTTCCCAAGTCAGAAAGTCCTTGTGTGCTACATCAGGTGTTGTATCGTTAGCTCCGTCGACATAACTCCAGTGGCCATGCCCGAGCAGGTACTGGTGCATCTTGTACGACCAAGATGCGTAGTTGGTTCTGTCAAGCTTCTCCGTCAGAAGCGAGCTAGCCATTCCTCCGTCCATTCTTCCCTTCTTGTTCTTTACCATGTGTTAGGGTTCGTTTATGGAAAAAGCTTGTCGGCAGCAAAGGTTCTCAACCCTCGCACTCTGATACCATGTAAAAGTTACGTGTGGAAGTTTAGACAAACCGACTCAGCCGGACAACAACAGACAATACACAGGTTTAATGGAAAGCTTCAAATGCATAGAGAGTGAACTCCGATGCCAAGCCCCCAAGACAGACCCGCACCATCTCATCCTCCTCAATGGTCACATTGATGGAAGCAAGAGAATCGCAAATCTCTTTAATCCGGGCCGTGTAATCGGCCACTGACATGTCTTTCTGTCGGACGTTGCTCAACTCTTGTCGGAGTTGCAGCTTTCGGGTTGTGTTGCTTCCGATGAAGACCTTTATCAGGTTTCCCCAAACCTTCCTTTGGTGTCTTGGTGTCCAGGATATGGCTTAGCAGCTAATCGCCAACACTAGACGCAAAGCAGTACATCACCCTGCTTGTTGCTTGTTCCCAAGTCAGAAAGTCCTTAAGTGTTGCATCAGGTGTTGTATTATTAGCTCCGTCGACATAACTCCAGTGGCCATGCCCGAGCAGGTACTGGTGCATCTTGTACGACCAAGATGCATAGTTGGTTCTGTCAAGCTTCTCTATCAGAAGCGAGCTAGCCATTTCTCCGTCCATTCTTCCCTTCTTGTTCTTTACCCTGTGTTAGGGTTCGTTTATGGAAAAAGCTTGTCAGCAACAAAGGTTCTCAACCCTCGTGCTCTGATACCGTGTGGAAGTTTAGAAAAACCGACTCAGCTGGACAACAACAGACAATATGCAGGTTTAATGGAAAGCTTCAAATGCATAAAGAGTATGCGGGAGAGACAAAGAGAGCAGAACAATAAATTCTATTTCAAAATAAACTCAATACTCTGTACATACAACTGTGCTTTACAACACTTGTTGAGAGATCAAGCTCAACTTAGTTTAGCTATTTAGTCAACCATGTAACTTTGTAGTTACCTAGATAGAATCTAGTTAGAAGTGTTGACTATAACGCCTTAAATAGGACCTTGTACTTAACTGAGATATTCTAGATCCTCCACTCCTAAGTACATTTAATATAGGACTTACACTTTTGTACCTATATTATACTCACACATGTGCACCCTTGCACATGAAATCTATATATACCTCATTGTAGGTATTTTTGTATTCGATGATGTTTTATAATATAAACTCTAGTTTACTCATCCCCCATCTTGTGTTGTTCATAAGTGTATCTCTCCTCTCTCTCTTCCTCTCACACACATACACACACACACATATCACATAATCTTCCGCACTTAACTTAATCACATAATTAGGTACTAATTAACTCTTAATTACTTACCTAATTCTTAACATGGTATTAGAGCTAGTGGTCGAAGAGAACCACGTCCGAACCAAAAGCAAGACATCGGAAGGACAAATGTTCTTCTCGAATTCAGACGATGGCCGAGGAGGAGGTCACGACGGTAGAAGAGGTCAATTCGACCCATCACACGAAGGGAACTAAAACCTTCACGGAAGCCATCGAGGAACCTTCGGAAGCCATCATGGTCAGCAAACGAGGCCCGCAACTTGCAATTATTGCGGCAAAGTCGGTCACTACGAGGTGGAGTGTCGGAAAAAGAGAAGTGAGTCGGCTTCAACAAGTCGACAACTCACAAACTACGCATCGAACTCCGACTACGACAATCGTAGCGGAATGTTCACGAATCATGCATCGAATTCCAACTATGACGATCGTAGTGAAATTTTTACAAATTACGCCCCAAATTCCGACTACGATGACCGTGGCAAAATGTTCGTAATGAGGCATAGGCCGAACTCTATGACGGCCTCCAACTCCACAAGCACCTCCAACTCGGAAGACGTGTGTGGTTCATCGATTCCGGCGCCTCACATCACATGACATCTCACGAAGAGTGGTTTCGTGATTTACGAACACTAGATCGACCCAGCTTCATAGAGACGAGAGACGACACCACGCACCCCATTCGACACATCGGCAATGTCCCATTTGGGAAAGAAGGCGAGCAAACTTGCATCAAGAATGTCTTGCACGTGCCCACAATAACGAAGAATTTGGTCTCAGTCGGCCAAATCTTGGAGCAAAGCATGCAAGTCCACTTCAACAAAGAAGGAAGCTTAATCGAGAAAGATGGTCGACTCATAGCGAAGGGGCGGAGAGATGGCCGAATGTTCATCCTCAATTCGAATGAGGTGAAATCGGCAATGTACGCTAAAAGTCTCAAAACCGAGACAAGCATCAAGTTGTGGCACAAGAGAATCGGCCACATAAACCTCTAACGACTTCGAGCGATGCAAACCAAGGGAGTTGTCATCGGACTTCCAACATTCGAGTCAAAACGAGTCGACCGAGTATGCGAAGCATGTCAACTTGGCAAACAACATCAACTCCCATTCCCAAAGGAGAGCTCCACAAGCAAAGGCCTCCTCGACATCATACACTCGGATGTATGGGGACCGGCTCAAACGCCGACGATCGGCGGATGCTGATACTACGTAACCTTCATCGATGACTTCTTACGCTACGCATGGATCTACCCGATGAAGAAGAAGAGCAAAGTGTTCTCTGACTTCCAAAAGCTCAAGGGGCAAGTCGAAAAAGAAACCAGTCAGCACATTTGATGCCTACGATCGGATGGAGGAAAGGAGTACTTCTCTAACGAATTCACCTCCTACCTCCAAAGTGAAGGCATTCATAGAGAATTCTCATGCCGACACACACCCCAACAAAATGGAGTTGCCGAAGGAAGAATCGGCAAATACTTCAGGTAGCACGCGCCATGATGCATGAGAAGCACATGCCGAATTTCTATTGGGCCGAAACGGCATCCACGGCCATCTATCTCATGAATCGATGCACCATTAATGGAGTGCATGAGCTAACTCCATACGAGCTCCTCGTCGGAAGGAAGTCGATCCTGTCACACCTCAAGGTGTTTGGAAGCATTGTGAATGTACGCATCCTGAACGAACAACAACAAATGCCCGACACGAAATTAGAGTAATGTATCCTCATAGGATACTCATCCGAGAAGAAAGCATACAAGTGCTACAACCCTTCTACCCGAGCAGTTCAGGTAAGTCGAGACGTAGTCTTCGACGAGTCCGCATCCTGGTACGCACCAGAGACAACTATTACTCTGACTCTACTCGACCCGGAATCCGCCGAACAAGAGGTAGAAGATGGAGATCGCTTCGAACACACGTTCGAAGAAAGTCCAATTATGGCAAAGCCTAGTGGGCCACAAGAGCCCCCACGCGACCCAAGCACGTCGCGGCCAAGTACGAACTTGGACAAAGGCAAAGGTAAGATGCCCGAATATGAAGTCGACCACCCCGACGACAGTGATTCGGATGTGTCTGCTCCCTCACTAGACAATGAGTTCAATGTACCCATCATGCGGACACCCAAAGCAAAGAAGGCGCCATCTAGAGCTAAGAACCCCGTCACTCGGCACGGCTACAACGAGTACATGACCCATCACTATGCCTTCGCAATGAAGGTAGCGACCGAACAAGAGCCCAAGAACTCCACCAAAGTGGCTCGTAACCCACGATGGGTGGAAGTAGTCGACCTTCGCCCACACACTACAAGCCTTCGTCACCGGCTTGAGGGGGAGGACCCGAGATTGCCACGGCAAAGAAAGCTGAAGGCCAGACGGAAGCCGCACAGAAGCCAACATCGGAAGCCGGACAACGCTGAAAGCCAAAGCGGATGTCGGACGCCTCACACTTGAGCTTGAGGGGGCGTGTTGAGAGATCAAGCTCAACTTAGTTTAGCTATTTAGTCAACCATGTAACTTCGTAGTTACCTAGATAGAATCTAGTTAGAAGTGTTGACTATAACGCCTTAAATAGGACCTTGTACTTAACTGAGATATTCTAGATCCTCCACTCCTAAGTACATTTAATATAGGACTTACACTTTTGTACCTATATTATACTCACACATGTGCACCCTTGCACATGAAATCTATCTATACCTCATTGTAGGTATTTTTGTATTCGATGATGTTTTATAATATAAACTCTAGTTTACTCATCCCCCATCTTGTGTTGTTCATAAATGTATCTCTCCTCTCTCTCTTCCTCTCACACACATACACACACATATCACATAATCTTCCGCACTTAACTTAATCACATAATTAGGTACTAATTAACTCTTAATTACTTACCTAATTCTTAACAACACTATTTATACAAGTCCTCAAATGATTGACTCTACTGACAAGTACTTTTAATGCTCATACAAAGCATCAGACACAGACTCCCAAAATATATGCCTACGTACTAGGCTAGGGTTGTAGGCCTCTAACGGCCTACCGGCTCTTGGTTCCAGATACCGATCCAGACTCTAGCTTATTCAGCCAATCCAGTTATCGATCCAGTTCTTCATTCAAGATACCGATCCGGCTCTAGCTTATTCAGCCAATCCGGATCCGGTTGAGCTTGTGCACTCAACAGTTTATGTTGAGTGACAAGCTCAACATTGGGTGTGTAACACGGTGCGTAGACTGGGTGCATAAAATAGTACGCATAACATGGTCGTATCGGTGCGTAAACCGAAAGGCCATTAGTATGGTATTCCTCGTAAGGAATAAATTTGGGAGTTAGTGTAGTAGGCTCATTTATGAGCAATCAAGAACTGTCACTACTTGTGTCAGCCCAATAGTCAGGGCTTGTATAAAAGGTGCTCATTGAGCACGAAGTATGTACAGAGTGTCATTATTTTGAAATACAACTGAGTTGCCTGCTCTCTCTCTCTCTCTATCTCTCCATCTCTGCGTTTTTTGTGTTTTACCAAACTGTCACTCTCCGAACTGTGTACTCTGTGTTTCGCATACGCTTTCGCACACGTATTCTTTTACATGGTATCAGAGCGCGAGGGTTGAAGTCCTCTACAACCGACAGAAAAACTTGCGACAGAGACGTAGTTGAGTTTTCTTGGTTTTCTTGAAAGATAAAACAACAACATGGACAGAGGAATGGGAAGCTCGCTACTGACTGAGAAGCTTGACAGGAGCAACTACGCATCTTGGTCGTACAAGATGCACCAGTACCTTCTTGGTCATGGCTACTGGAGTTATGTCGAAGGAGATAATGATACAACACCCAAATCGACACACGGGGATTTTTCGTCTTGGGAATAGGCAGCAAGTAGAGTTCTCTATTGCTTTGCGTCCAGTGTGAGCAACTAGCTATTGAGCTATATTCGGGATGCCAAGACGCCAAAGGACGCATGGGCAAATCTCAAGAAGATTTTCGCCGCCAGCACCACAGCTAGGAAGCTTCAACTCAGGCATGAGTTGAGCAATGTTCGACAACGAGATATGTCGGTGGCTGATTACACCTCCAAGATCAAAGAAATTTGCGACTCTCTCTCGCCTCCGTCAACGTGAACGTCGAGGAAGATGAACGTCAACATGAACAAAATGGCCAAGTCTGCGAAGCCTGCCAAATGGGAAAACAACACCAACTTCCATTCCCCAACGACCGTAATCGTAGTCGAAATCCGCTGGATTTGATCCATTCGGATGTGTGGGGTCCGGCACAGAATGTGAGTCTTGGTGGAAGCCGTTACTTTGTAACCTTCATCGACGCTTCACTCGGCACATGTGGGTATGCACGATCGCAAAGAAGAGCAAAGTCTTCGCATGTTTCCTGAAGGTGAAGAGCCTTGTGGAAAGGGAAACCGGGCGTACGATCAAATGCCTACGGTCCGATGGCGGGAAGGAGTACTTCTCCGACCAGTTTACAATTTATCTACAGAAGGAGGGAATTCGACGCGAATTCTCGTGTAGATACACGCCGCAGCAAAACGGCGTGGCCGAGCGGAAGAATTGGACAATCGAAGATGCGGCCAGGGCAATGCTTGCAGAGAAGAATATACCGAAATTCTATTGGGCTGAAGCCGTGAGGACGATTGTCTACCTGCAGAATCAGACTTCTGCTAATGGAGGAGTGTCACCACATGAATTGTATTTTGAGAAGAAGCCGAACTTGGCACACTTGAGGATTTTTGGTAGCATTGCATATGTGCATGTGTCGAAGGAAAAGAGGAGGAAGTTGGACGCCAAAGCTGAAAAGTGCATCTTAGTCGGCTATCCAGACGAGCAGAAGGGGTATAAGTGTTATCACCCCCAAACAAAGGAAGTACGCGTAAATCGAGATGTCGTGTTCGACGAGTCTACTTCGTGGTACTTCCCTTCCCCTCCAGTACCTCATGACTCCATTCCGAATTCTGAAGAAGAAGTCTGCGCGGCTGAGATGCCTCCGCATGATGAGGACATCGGAGCTCTGAGAGAGAGTCCGATCTCATTTCGGCTGAGTGGGCCGAATGAGGGGTTGGACCGAAATGGCCAACCAAATGAAGAGATGGCGAGTAGTGAAGACTCGGTCGTGATGTCCCCGCGTAAAGAACCGAGGAGACGGTTTACGCGCAAGGAGAAAGGGAAGAAAAAGATGTCGGAGTAAGATTTCGACAATGTCGAGTCAGATCGAAGCAAGTTTGACTACAGGCAAACTGAAACGGAACCTCCACGGAAGAGGTCGACATGTGCCAAAAAGGTCATGAAATCGGGTAATCACGAATTACGCCGATCTACCCTCCTGAAGAACCTCGTAAAGAGATACGGGTATAATGAGTACATGGCACACCATTACGCATACATGACACGAGTGGCGGAAGTGCATGAGCTAGAGAGCTACGCAGAAGCGGCGGAAGACGCAAACTGGTGTGCCACGATGGAGGAAGAGATGCGCACTTTGACTGATAATGAGACTTGGGATCTGGTTGACGCACCGAAGGGTGTAAAGCCGATCGGATGTAGGTGGGTGTATAAAGTGAAATACAATACCGACGGCTCAGTCAATCAATACAAGGCCCGTTTAGTTGCGAAAGGCTACGCCCAGAAGCACGGCATGGACTACGACAAGACCTTCGCGCCTATTGCGAATATGACTATCGTGCATGTTCTGCTAGCCGTAGTTGTGGCAAAGGGGTGGCACTTACATCAAATGGATGTAAAGAACACGTTCCTGCAAGGGGATCTTGAGGAACAGGTGTACATGGTACAACCTCCCGGATTTCTATCCGAACAAAACACTTCGGCAGTTTGCCGACTAAAGAAGTCATTGTACGGACTTAAGCAAGCTCTGCAAGCTTGGAACGCAAAGATTACGCCATGGTTGCGTAGAATGGGGTTTACGACATCCAAGTCCGACTCTTCATTATTCGTTTGACAAGGTTGACATGGACCGGTTAGTCTCTTACTCTATGTTGATGATTTAGTCATCGTTGGTGCCGACCTGGAAGAAATCCGCCGAGTAAAGTCTCAGCTTGCGGCATCATTCGAAATGAAGGATCTTGGAGACCTTCATTACGTCCTCGGGATCGAAGTGATCCACGCCCCCGAAGGCATATTGATCAGCCAGCGTCATTACGCGCTGAATATGCTCTTCAAGTTCAGGATGGCAAACTGTAAGCCCATCTTGACCCCTCTGGGTAGAAACACAAAGCTTCGCCGAGATTCGGGAAAGGCATGTGACCCGACACGGTTTCGACAGATTGTCGGAAGCCTGATATATTTGACGATCACCAGGCCAGACCTCAGCTACCCGGTCGGACTGATCAATCAGTTTATGTCGCAGCCTACGGCCGAACACTTTCAGTGCGTGCAAAGGATATTGCGATATGTCAGCGGCACGAAAGACATGGCGTTGTTGTATCGGGTAGGCGTAGCCGAACAGATGGTTGGCTACACGGATGTCGATTGGGGCGGAAACGCCAGTGATCATAGATCCACATCCGGATACGCCTTCTCATTAGGAAGTGTGGCGATCGCGTGGAGCAATAAGAAGCAGCCGACAGTAGCACTGTCGAGCACAGAGGCCGAATATCGAGGGGCCATTGTTGCTACGTGCAAAGTCATTTGGCTGAAACGACTGTTACGGGATTTGCATGTGGAGGTGTCTAATCCGACGACGATCTATTGCGACAACCTCAGTAGTATCCACCTTGCAAAAAACCCTGTATTCCACGCCCGAACCAAGCACATTGAGGTGCATTACCATTTTGTCCGCGAGCGGGTCCTTTCAGGTGACATCGAACTAGCGTATGTTCCGACGGATCGACAAGTGGCCGACATTTTCACCAAGCCTCTTGGTCTCGACAAGTTGCGGCATTTCTCGAGTGAGCTTGGGTTGCGTCACCTCGACACACCAAACTTGAGGGGGAGATAGGAACAAGAGAGTGAAAGGAGCGGAGGTGATCATCGCAGCGGAAGTGACTGTGATGCGGAGTCGGATGAAGAATTCGATTTCGGGCCTGCTGAAGAAGTCGATGAAGAGAGCAAGGGCCATAATAGTAGGGAAGCACCGAGGACAGCCGAATCAGGGGGAGGTAAGGCCAAGACCAAGACGTGGTCTGACATTGTCAAAGGCCTAAAGACTGAAGATGAATTGGAGACAACCAATTCGGATGTAAGTGGAATTGAATCGGAGGAGACCGATTCAATCGAAATGTTCGATTCGGACATTACGAATCGACTGAGGGCCAAGCGGAAGAAAGGGCAGCGAAAGAGGCGCCAACACCGCGACAACAAGGGAGCTGAGAAGGGCCACATGACTAGACAAGCCGACCGAAAGGGTCGAAGCGCGCAGAATCGAACGGATCGAGGAGCGCAAGCAAGGCGTGAAGCCATGAGAACTGAAGCGAAGATCCGGAGGAGCATGTGGAACTTCAAGTCGAGCTTGAGGGGGAGTGTTGAGTGACAAGCTAAACATTGGGTGCGTAACACGGTGCGTAACCCAGTGCATAGACTGGATGCGTAACATGGTGCGTAACCCAGTGCGTAGACTGGGTGCATAAAATAGTACGCATAAAATGGCCGTATCGGTGGGTAAATCGAAAGGCCGTTAGTATGGTAATCCTCGTAAGGAATAAATTTGGGAGTTAGTGTAGTAGGCTCATTTATGAGCAGTCAAGTATTGTCAGTACTTGTGTGAGCCCGATAGTCAGGGCTTGTATAAAAGGTGTTCACTGAGCACGAAGTATGTACAGAGTGTCATTATTTTGAAATAGAACTGAGTTGTCTACTCTCTCTCTCTCTCTCTCTCTCCATCTCCATCTCTGCGTTTTGTGCGTTTTACCAAATTGTAACTCTCTGAATTGTGTACTCTGTGTTTCACATATGCTTCCGCACATGTATTCTTTTACAGTTTAGGTGCACCGAAATCGAACAACGAAGACGGCGCATGATCCATAAGTCAGAAGCAACAAATTGGTGCGAAAAGAGGAGCGATGGTCGACATCTCGGAAAAACTTATTGGCAGCTCCCCAAACACTTTCAAATCTCACTTCCAGAAAACTTCAAGAGAGGCAATGTTTGCATTGTGATGGTTGGACCTTGACTTCAAGGGACGTAAATGTTGATTGTCATTATCCGCACACAAGCCATAATCTCTTATTATGTATGGATTCAATTTCATCTTTTGGTTTTTGGACATTTTAGGTCTCCAAAATCAACACTGCGTAGCTTGTGATCCTTAGAAACATTTTTGGGCAGGAAATTTGTGTAATTTGAAGTTTTAACATTTGTGTGATTTGAAGTTTTAAGTTTTAAATTTTGTGAAATTGAAAGTTTTTGGTTTTTTAGCAGAATTTTGGTGTTTGGAATGATCTCTTACTTGTTTTACATTAGGGAAAAGATTTGCGTGTGTGTTTTAAATTTAATGTTCTTTGAAGTTTTTGAATGCCTGAATTTGAGTCGGGCGTCGGGTTGTGGATTTGAGTTGGGTACCTATGGATATAGGTTGTTAGCTTTTTTGATGGCGTGCATTTTTTGGATAAAGATAGGACGGTGCAGGTTGCACATGCCCTTAGCTAAGCGTCATGCACTGTCCATGGCCGTCGGGCCTCTTTATGATTTGGTAGGAGATAGGCATTAGCATAAAGTAGGTAGGTAGGTTCCTCTCTTCTCTTCTTCCTCTTCTTCTTCTTATATGTATGGATGTATGTACATACGTATATACATATGTATGTATGAAGTAGGGTTCCTCTCTTCTCTTCTTCTTATATGGATGGATGTGTGTATATGTATATGTATGAAGTAGGGTTCCTCTCTTCTCTTCTTCTTATACGTATGGATGAATGTATACATACATATGTACATCATCATGATACATGTATGAAGTAGGGTTCCTCTCTTCTCTTTTTCTTCCTCTTCTTCTTTTTTGCCTTCTTAAATTAAACGCCACTACTTAACTTACACACACACACACACACACAGTCTGCGTCTGCGTCTGCGTCTGCTCCTCCCTCCACAACCCTCAAATATTCTTTCTCTTTGCCTCTGCCTGTGTCTGTGTCTGTGTCTGTGTCTGCACAAACACCACCACAGAATGGTCCGCTCAGAGGTGGACGCAGATGAGCGGCGTGGCAAAGATGAGGAGGGGGAGGGGAAGGAGGAGGGGGAGGAGCAGGAGCAGGAGCGTATGAAGGAGAGAGGAGGAGGGGACAGGTCCAAGGACAGGCACGGTGAGAAAGAGAAGCACAGACGGGACAAGGAAAAGGAGCGCGACAGAGCGAAAGACAGGGAGGATCATCATCATCACAGGGATCATCATCATCATCATCACAGAGACAGGGACAGGGACAGGGACAGGGACTATGAGAAGGACAGCAGAGAAAAAGAACGGAACCGGGAGAGGGAGAGGGAGAGGGAGAGAGAAAGAGAAAGAGAGCGTGAGCGTGAGCGTGATAAAGAGAGGGAACACGTGAGAGACAAACTCCGAGATGGCTCCAAGGATGTCGACAAGGAGAGTGAAAGAGAGAGGATCAAAGATGCTGCCAAACACAGGGACAAAGATAAGGAAGACAAGAAGAAAGACAAAGTCAAACAGATGGGTACCGATGGAGATACAGCAAGAGACGAAGACAAAGGTAGGGATACCGATGCTGCTAAGGTAAGAAAGAAAGAGAAGGATAATAGAGACAAGGATGTGGAGAATGACAGAGAGAAAGACAGGGAGAGGGAGAGAGGTAGAGAAAGAGAAAGAGAGAAAAATAGAGACAAGGGAAAGGATAAAGAGAAAGAGAGAGAGAAATCCGTGGATAGAGAGCCCGATAGCAGAGGGAGATCTATGAAAGATGATCCCAAAGAAAATGAGCCCTTAGAAGCTGGGGAAGTTGATGTTACTGAGATTGAGAAGAAGGGTGGGGCAAACGAGATCTATGCATGGGTCAACAAGAGTAGGAGCCTGGAAGAGCGAAAGAAGATCGAAGATAGAATCAAGGCTGCAAGGATGGCACGACTTCTGTCAGAGCAGGACAGTGCAGGCGAAAGCGAGGATGAGAAGGAGACTCTCTATGGTGCAAAGGATTTGGCTGGTCTTAAAGTGTTACATGGTATTGACAAAGTAATGGAAGGCGGTGCAGTTGTTCTTACACTGAAAGACAAAAGTGTTCTGGATGGAGATGATGTGAATGATGAGACAGATGAGCTGGAAAACCTTGAGATCGCTGAACAAAAAGCTCGGGATGATGCCTACAAAGCTGCGAAGAAGAAATCAGGTGCTTATGAGGATAAATTTCAGAATGATATAAATGCTGTTCGAACAATGCTTCCACAATATGATGATGAAATGAAGGATGTCGGTATGGAGTTGGATGAGTCGGGAGGTTTGAATGCAGAGGGTCGCTCAAGGCTGGAAGAGCTAAAAAGAAAACTCCAAGGGTTTGAAGAGAAATCATATGAGAGCTTATCTGGGGGTGCAAGCGTGGCATCGGAATTTTATACTCAAGAGGAGATGTTGCAGTTTAACAAGCCGAAGAATAAGAAGAAGAAGCTTCGCAAGAAGGCTGTACTTGACCTGGATGCCTTAGAGGCGCAGGCAAAGGCAGAGGGTCTGGGTGATGCTGACCGTGGAAATCGATCTTCACATGAGAGGCAGGCGGTAAAGCTGGAGAAAGAGAGAGCAGAGGAAGAGTTGCGAAGGTCTGCATATTTGAATGCTTATGCAAAAGCTGTTGATGCATCATTGAAGTTGAAAATGGGAAATAATCTAGAAACAGGAGATGACCCTGGTGTGTTTGGAGGTGATGAGGATGATGAGCTTGAGAGGGTTTTACAAAGAGCTCGGCAGGCAGCTTTGAAGAAGCAAGTGGAGAATGGAGGAACTGTTTCAGTAGGCCCACAGGCTGTGGCAGTGGCTTTGCAACAATCAACTGCTGGGGTCGATATGGAGGCAGAGAGCAGCATGGACAAGTCCACTGTGGTCATCACTGACATGGAGGAGTTCTGTCGCAGCCTACAGTTGGATGAGATTCTGATGAGAAGGCCAGGAGCAAAGGATGCATTTGAGGAAGACGGTGAACCTGCTGCTGCTGCTGATAATGATGATGATGTGATGGCAGTTGCCAAACGTACTGGGGGTTGGACAGAAGTCAAAGAAGAGCATGAAGACAAAGAGATGGAGGAGGTGAAAATGGAAGATGAGTCGGACAAAGAGGAGGTCGTGTCAGAAGTTTCTGTTGGCAAGGGCTTAGCTGGTGCATTGCAACTTCTTAAGGAGAGAGGTACTCTTAAAGAGACGGTGGAATGGGGTGGAAGGAATATGGACAAAAAGAAAAGCAAACTTGTTGGCATTGCGGACAAAGAAGAGAAATTCAGGAACAGGGAAATCATCCTTGATAGAGTCGATGAATTTGGAAGAACCATGACACCTAAAGAGGCTTTTAGGAAACTGTCACATAAATTTCATGGCAAAGGCCCTGGTAAAATGAAACAAGAGAAAAAAATGAAGCAATATGAAGAAGAGATGAAGTTGAAGCAAATGAGTGCTGGAGATACTCCTCTTTTGTCTATGGAAAAGATGAGAGAGGCTCAGGCTAAGATGCATACACCATATATTGTTATAAGTGGGCACATCAAACCAGGACAAACTAGTGATCCCAGAAGTGGTTTTGCTACCGTGGAGAAGGCATCTATCGGTAGCTTGACTCCAATGCTTGGTGATAAGAAGGTGGAGCATTTTCTTGGAATCAAGCGAAAGCCAGATGCTGGAAGCATGAAACCTCCTCTTCCAAAGAAACCTAAGCAAGATGCGGAATGAAATACCAAAGAAAGCTATGTATGTAGCTTTCTAACTGTTTTCTCAAAAGCATTGTGGGTGGTATCCCCCAGGCTGTTCCCTAAAAGCTTTCATGTGAGATCCCTTCTTTTATAAATTATTCATGAATGCTTGTGAACCCGTGGCTATGTTTCTGGATTGTTAGCCTGTGCTGGTTCTCTGTACTTTGCTGTGTTAAGTTCCAGTTTTTATCCGACAGATTCGCTCTCTCTCTCTCTCTATCTGTCGACAGTGTTGCTTTAAAATTTACATACATTGCTGTCAAAAGCTTCCTCATCATTTAGGATTGCTGAGAATAAATGGAGAAAAGTTTTGACGCTTGAAAGGTGAAGGTGAAAGTTCATGTGCCGTACTGATTCTTTTACCATTTGTGATGTGTGCAACTCTTTTAGTAGATGTTCTTCATTTCTGCTTGTCCCATTGGCCATGTTTTCTGAGTGAAGTTCAATAGAATATTTCATTGCAGCTCTGTCATCCATGTCCATTTACAAACTTAGTGTTTGATTCATATCATTTTACTAGATTTAGACATTGTTACAGTAACTATGAGAGTCAAGATTATTACAAAGGATCTTGAGGGACAATGTAACAGCCAATGGAATCATGCTATCTTGTTAACCTGCTTCTCATGGGGTGTGGGCAAATTTCCTTATGCTGTGACCAACATGTGCGCTACTTTGTTGGCATGCATTCATTGTCTATTTACATGCTACATGCTATATCTTGAAAATATTGTAATAATGATCTGAAACAGTCTCATTTGTTTTTGAACCAGTGTCCTTGGGGGATGGCCCATGAAGGTGACACGATTTGAATTTTTTACATTTCAGCTCATGAAAAGTTAGAAGTAGCAATTTTTTTTCTATTTCTTGTAGTAGTATCAAATTTTTTGAAAGTAGTCTGACTTACATGATTGATGCACTATTTGCCAAGTTATAACAATGATAGCATCAAGTTTTATGGTACACATGGAAAGGCGTCAAGTTGACCAAGGAGCGGTGACTGTGTTGCAAAGGATTGTTCCATTTGCATGCTGTGCCCCTCAAGAAAGTAGAAAACTAATAATATATTCACTGTGTTTTCATTTTCTCAATGAAACTGCAAGTAGTAATGAGCTTGTAATTATATCATTCTTAAGAATTAAAAGTGGATATGCCCTATCTGGGAGCTTTATCTTAATTGATAGCGACTTCATTTAGTTTGAAATGTTTTTGGCAAGGTATTGAGATCTCAACATCTCCATCCAGTTACGTGGAGAAATCACGTTTTTATATTAAGTAGCACAGGGAGACTAGTGTTTTGTTCCCAAAGAGTGACAGCACTACCCACATGTCATGACCTGGGCAACACGCAATACGTCAAATACATTCACCTTACATACTCATAGAGGTATCGTGAGTGGTTGTATTGCATGGTGGACTATGACAATAATCTTAATGTTTACTATGCTACTATTTTAATAGGAAATATGATATGCTCTTTTCATTTTCCTATGTAAAAGAGTTGCATTTTACAACATTGAAGCAAGCAAGCATTGTAAACAGCAAGCACCACAAATTATGACGTTGGTTTTTGGCAACACTATTTGACAAACATGTACTTCTAGTGACAAATGTCCAAGATGAAGATTACTAAAACAAAATGTCTTTCAAGCAGCAAATATGATGATACATTGTACCATGTGGTTCTACAATATGAAGGTTATATTACTATTTGGAGTACTTTCAACTGAAAGGTCAGTGCGTTTGGAACCATTTCATTCATGGTTGGGGCTGTCAAATTTCTTCATCCCTCCATTTGCCTCACATTGTTTTGTTTCTAAGAGTCATAGAAGTGGGGGTGTGGTCACATATCTGTCTTTTTTTTCCGAGAATAGTGATTTCGTTCTCTCAAAAATCGGTAATGTTACTACTACAAAGGAATAATTTGATAATTCTAGGGAAACGAGCTTACTTTGTACTTTAGTAGCTGGTAAAGATCAAGTGTCAGCAACTACAATATGGCGCCGAAATGAGTGCAATCATAAATAGTAACCAACCGCCTAAATGTGTAGCTAGTAAGTTTTACAATTCTCAGTACCATTGTAATTTGATCAAAAAGCGAATTTGGTTTGCTGAAGGGAAGCTCTCAGATGTAAATGAAGATATGAAATATGTCAGTAATGTATGTTTGTAGTTTTTTTTTTCCAAAATGAATCTACTTTCCCATTAGTTAGGTGTATGTTTGTAGTTTTATTGCATCGTGCTTGAATTTGCGTTACAAGCAACCTATATATTTATTGTGCATGGGCATACTTTTGCATTGATTCAGTGGTTGAAGAGAAGCTCATAAAAAAACTACGTCAAACTCTCCACTACACAACATTACATATCATCAAGTCAAGAAAGAGAAAACAATGCTCCAGATTTTAAACAATCATATCATTCATTGCTCATACTCAAAGATGTAAAGTGCGGGTTGGTAAATTTCTCCCACAAATTGGGGCAAGTTGTTGTATTTGAAGAGATTATCTAACATATAGCTCAAATCTAGAAAATATATGGGGAACAAGATTTTGTGGAAGGAAATGGGTGTGGTTGGGTGCGTTATAATAAACTGCTTGTCATGAACTATGAAATCTGCAGTGCGGGAGGTTTGGGGCTTTTCCGTTCTGTTTGGTTCCAACTATCACATCTCTTGTCTGCCAACGGCCCAAAGTAATATTTGTATAGATAATTTGAGAGGAATGTGAATACAACCATAAAAAACATACCTGGTACTAGGTAGCAACAAACAGACTTAGAGGAATGTGAATAATAAACCTATAAACGTCCAGCCCAGCCCAGCCAGTATAGTATAGCAAGCAATGAACCGAGAGGAACGTGGATAAAATCATAAAACCATTATTCTTTGTTTGTACGTATTATATATGTATGTGTGTATGTATGTATGTATGTGTGTGTGTGTGTGTGTGTGTGTGTGTGTGTGTGTGTGTGTGTATGTATGTATGTATATGTAGACAGTAGATGAAAGAAACCTCTGCTGTGATCTCAATCTACAGAAGAACGAAGCCCTAAATATGCCTTCTCTCCGTGTCGGCTAAAAAAAAACCCTGATGGCGACTCAGACACCATTGTCTCCTCCTCCTTCGCCCCCAATTTTACCAGTTCGGCAGCTACATGCAGGAGTGAACCCAGAAAAAGAAGAAGATGATGAGGACCCTGTTCCTCTGATGAAGCAGTTAGGGGCCTGCGCTAAACCATATATCGCTCTGCAGGTAATTGACCAAGATCTAGGGAGGGTTACAGAGGTATTCTGTGTGTATGCGAGTTATCATATCAAAATGAAGTATATAATCTGTAATCTTGGCGGCTGCTGCAGGACTGCCTGATGGATACTAACCGAAGCTGGACCTCCTGCCAGACAGGTAGGGTAAGGAGGCAGTACGCATAGCACACATGGATTGATTGGCTGATTTATTACTATTATCAAATCGTGAATTCCTCCTCCTTTTTCTAAAAACTTGGCAGAAGTGAAACTGCTGAAGGCTTGCCATGACCAGCAGAGAAGCTCGGAAGGAGGGAGAGAGAGTTCAATCAGGCACCAAAGCCTCGAAGAGTCCCTTGATAGATAGGTATCTAGATACATAGATAGATTGCAAAATGAAATTTTTACTTGGCCAGTGTGTGAAATTGGATGGACATTCATATAAAAGAGAGGTAGGCCAGGTATATTTGTATGCTTCAAATCCCACAGGCTAATTAATAATCCTTTCATCAGAATCATATTCCTGTCTTCCGCATCAATTATTTCCTCATTGATTCATTTGCAGTTCTGTAATAAATGTATACACATGCTTTTCTCTTTGGATCTGCAACTTCTTTTTATAATATATGCTCTTTTCTTAAAACAAACAAATCTCTAACTACCACATCTGTGTGCATCCTCATTCATGAGTGGAGATAACAGATAGACAGATAGATGAGCACACTTAAATCTTCCAGTGGAAGAAGGGAGACCCGTCTAGGAGAATTTTGTCGTCCTACTACTGTTGGGTTGGGTTTTTCCCTGCTCTAACCAGAAGAAACTCTCTGTCTGTTTGTTACTAACATCAATCTCCCCCTCTTCTTGCCATTATTTTCAAGGGTAACGAGACATTCTCTGTTTTTGGTAGAAAATGATAAAGGAAGGAATGAAGAAGTTTGTTGAAGCAGTCACAGCATTGACCATTGGAACATTATTCAGGTGGCTCCATTGTTGCCTGCATAAACCATTTGTTTTGCATATGACGAGTAGAGTGTGTGTATGGTTGGTTGGTACATCGACACCATTTCATGATGTGGTCTTTTTACGTTTCAAAGAGTAGTGAGAGAGATTGAAAAATCATTTGTTTCATGATATGTCATGAATGAAAGCAAATTGTGTGACAGACACATTATGCTCTGCTTCTTCTTCAATGGAAGGAAAGAGTTTCAGACGGTGGAGATTTTGACGACTTCTCAGGCTGACTCCCTCACATGAAGAGAAGAAGAATTACAGGGAATGCAAGCAACACATTTTTTCTTTAGGTGCCAAGATTTTTATTCTCCTACTATCACAATTCTTGATCAAGCCAAATGGAGTCCTCCAAGTTGAAATAATGGTAGTCTTTTATACAACCTCTACTCTTACCCTACAGGAATAGACAAAGCAACGGATAAAGCCAAATACAGGAATGTTTAATAGATTATCGGATATGTAGTATTCACAAAATGATAAGGGAGTAAAAGGAGTACCAGCTAACAGTGTTTTTTTAGTAGTTGGCAAAAGTAGTTTCTCTTACCTTCCTAATTTGCCTACAATAAGTGCCAGACACATATGAATTGATAGGTCAAAAAGTCATCCAACTAATAGTTGTGATCTTAATCAACTACCTTGGTGGAAACTTAGCACGCACATCATTGGTTGTAAGCAATGGAAAAGAGAAAAATAGGTGGTAAATGCATCTCCATCATGGTACAAACACAAACTCGAGTGAGTTCAATTCCTAGGCATCATAATCTTGATAGAGATTTACATGTCCTACTTTGTTTAGTTACAACTTAAAACATGAATAGTTGGGAGCAGCGGATAGTTACCACCATTCATAACAGTGCAAGTATTATCTTTGCCTTTGCACTCTCACAATATGAATGTGTTTATTTCAGGTTTGCCTGAATGTATGGAGATGTATAAAGGTACAAATGTTTAAAATATACAAATGATTATATAGATTTGTGTGATTGAATCTGTCTAGTGTACAATTAATGTGTGTAGAAAAGGAAAACTTGACGTATGTACAAATACCTACAGATATAAGAATGAGTAGGTGTTTGAATGACTGCATGTATGAATAGTTATTTGAATGCAGGCATATAGATTGGAAGAATGCGTATAATGCAAATTATCATATGAATTGATGTATGTGTGGTGATGACTGATCAAATAAATGTGTGTATACTGAATCATATTGAATGCCTATTCGCTGAATGTTGCGTTCTATGAAATGCATATCCACAAGTGTATGTTTTAATGAGTGGGTATGCATGTTGTATGTTTAATCTTATGAAGGTATTAACGCATATGCCTGATTTAGAGACATTGGCAACCTAGATGATGTACGTAGGTAGGAAGGTAGGTAGGTGCAAACTGCAATTACCATGGGTAAAGAAAGTTACTAGGAATCAACAACGATTTCAGTTTCAGCTTAACCAGTTAACTTGTCCAATCCAAACCATAAGCGGTTTAGAGCTGGCATGTCGTCAAACCAATTTACAGAACCTTAGACCTCAGCTATACAGTATAAAAACGGTGTAACAGTTTGGTTAATGCCGGAACCGAGCCACTGGCAATTCCTCGTTATTATCTAAAGTTAACGTATCAGGTACACGTGAGAGACGTAACACATCCCTGTGTTGGCATGGCATGGCATGTCAGCATTGCCAACACAAACATATATCGGAAAAGTTGAAAGCTCATCTCAGGGGTATGGGTTGTAGCCAGAATCTGAACCGAACGCAACACACCTAATCCCATTAAAAACCAACACTTTGAAGCATTTTCCACTAAGATATCAAAAGGAGGTTGCCTTCACCTTACAATAATATATATATATATATATACTCAAAAGAGGTCAAAATATTGTTTGAAGGACACTCGCAACAACGCCATCTCCTTGATATATATTTGGTTGCGAATTGGGCGGAGCACTTACGATAATGTTGTTCGCAAGAATTGGTATCAATAGCACAAAGAAATGGCATTCAGCAATCCAGTCTCAAAAAAGACCCTGTGGACTTCTCTCTTTGCATTTCTTAAAAGATATAAATGCATGCTTCCACAAATTATAAGACCTTAACTTTCTTTCCCCCTATACATAGCCTTCTCTTCTCTACATACCAGACAAGACGCTCCATCCTAGCAATATAGAGCCTTATATTATTATTATAGTTCTGATGAGGACGATGGTTGTCATTCCACCTCAAATATGCCCAATGGTCGCATTAGATCTGATGAGGATGCCATTTAAATGGTCAAAAATCCTCATCTTTACCACATCCCAGATAGAACCAATCAAAAGAAGGGAGACATCTTTTATGCCGGGTACATCATCCTGTCCATCGAATAACAAGATCCCTTCTCTCTCGCACCATCCTAATTGTGATTGATGAAAAGAGAATTCCCACTAGGGAATGCAAATCAGATAAAGAGATTTTGTTGTCACGACATGAGAGACGGTAGAAGTTGAAAGTTAAAAAGATAGAAGAACAGTTAAGATCAAGAGAAGCTCTCAGACAGGGCCAAGATTTCCACACGCAGAAAAGAGACGAGACAGCAGAAACGATCAGTATGAAAGTTCTCACACGCCAATACTTCCCTTCTCCTTCTACTCTCTCGCGCTCTTCCTCTCATCGAGAGGGTAAGAGCTCTTGCTTTCCTTCCCAGGCAAAAGTAAGGGAAAAAGGACTGAAGCAATGAAACAAAGCGAGAGGAAGAGAGATTAGAAAAAGGGAAGGAGAGGGGCGGGAGAAACATTACATACAGAGCATCTCGCCTCCTTTCATCGAGAGTATTCAGTGTGGTTAAGACGGTTGTATCCTCATCGAGCTCTTGAAAAACAGAAAGGAGCAGGAGACGATGAAATTAAGCTCTACAACGTACGCCATCGCTGGGGCTTTGTTTCTCCGCAGTAGTGACAGGTTGTATGTGTATGTATGTATATGTAGTAGAACCAGAAGAAGGGAAAGGAAGGGGGCGGAAAGAAAGAAAGCCCTAGAAGATGAAGGAGGACGCTTGGTTTCACACCTGTCCGTCCGTCCGTCCGTCCGTCTCTTTCATGGAGGGCACGGCAGGGCAGCAGGATATGGGGATTAGGTTAACCCTCCTTACTTATTCCTCAATCCTTCCTTCTTCAGGTAGTAGCGGGGCCTAAATTTTCTTGATGAAGAACGTTTATTCGTGTTTCAAAGTGAACAAGAAGCACAAGAAGTTGATGAAAATGAGAGCTTCACCAATGTGATGGCTTATCTTGATGATAATGCACAAGATGAGGATAATGATTTTGACGATGATGATATCAACTTGAATGAAGATTAGGAATGTTCGTTTTGATGTAACAACTCATTTTGGATATTTGTATGTATGTATATGTAGTAGAACCAGAAGAAGGGAAAGGAAGGGGGCGGAAAGAAAGAAAGCCCTAGAAGATGAAGGAGGACGCTTGGTTTCACACCTGTCCGTCCGTCCGTCCGTCCGTCTCTTTCATGGAGGGCACGGCAGGGCAGCAGGATATGGGGATTAGGTTAACCCTCCTTACTTATTCCTCAATCCTTCCTTCTTCAGGTAGTAGCGGGGCCTAAATTTTCTTGATGAAGAACGTTTATTCGTGTTTCAAAGTGAACAAGAAGCACAAGAAGTTGATGAAAATGAGAGCTTCACCAATGTGATGGCTTATCTTGATGATAATGCACAAGATGAGGATAATGATTTTGACGATGATGATATCAACTTGAATGAAGATTAGGAATGTTCGTTTTGATGTAACAACTCATTTTGGATATTTGTTACTAGAAATTTACAAAAAAAAAGCATATTGTTATTAAGAAGGTAATGTGTTTTTTGCAATTTTCTTAACTTTTTTACCTTATGTTGAGCAGACAAGCTCAACCGTAACAGTCGTTAGAGGCCTACGATCCTAGCCTAGTACGTAGGCATATTTTAGGAGTCAGTGTTGGTTGCTCGTATGAGCATTGAAGTACTAGGTACTTATGTCAGTCCTTTCAAGGACTTGTATAAAAGTGCTCACTAAGCGCATTGTATGTACAAACAAAGTATTATTTTCGAAATTGAGTTTATGTTGTTCTGTTCCCGTGTATATTGTATGTTCCACGCTCTCCATCAAACATGTATTTGTTTTCTGTTGCTATCTGATGATGCCGATTTTGTCTACAAGGTTCCGTACACTACTTTTACATGGTGTCATAAAGACATACATTAACCAGGAATCGAACCCACAACTTCTTGGTCTATGTGTTGAACCCTTAACCATTGTAATAACATATATGATATGTAATTATAATAATTATATTTTTAGTTATTACGAGATATTTAGAATATTCTAGAACATCCTTGAATATTTCATTATTATATTTATTATCATAAAATATCTAAAATATTCGAGAACATTCTAGAACACTCCATAAGGATCTATAAATAAGTGTCCATTCATTCATCACAACTCATTCAGTTCAACACCCGTCTTTAGCCCTTAGCTTACTCTTTGTAATGTTGTTTCCTCATAATATAATCTCATTTCCATTTCAAGTCTTCTCTCTCTCTCTCTCTCTCTCTCTCTCTCTCTCTCTCTCCTACTCACGAGTCACGACAATTTGAACCGAATCCTTTGTTTTTCCTTTTCCAATAACCCTAGCAAACTTCCTTCTTTCTTTTCCCCCTTCAATTATGGAGTTTGTCAACAAGCAAGAGTATATGCATGTCCGTTCTGAGCTCGACATGCTCACGCCTAAGTTTGTGGCATTAGAGCAAGAAAATCAAAGGCTACTTGGGGATCTACAACAAGTGAGTACCGAGAAAGCTCATCAATATGAGGAGCTATCACGACGGGTTCATCAACTCGAGGCTACTATATTAACATTATGAGAACAAGCGGCGGGGGTTGAAAACTCCCCAAGGGAACCAAAGATTAGCCTCCCCGCCAAGTTTGATGGTACCAGATCTCTGTTTTGAGGTTTCCTGAATCAAGTGTGTTTGGTGATTCAGTTACATCCCAATCAGTACCCAATTGATGTTGCTCGTGTGGGATTAGTAGGAACCTTGCTAATCGGTACAACATTAGCATGGTTTGCACCACTTATTGCGAAGAAATCACCATTGTTGGAGGATTTTGAGGCATTTGTTAAGGAGTTTCAAGCTAGTTTTTGAGACACCGATAGCACTAGGACGACAATAAACAAGATTCAAAGAATACAACAGGCAGATCGTTCCACTTCAGCCTACGCAACAAATTTTTGTCTCTTGGCATGCGACATCCCTTGAGATGAGGCAACCTTAATGGATCAATTCCATTAGGGTTTGCGTAATGATGTCAAAGATCTTCTTCTTACTTTCCACGAAGATCCGAAGTCTCTTATAGAGGCCATTAGTCGAGCCGTGCGTTCTGAACGTCTATTTGAGTGACATTCTGAACGTCAACAAATGCTATGCCGCCAACCGGAACAAACATACGCTTCAATAGTCACAACACCGCCACAAGTTCCCAGACCCGTTACGAGGGATGGTCCCACTCTGATGGAGATAGAGTCAACACAACGTCAAGGGCCCTTATCAGTTGTTGAGAAACGACGACGTCGGGCACATCGCCTATGCCTCTATTGTGGTGGTCCATGACATATAGTCGTGAATTGTCCACATAAACCCAGACGTCAAGTTTACCAAGTAAGTGTGTTGTAGGTTTTAGGGTTAGGGTCAAGGATGATAATCATGATAAAGATGATTGATGATGAAGATAGACATTGTGTAATGGTGGAGATGACGGGCATGATGATGAGAGATCGTATAGAGAAGCATAGAGAAGCATTGCGGGGTGGGGGGTGGTGCCTAGAATGGCTCCACCCCCCTCCCAAGGGGATTCAACGTTGAGGGGGAGAGAGAGAGAGAAAGAGGGATGACAAGAGAGAGATTAGGAGAGAAAATGGTTCATTCTTCATTCATTCCCCATAAGGGGTTAAATAGTACAAGAGGGGGTAGTTACAAAGGGGTGTAAGCCCCATAGAGCATTCATATTGGACACTCACTCACACCTCATCGTATCCCTCCACATGCACACACGTGTGCATGTGTTCACATACATATCAACTCACAATTACATTTATGTTCCCTACACATATACAACATCATCATGATAATATTCGACCCTCGCTCATCACACTTGACTCTCCGTACAACTCGTACGGGGTAACACATATGGCACGCCCGTGGGAAAGTGCGTTGCACGTCGATCCCACATGCCTTGATGATGATATTTCTTCGACCGGAACTTCCATCGGTCCTTTCAACGATCGACTCCCTCGATCGGAGTGCTTGACTCGACCATCTTTGTTGGTCAGCAAATCTTCCGCGACACGAACATTCTCGTTCTGTCGACTTACGAACTTCGTCATGGGTCCAAAAATGTTGTGTGTATGTGTATCTTCCTTTAATTTTGTGTGAGTTGTCGTTGTTGATCACATCCATTTCTCTAGGTGGATGAGTTTTTACAATTTCGTCGGTGCCCTCAAGTTTTAAAATTTTTATTACATACCCTCGAATTTTGACAATGTCATTCAGTACCCTCAGGGTTTCAATATTTGTTACATGCCCCCCCCCTCTCTTTTTGTGTTTTCTTCCTTGCTTTTTCTTCTTCCTCTCTTGTTTCTTCTTATTCTTGTTTTCTGTTTGCGTTTTCTCTCTCTTATCGTTGTCTGTTTCTTCTTCTTCTTTTCTGATTCTGTTTCATCTTTCTCTTCTTTTTATCTTCATCCTCTCTTCTCGTTTTTCTTCCTTCTTTCACCACCGCTATGCTATGTCCATTGTCCGTGGCTGTCACGCTCTGCTTTTGTGTGTCGTTGTGTGTTTGTACGGCCTTCTCTGTTCATCTCCGTCTCGGTCTCTGTTTTTTTTTTTTTCTGTTTCCGTCTCTGGGTCCATCGCCGTTGCCATCGGTGTCCTCCGATGCTCGGACTTGGCTGTCCAGCCGCCGCTTTCCGTTCCTGTTCTGCCATCGTTTGGCGTCATTGCCGTCTCTGTCGGCCCTGTCCGGCCATTCTATGGTCTGCCATCTCTGTCCAGATGTCTCTATTCTTTACGACCATCGGTTGTCTGGCCGCCAACACCTCTTGTGCTTCTTCTTTTCCTTCCCTTCCTTCTTCTCTTCTTCATCTTCTTCTTCTCTTTCATCATTGTCGATTGTATGTTCGTTTGTTGGCCGCCACTGTTCGGCCGCAATCGGGGCACTGCTCCAACTATCGTTGTTCGGCCGCTTCGTCCCTGTCTCCCTCACTGTTGTGGTCGGTCGTCCCTTCGTCTTTCCGGTCGTTTTTGTCGTTTGTCCGGTTGTCCGGTCCGTTCTGGTCATTGCTTTGTCACTGTGCCGACCGTTACCACTCTGGTTGTCTCTCCATCTCTGCAACCGTCCCGTCATCTTCCGTCTTCATCACCGTTCTCCGTTCGGTCGTTGGCTTTCCGGTCGTTTCTATCGCCATTCGTCCTTCACTCGAGTTGTTCGGTCTTGTCCGGCGCCTTTCCATCCAGCCCTGTTTCCGTTTCTGTTGTCGTCTCTGCCGGTTCGTCATAGTCCAACCTCGTCCGTCGCTTGCCCGCTCTGCACACAATCTGGCCGCTCCTCTTCGGCCACTCTTTGACTGTTGTGTAGGGTTTCGGGTTGCCATTCGCCGCCGCTGTCCGGCCTCTGCCGTATAGCGTCGTCGTCGTTCGGCCATTTGTCCCGCTGTTCGACCTAGGGTTTGCTCATGGCTTTTGGGGTCTCTGGCCCTTTCCGTCTCTGTCCGGCTGTATCTCCGACAGAAACCGTTTTCATCTCTCGTTGTCTTCGTCTGGCGCCCTGAGCCTTTTGTCCGTCAATGTTGTTGTCGAGTCACCCTCGTTGGTCCTGCTGTCTTTGCATGTGTGTGTTTGTTGTGATGTCCCTTTTTCTGGTTGTCGATGTTTGGTCCACGTCTGCATCTTCTTCTGCCCCTTCGGTGATAACCAACTTTGGTTCTTGTTCCGATTCCGGTTCCACTCTCTTTGCGTTGTTTCTTCTGGAACCATAGCCCATGCATTCGCAACACATCCTGCCGGCCTCCGCTCCACACACTGCGTCTTCCACCGCAGTCTTCAGGTGGGCTTCTCTTACCGGTCGTGCTGGCACCGGTTCCCTCTGCGTCGCTGTTTTTCCAGCCGTGCATCTTGCACCACGCATTCGAACACGCACATTGTCACTAACCGCATTCGGAAACACGTACATGGACACCAATCGCAACCTTGCACAAACATCGTTTCCATTCATGAATTCTTTCATCGCATTGTCATTTCCTGCACTCACACAAATATGTTGCTATGGCCTTCGCTATGGCCTTCATCACCGCGTATCATTCTTTGACTCCGTTTCCAAAGGGGGGTCGCCGTAGTGGTCGCCAAAAGGTGTTGTAGGTTTTAGGGTTAGGGTCAAGGATGATAATCATGATAAAGATGATTGATGATGAAGATAGACATTGTGTAATGGTGGAGATGACGGGCATGATGATGAGAGATCGTATAGAGAAGCATAGAGAAGCATTGCGGGGTGGGGGGTGGTGCCTAGAATGGCTCCACCCCCCTCCCAAGGGGATTCAACGTTGAGGGGGAGAGAGAGAGAGAAAGAGGGATGACAAGAGAGAGATTAGGAGAGAAAATGGTTCATTCTTCATTCATTCCCCATAAGGGGTTAAATAGTACAAGAGGGGGTAGTTACAAAGGGGTGTAAGCCCCATAGAGCATTCATACTGGACACTCACTCACACCTCATCGTATCCCTCCACATGCACACACGTGTGCATGTGTTCACATACATATCAACTCACAATTACATTTATGTTCCCTACACATATACAACATCATCATGATAATATTCGACCCTCGCTCATCACACTTGACTCTCCGTACAACTCGTACGGGGTAACAAAGTGCACATGACAACCCTACCTCGAGTTCTACTATCACTTCTAATAACTTAAGTACTAAGCCGAATAGCCCATGCCTTGAGAATAGATTTGATGTCTTGAGCCCATTCGAGGATGTGTTAAACGAATAAGTCCGGCCAAAATAGGAGCCATTTGGTTGAACCATCCTAGATATGTAGAATCAGTACCTAGTTGTGGTTCCATTTCATCAAATCAAGTTAGTAGAGTTTTTTTCTGCACAAGTCGAGCTTAGCACATCTACAGGTCTTTGAGTCCTAACCTCTGCCCTCCTAGATTCTGGAGCCAAATCTTGTTTCATGGATGACGAGTTTGCATTGACCCAAAATATCCTCTTGAATAAGCTCTTGAACCCAGTAGTTGTAGGAGTCATTGATGGTTGCCTTATCGCATCAGGTGATATAGTCGAAGAGTCTGAACCAATTCGTGTAGTCCTAGGTAATTTGGCTAGTGTCATCTCATTCAACATCATTAGTAGTCTAGAGCACTCTCTAGTTCTTGCTTGGTCTTCCTTGGTTTGAGTTACATAACCCAACTATTGATTGGAGAAAAAGAACTATTGAAGAGGTCATGGTACAGTCCGAGTCTCTTGAAACTCCAACAAAGGATCTAGGATCCCACACAATTTCAACAATCTCTATACATCAGTTACATGAGGATGGAAGGAATGAAGACATGTTGGTGTTCGCGGTTTTAGCAACTCCCTCATCTAGCTCACAAGAATTGGGGGCCCAACTACCAAAGAAGTACATAGAATTCTCTAATGTGTTCGATAAGGTGAAGGCGAACAGACAACCAAAGCATCGACCATATGATTGTCCGATTGATTTGCAACCAGGAAAAGAGCCTCCATGGGGGCCAATTTATAACCTTTCACCCACGAAGTTAGAGGTTCCTCGTGAATATATTGATGAGAACTTGGCAAATGGTTTTATCCAACATTCAAGATCGCATGTTGGTGCACCCATCTTTTTCTTTAAGAAAAAAGATGGTACACTTCGTATGGTTGTGGATTATCGGGGCTTGAATAAAGTGACTATTCGAAACTGATATGCTCTACCATTGATCTCAAGCCTTCTGGAACGTCTCAACGGAGCAAAATATTTCACAAAGTTAGATTTCGAGGTGCCTACAACCTTGTTTGAATTCGTCCTAGGGATGAATGGAAGACTGCGTTCCGCACTCGCTATGGTCATTTTGAGTATACAATGATGCTATTTCGTCTCACGAATGCACCAACAGTTTTCCAACATATGGCGAATGACATTTTTCGAGACTTCCTCGATATCTTCATCATAGTTTACTTGGATGATATCTTGATCTACTAAAAAACTCAAGAGGAGCATGAGATACACGTTCGTCAAGTTTTGCAGTGGTTGTGAGAATATGGTCTCTATGCAAAATTGGAGAAGTGTAGTTTCGACTAGTGTCAAGTGGAATTTTTGGGCTACATAGTCTCTTCAAATGGCATCTCTATGGATCCGTCAAAGGTTCAAACAATTTTGGATTGGCAAACACCACAATCTGTGCAAGATGTACAATGTTTTTTGGGGTTCGCAAACTTTTATCGCAAGTTGAACAAAGATCATTCAAAGATTGTATTGCTCCTCACTCAACTGACATAAAAGAATTGACCATTTGTATGGAGTATAGATGCAAGCTCTGCATTTGAGAGTTTAAAGCAAGCGTTTACATCTGCACCAATTTTAATGCATGTTGATCCAATGAGGCGCTTTATACTTGAAGTTGATGCATCTGATTTCACACTTGGAAGTGTACTATCCCAGATTGGCGAAGATGGCGAATTGCACCCTGTGGCTTTTCACTCACGGAAATGTGACGCCACAGAAATCAACTACGAGATTCACAACAAAGAGCTTCTTCCCATTGTGGATTCTTTTCAATAATGGCGTCATTTTTTGGAGGGTTCTTTGTTAACCGTTCTGTTGGAAACACCTTCGATATGCCTACAAGCTATTGGTATCAAGGGAAGTGTAACGTGAAGACTTGTGCACGGAGGTGTCGTTAGGGGAAGAACATGGAGAGCATACCTAGAATAGAGCCCAGGTTGTATACGTAGTTGAGACCTTAGAAACGACGACACACAGATGAAACAACAAGAGCTAATAGATATGTATTACTGCAACAGTTAGTGATGATTACAAAAAAACACGGCCCATAGCCGGTAGCCTTACAAAGCTCTTATATCTATGAAAATGACCTCGCCTAGGCTCTCGATATCCCCTCTGCCGAGGTACGCAGACCTCGGTTTATATACTTTTTCTTCATACAACGCCGAGCGGTCGGCTGACTGTGAGGCTCGAAACTCGGCGTTTACCTACTCTCCCTTACCTACTCGCCTTACCTCCGGCGTATTACATTTAACTAATTTCTATTTTTGGCCTATGGACAACACCTGGCACGCCCGACAGGACTTTGTTCGTCGGACCCACAATTTACCATGGATTTGGCAAAACAACACGAACTACAAAAAAAATTGCCGTTCCTACGAGGGCTGATAGGTTGGTTTTATTCCTCTTCCAATATGCCAAGGATATCCTCGAGGGCGTGGGGTTGGGCTGGCTGCTCGGTTAGGTGCGCCGGTGATGGAGGTTGTGTTGCTGAGTTGGGGATGGCGGTGTCGGCGTGTGTGCCCTCCTCTGTTGAGATCGATTCAGGCAGGGTCAGGTTTATAGTCTGTGGCTCAGGTGGGATGTGGACGTCGGTAGGAACAGGTTCCTCCGGTTTAATAGCCGCGGTGAGAGTTGCGCCGATCATTACGGAAATTTCTCAGATCGTATCGATCATCCCGATCCTATTCATTCTGATCATAATCGTCATTTTCCTGATACTGGTCATCGTGATAGCGATCACGGCGGTCGTCCGATCTCTGTCGGTTGTCGTTTCGGTAACGGTCGTCGTCCCGACGGTAATTGTCGTTACGACGCTGTCTATCCGGCGATTGGGGTCGTTGGTTATCCTAGTTCTAGTAGGATTGTTGCTCGTCCTGACGAGAGTATGTATCCCTAGGCTCGATCTGGCGAACCGGGGCCGTCGTTGTGCAATTGAGCATATTGTATTCATAGTGCTCAACAGTGTGGGATCGGGACTGGCAGATCAGACACTGTGGTCGGTGAGGACATTCGAGGGCCAGATGGCCCAATCCCGAGCAAACTGTGCATTGGAGGGCGTGGTGGAAGTGATTGTCCTCCTGGGGAAGGGCGCTTTGCAGTGAACTCATAGAGAAAGTCGTGCTTTGCTGAGTCCGATTGAGGGCGAGGACGCGCACTATGACTTGCTCGATCGTTTGGTTGTCAAAATTAGTAAGCGCAAGAGTAGTCCGTAGAGGCTCCCGTAGGCTGGATAGGAATACGTCCGAAATGTGCTGTGCAGAGACATTGTCGGCCACTTGTCTGTAGAGATCCCGGAACCGAATTGTGAACTGTGCGACCGTCTTGTGCGGTTCTTGTCGCATGGAAAAGAACTGTCGGAGCAATTCTCGTTTGGGCACCTCACGATGAAACAATTCTAGGAATTGCGTGCAAACGTCGTGGAAGGTGACAAACTCCCTTGTGTCGAGGTCAGAATACGAGTGCGCAGCTGATCCATCGAGGGATAGCTAAGCTCGGCAATTTTTGAGGCCTCGATTTCGGCAGGCGAGAGTCGCTGTGTTGAGTGGTTGGCCTGCCAAGTGGACACGAAGGCACGAACGTGCAACTCCACGTCGAGGTTGTCGGTGTATCGTGGGTAAGGATACAGTGTCGTGAAGAATTTCGTCCAGAGACGGAAATCGGGAAATATTGGCTACATCGGCGGGTGCACCATATGCACTCACCCTCGTGTAATTGTGTGAATTATAGGAGTTAAGTCGGGACGAAGAGTCCCATGTAAATCGGGATTTATCCCACATTGTAACACATCCCTCTCCTTATTCTATAAAAGGAAGGGATGGTCCCTTGTAGAAGGGTTGCCCATTTTGTATTAGCAGGGTATACCGTTAGACGGAGAGACATTCTCTCTTTCTATCTCTCTCTCTTGTTTTAGGGTTTCTTCTTCTTCTTCTTCTTCTTCGTGCTTTTGTGCGTCGAGCCTTGGCATCTAGCGTTCTAGTTTTCTGCCCTGTACTCTGTGCAAGACCCCGCTCGGTGCGACAAGCCCGTGAGCTCCCCGACCGGCGGCTTGGCAGTAGACAAAAGTTGTATCTCATGCAGCCTAGGTCCGTCTTGAAGTCGGTGTCGAATCTCGTTGTCTTGTAAATACATATACATTTGGTTGTGCATATTCGGGTCCCTGTTGGTGTGCATGTGTGTGTCTTAGTGTTTCTTTCTTGCTTATGTACATGTTCGTGCGAGAGTCAATGTTGCCTGCCTGCTCACTCTCTCTCTCTTTCCCTTCGGTTGCTTCCGGTGTGCTCTTGGGGTGCCCCGAAAAGGGTGAATCTCGGCTTCCTACACTCCGTCACTCCCTAGTCCATGACCCCCTGTGGTCCCGCCTTTCTACACGCACGCGCGTAACAACGCGACATCTTTGGTGAACCCGATGTGAAAGGCGGCAAGGGAGGATGGAGTCGGAAGACGATGACCTCGCGGTGATGGTGGCCGAAGTGGTGTTGGAGTCGGCACGAGTGGTGATGAGACGAGAAGCAGCGCAACAAGTAGTTGAGCGAGTGGTCGAAAGAGTCGGCCGTTTCAACGGGGACGAAGTCCCATCTTACTTGGAAGCCTACAACGCGGAAATGGAGGAGCGAGACGTGGACGAAGCGTTGACGCTGGAGTTCTTTTGTCGGGCTGTCGCCGTCCGTATGCACGCGGAAGTGAAGGAGCTCCGACAAGCTCATAGTTCGTGGGAGGCCTTTGAAGAGGCGCTCCTGCAGGCATATGGAGGATGGCGGAAGAGCCGGGGACGACACGACTTCGACCAGTGGGTAGCATCGGCAGAGACCCACCGGGGAGCGACGAAGGCATTCTGAGAGTTCGAGCAACGACTTGCTCGGCTCTTGGAGTGGGAACAAGGTTTGGTGGGGGCGGACAAAGTCCTATTGTTCATCAGGTCGATCGACCGAGCGGAACGGGAGGCCATCGGGATCGAGCTCGAAGAGGATGACGGAGTGAATGGGCTTACGGAGGACTGGTCGAAGGTCGGAAGGGTGTGCCAATGGTTAGACAACGAGCGAGCCGAGAAGGCTAAGAGGAAGGGGTGCGACGGCGTGCCATCACAGCGGGAAGAGGCCGAACGGCAAAGAGAGTCGGCAAGGGTCGGCGTTGGGGCCAGGATTGCGGAGGCGTACGCAGCTCTCGAGGCGATGCTCGAGGAAGAGGAAAGATCGAGGTCGCAAGCCGAGACTGAGGAGACGGACCTGCCCCACGCGATGACGGAAGATCGGTACGACGGTACCATGGGAGAGGGTGCGGAACAAAACGCCCTCTCGACTTGCAGAGATTGAACGGTCAAGGACGAGGCCGAGATACCGATCGCGGGATCGGAACGTTGGAACCAGTGGTTTCGGGCGTGTCAGCCCGAAACCCCGGACATCGGAGAAGCAAGCCCAGGTGGGGCTTACGCGATCGGTAAGGAGACGACCGCCGACCAGGAAGAGCCGGTGGCTACGGACAAGGGCGTAAACCGGACGAGCGATTCTTTGAGCCTTCCCACACTTGCTCCCAAGACGATGGTAGTCGGGCCCGAGTGCCCACGTGAGTCCCAAGCGGAGGAAGGCGGCGGCGAGAGACCAAGAATCACCAGCGAGACGATACGAGGAAGGAGCGGACGAAAGCCCCCAGATCCGATTCCGGAGAACTCGGCATTCGGGCCCATATGCCCATGTAAGACCGAGGAGATGGATGGCAGTACCGGGGAGTCCTGGCACGATGCCAACGAAGATGGATGGGAGATGGCCAGCGACAAGGTCGACGAAGAGACCAAGGAACGACCCGACCGGGGACCGAACCGTGCGATGCTCCGATACTGGTGGAGCGTAATCCGGTCGTGGATTGTTCGATCGGGGCCAGATTCGGCATAAAGGTGCCGATACAGGAGAGGGTGCGGGATGAGCCGCCCTCTTTTACATGGGGAGAAAGACCAACTGGGTGAAGGTCGAGAATTGGAAGGAGGGTGATCAGAGGTTTGGAAAGAGTCTGGCAAGATCGGCATCGGAGCCGAAACTCCGGACATTGGAGAATCAAGCTCAGGCGGGCTTGATTGATCATAGAGCGGATGCTATCCACCGACACCACTAAAAGGGGTGGTGGCCCGGACGAGTTGCCGAAAGACGTTGCGAAATTGGTTACGCCACATCCTATCTGGAGACTACGGTTGTTCGGCCGACGGGGCAACGTAAGACCGAAAGAGATGGAAGGTGGAGGTGGAAACGCAGCAAGGAGAGCGACGACAAGTTACGGAGAAGTACAGGGTTTGAAGAGGAGAACAAAGACCGGTCCCATGAGATCTTCACACCAATCCGGCTGTCGGCCCGAGTGCCGGCGTGAGTCCTATAGGAGAGATTGGTGGCGACAGGAGAATGGGACCCGACAATCCGTACAATGACGAACGGACCCGGACGAGAACCGGGCGGAGCAGACTCCCGGATAACCATTCTGGGAGGGAGGAAGAGAGCAGGCCTACGAAGAGGCCGGGAACACGGTACGTCGGTACCACGGGAGAGGGTGTGGAGCAAGCCACCCTCTCGGCTTGCGAAGGAAGGAAGACCCGGGAGAAGGGTCAAGGATACGAGGAGCCCAAGGAGGATCCTTCACACCGGATCTAGAGACTTCGGCAGTCGGCAGTGCGGTCAATGTAAGACCAAGATACTGACAGTGGCGGCGGGGGGACAAGGGCGGGCAAACCGAGGTCCCATGAAGATCCTCACACCAATCCGGCGGTCGGCCCGAGTGTCGTCATGAGTCCTATAGGGAGATCAGTGGCAGCAGGTGAACGTGATCGGACGACAGAAGCAGAGAAAGAAGGTATCAGGCCGGCGAAGCGGCTACTAACCGAATCGGACCTACCGGCAAGGTCACGGGCGTAAGGAAGTCCGGTCCTACGGGATCTCCACACCGAACCAGAGACCACGGCTGTTCGGCCGACGGGGCAACGTAAGACCGAAAGAGATGGAAGGTGGTGACGGGAAACGGGACCCGACTACGCGGAAGACACAAGGAGAATCCGGGAGGGACTCAAACAAAGTCACCTTGAATTTTGGCAAGCAACGAAACGAAGACCGGTCCTATGGGATCTTCACACCGGTTCCGGAGACCCCAACTGTTCGTCCAACGTGGCAACGTAAGACCGAAGGAGAAGGAAGGTAGCGGCAAGGGACGAGACCCGGCATCGACAAAGGTCGGTAAGACGGGACGGACGAAGTGCGGAGCCCTTACTGGCCGATTACGGTAGTGGAAGGAGCCGGTAGGGCAAACCCAGGGAGGTGTGTCGGGCCGAAAAGGCACACCTGGGACGGAACAAGAGTCTCGCAAGTGGCTATCGTGGGCCGGATCGAAGCGTGACTACTGGACGGTGTTTGGCACGGGCGGTGCCGAACAAAGGAAGCGGAAGACGGCACAAGGGAGGTGCCGGGAACGAGGTGACGGGTGCCTAGTGGACTGCACAGGGTCGGAGTCAAGGGATGGCAAGAGAGGCCGGAGGAGGATCCTCCACACTCTCTTCGTAGATCTCGGTAGCTCCGTCGAAGTAGCGAAGACTGACACGTCAAGCCCGGGGTGACAAGCTGGTGGGGGCGAGGGGACGACGGCAAGCGGAAGACTCAGAACCTGTTGCAGCAACACGAAGGCGGGAAGGTGCCGGAGCGGAAAGGCGAGTGTGAAGATTGGTTGTGCGGTTCGGAGGTAGTGCGTAGAAGGCCAGAAAAGGATCCTCCACACCGTTCCGGAGACCATGGCGGTTCGAGCCAACGCGGCGACGTAAGACCATGGAGAAGGAAGGTGGCGACGAGAGGATGAAGGCAACGCGAAGCAACATGGGACGACAATCAGGACAAAGCGAATGGTCGACGGAGGCCAAGTGGGCCACTACGGGCGATCCTCAAGCGGAGGACATCGGGCATACGACGGAGAACGGTGCGTGCACACGGCCGAACAAGGGCTAGCGGAAGTACGCGTACTATGGAGATCGCGGCAAAGGACCCATCAACGGGTCGGACGAGCCTACGGGGAGGTAAGCGCGAAGGAAGAACCGAAGCCGACGGTTCAAACCGGCAACGAGCCAGGATGCGGATTACGGGAGATCGGTTTCTCACCGGCCCAAATCTCTCACCCTTCAACCAGATTTGGCACGTACCGATGGACGTGCGGTTAGGTGGGGGCGGATGTCATGAAGAATTTCGTCCAAAGGCGGAAACCGGGAAATATTTGCTACATCGACGGGGTGCACCATGTGCACTCACCCTCGTGTAATTGTGTGAATAATAGGAGTTAAGTCGAAACGAAGAATCCCATGTAAATCGGGATTTATCCCACATTGTAACGCATCCCTCTCCTTATTCTATAAAAGGAAGGGATGGTCCCTTGTAGAAGGGTTGCCCATTTTGTATTAGCAGGGTATACCGTTAGACGGAGAGACATTCTCTCTTTCTATCTCTCTCTCTTGTTTTAGGGTTTCTTCTTCTTCTTCTTCTTCTTCGTGCTTTTGTGCGTCGAGCCTTGGCATCTAGCGTTCTAGTTTTCTGCCCTGTACTCTGTGCAAGACCCCGCTCGGCGCGACAAGCCCAAGAGATCCCCGACCGGCGGCTTGGCAGTAGACAACGGTTGTATCTCATGTGGCCTAGGTCCGGCTTGAAGTCGGTGTCGAATCTCGTTGTCTTATAAATACATATACATTTGGTTGTGCATATTCGGGTCCCTGTTGGTGTGCATGTGTGTGTCTTAGTGTTTCTTTCTTGCTTATGTACATGTTCGTGCGAGAGTCAATGTTGCCTGCCTGCTCACTCTCTCTCTCTCCCTTCGGTTGCTTCCGGTGTGCTCTTGGGGTGCCCCGGAAAGGGTGAATCACGGCTTCCTACGCTCCGTCACTCCCTAGTCCAAGACCCCCGTGGTCCCGCCTTTCTACACGCACGCACGTAACAACGCGACAACAGCATGGTATCGAATTCGGAGTCTTTCGATAAAACCGGAAAAGGGTTAGTGTTAGGGTGGGTGACCCTTGGAGGGCTTGGTGGAGAGGTTGGTGTGGACTCAACTCGCGACCGAGTAGCAGGTGGCGAGGATTGCAACCGGTGAGCCTCCGATATTTCTGGGAAAGACTAGTCCGTGACCGCCGAGTCGGAAGTGCCTTCGACTGGCTCAGGGCATCGGCCAGATGGCCGAGACCGCTTGGTGTGATTGGGCGCCGTAATGGCGGATGAAGGTTGTCTTCAACGTAGTTCGTTGTGATCTCATAGCTGTAACCGGGTGTGCCAAATTGTGTTAACCATTCTGTTGGAAACACCTTCGATATGCCTACAAGCTATCGGTATCAAGGGAAGTGTAACGTGAAGACTTGTGCACGGAGGTATCGTTAGGGGAAGAACACAGAGAGCATACCCGGAATAGAGCCCGGGTTGTATACGTAATTGAGACCTTAGAAACGACGACACACAGATGAAACAACAAGAGCTAATAGATATGTATTACTGCAACAGTTAGCGATGATTACAAAAAAACACGGCCCACAGCCGATAGCCTTACAAAGCTCTTATATCTATGAAAATGACCTCACCTAGGCTCTCGATATCCCCTCTGCCGAGGTACACAGACCTCGGTTTATATACTTTTTCTTCATACAGCGCCGAGCGGTCGGTTGACTGTGAGGCTCGAAACTCAGCATTTACCTACTCTCCCTTACCTACTCGCCTTACCTCTGGCGTATTACATTTAACTAATTTCTATTTTTGGCCTATGGACAACATTCTTCTCAACAGATTATTGTCTACAATGATGACAAAAATCTAACATACTTTCAAAGTGCTCGAGTCTTGAATCATCAACAAGCTCGTTGGGCGCAATTCTTAACTCATTTTGATTTTGTAATTCTATATCGCCCTAGGATGCAACAAGGAAAAGCATATGCTTTCTCTCGACGTTCGTATATGGAACTTCAACCAGGAGAGGCTGCATTTGAAAGTCAAAAGCAAATCCTTTTAGGTCTTGATCGTCTACGACTAATGGCAATGCATACTATCAACACACCGGGAGATTCAAGGCTTCATGATTCCATTCGGGAGCATATTGTGACCGATGCATTCGCCCAAGAGGTTTTGAGCCATATTATCCCAGATTGTGCTTCCAGCTCCCAATCTCAAAATCCTTGTCTAGACTATACCCAGTTTAGTTGGCATGATGGTTTACTTTTTCGACAAACTCCTTGTATGTGCCAGACGGTCCTTCTTGACTCAAAGTCGTGCAACAATGTCATGCCACACCAATGGCTGGACATTTCAGTATCCACAAGACTTTTGAGTTGATTTCTCACCGATATGGGTGGCCACGACTTCGTCATTTTGTTACGGATTATGTTCGTAGTTGCGATACATTATGCCGATCAAAAAAGCCTCGACATCATCCATATGGCTTATTAATGCTTATTCCCGACAACCCATGGAAATCTATTTCCCTAGACTTTATTACAGATATTACACCTTCCAAGGGCTTTGATTCTATTCTCACGGTAGTCGATCGTTTTACGAAGATGGCACATTTCCTTCCATGCACGAAGACCGTTACTAGTCAAGAGATAGCCAATTTACTCATGCGGGAGGTGTTTCGCCATCATGGTCTTCCAGATTATAGTACGTAAAATTTGTGTTCGTTTGCCATATCATTCGTTTTCCTACGTTGGAAAATGAACATGAATGATATTCAAATATTTGTGTGTTTTTTTTTTCCTTTTTTTTGTTTTTTCCCCCTTTTCCCCCTTTTCCTCTACACATCAATGTAATGTAACGTTACGCTCTCCTCTCCTCTCCCACCTAGCCTCGAATGATCTGCATACCAACGAGATTCAGGTATATTTAGGGTTAATAATAGGGTTTAAAGTTTTGCAATGAAATTTTTGTAATTATTCTATAAAGCTTGTAATTGCTTTAATTTGTCTATAATTTCTATCATTTTGAAGTAATTCGTGTAATGTCTATACACACATACTAAGCTATGTAGTACAAAATTTATACGCACAAAAATTACAATAAATAGATTTACGAAAAAAGCATATTGTTATTAAGAAGGTAATGTTTTTTTTTTGCAATTTTTAAATTTTTTTTACCGTGAAAAAATATTTACCTTATAGTAAATCATTTATCCAAAAGTATGGTATTTATCATTCTCGAACACGAATGCACGAAAAATGGTACGTATGGTTCATACTATGTTCCAGATGATATTATCAATGATCGGGGTCCCCAATTCATCTCGAAATTTTGGCGGCACATGTTCAAACTCTTACATACTTCTTGTAAACTCTCTTCCGGCTACCATCCAGAGACTAATGGGCAAAGTGAGCGCACCAACCAAACAGTCGAACAATATCTACGTTGTTTTGTCAACTATCAACAAGATGATTGGGTGGATCTATTATATTTGGCGGAATTTGCTTACAACAACTCTGAACATTCTTCTACTGGATATTCCCCATTTTTTCCAAACACTGGGTACCATCCTCGTTGGACGATGCTTGAACATCCCGAACTCCCGAAAAACCCAGCTGCTGAAGATCGACTCACCCGACTCCAAGAAGTTTAGGATATACTTTTGCATCATTTATGTGATGCCCAAAACTCTCAAAAGAAGATTGCTGACCGTCATCGGTGTGATTCATCGGCTACGTTTCAAGTAGGCGATCGTGTATGGCTCTTACAAGGTAGCATCAAAACCACCCGACCTTGTTACAAATTGGATTATCAACATTTCGGTCCATATGTGATCTCTGGTAAAATCAATGATGTGACATTTCGTCTTGATCTTCCTCCTCATATGCGTCTTCACCCGGTCTTCCATGTTTCACTTTGGGAGCCCTACACAACAAGCTCTATTCTGGGTCGTCTTACACCTCCCCCACCTCCAATCGAAGTTTCCAATGGCTCTGAATATGAGGTTGCTGTCATTCTTGACTCCAAGATCATCCACAACAAACTATATTATTTGGTTGATTGGTTAGGTTATACACCTAATGATCGAACATGGGAGCCTGCCGAGCATCTTGCTAATGCCTCTGACATGGTTGTTGCATTTCACAACCAATATCCCCATAAACCAAGTCCGAACTCTTGTCTTCCAACTCGTACAACTCGTCATTCAAAAAGGGGGATAATGTCATAAAGACATACATTAACCAAGAATCGAACCCACAACTTCTTAATCTATGTGTTGAACCCTTAACCATTATAATAACATATATGATATATAATTATAATAATTATAGTTTTAGTTATTACGAGATATTTAGAATATTCTAGAACATCCTTGAATATTTCATTATTATATTTATTATCATAAAATATCTAAAATATTCTAGAATATTCTAGAACACTCCATAAGGATCTATAAATAATTGTCCATTCATTCATCACAACTCATTCGGTTCAACACTAGTCTTTAGCCCTTAGCCTACTCTTTGTAATCTTGTTTCCTCTTAATATAATCTCATTTCCATTTCAAGTCTTCTCTCTGTGTGTGTGTGTCTCTTACTCACGAGTCACGACACATGGTATCAGAGCGCGAGGGTTGAAAATCCTCTGCTTCCGACACAAAGCTTGAGAAGACTAGAGGAAACCTAACTTCCGGTAAGAACAAACCGAAAAGAAAAGAAAAGGACAGAGGAATGGCAAGCTCGCTTCCAACTGAGAAGCTCGACAGGAACAACTATACATCTTGGTTGTACAAGATGCACTAGTACTTGCTGGGACATGGGTACTGGAGTTATGTCTGTGAAAGTGTTTTTAGAATTCAAGGTATTGAAGTCTACAAAAATATAAGGTATGGAGCATTCACACCCGAAGGCCAAGAACACGATCTAAGGTTTCAAGTATAAGTCAAACTAAAAGCAAGAAAGATGGAGAAAAGTAAAAGAAGGAAAAAGCAGACCACCAAAAAGCAGTCAGAAACAAACGCTCATAACTCTCTCGTTTGACACCCAAATATCACGTGTAAATATGAGTTAGAAAGCTTATGACGAGAGCTATCCGTAGCTTTTTAAAACTCTAAATTTGGAGCATGGATGAGGGAGATATGAAGATTAGAAGATCGTTGTGTCATAGCTAAGAATAGGAGATGGAAAAGCTCTAAAAAAAGCGTGGAAAAGAAAGCAAGCGAAACTTATCTACTAGAGGAGAACTTCATATAAAGCAAGAAGAGTGAGGTGGTGAGGAGACTTTTTTCTTGTGGTGTTTTTCTTGCCTATTCATGTAGTGCGTTTTTCTAGTGATCAATTCATCCTTGTAGGCTTGAGTTTATGTATCTTCTTTCTCTTGTTTCTATGATCATCACTCATTATTAATATATCTTTGTAGATTTGGGTTTCTATATCTTCCTTCTTTCTCTTTTCTATCATCATCTCTCTTTTCAATGTCGAGGGAGCAAACGAGGTAGCGCCAAAGCCAACACACAAGGAATTCTCGGCATGGGAGCAAGGAGTGAGCAGATGCTTGATTACATCAGATTCGCAAAGTCGCCGAAGGAGGCCTGGGAAAATCCCAGAAAGATTTTCGCCGCCCGTACCACAGCCTGTAAGTTGCAGCTTTGGCAAGAGCTCAACAACATCCGGCAGAGAGACATGTCAGTTATAGACTGTACCACCAAGATAAAGGAGATCGCGCTCGGGTCCATCAATGTGACAGTGGACAAAGACGATGTTGGCTAGAGTATGGTTTGGAGGAAAAATGTGGAAAGGGATGAATCAGAGTCATATTATATTTAGAGAAAGAATTAGTTAGAAATATTATAGGAACAGGCAGATCTGGAATAGTTGTACCGATTCGAATCCGGACCTATTCATAGCCGGTAGCCAATAAGGCACCGTTTTGTATTCTCAACCGGAGGCCTATAAAAGGATCCGGGAATCAATGTAATAGGTAGCAGAAGAAATACAAGTTGGAGTTTTTGATTTAAGAGCATTGTATTCCTTGTCTACTTTCCATTCTATGCTTTCATGCTCTATCTTATGCGCGTTCTAATTAAACGATTGCTCATTACCCTAATCCGGAACGTATCCAGAATCAGTCAGATTAGAATCGGATCGGTGTTAGATAACATCACTCCCGTAACCACCCCTTTGGTGAAGTGTTCCGGAAGGACACTTTGTGTTTGTGGCGAGTCCATCCTAGGATAAAAACAGTTTTGGCGACCACGATTCCTGTAACCTGTAGTGAACGACAGGGAATGGATGACTAGACCGATGAACAACCCAATCACTGAACGAGCGAGAAGACTAGCCGAGAGAGTGCAGAGGCGGGAGGCCTATCAGCAGGTGATCGAGGAGATCCGACAGGATCGGTCTTTTCCCAGAGAGATTCGGCAGGTCGCGGAAGAGACAATCCGGTTTCAACGCACCATTATGGAGATTTTTGGTGACTTCATTCTGGTGTTCATGCAAGTCTTCCTCGACGACTTTGTGGTCTATGGGATGCAAGCAGATCACTTGAGCCATCTAAGGCTATGTTTGGAACGATGCCGTACTTTGCGCCTCAGCCTCAACCCAACCAAGTGCGCATTCGGGGTCAGAAACGGAGCCCTTCTCAGGCATATAGTGAGCAAGAACGGTATTGCAGTGGATCCCAACAAAATCAAGGCCATTATCGAAGCTAAAACACCCAGTAATGCAAAGGCCCTTAGCTGTTTTTTGGAACAAATCCGTTGGCACAACCGTATGCTTCGCTATTTGGCGGATTTCACAACCCCTCTTCACGTTGTGATGCACCGCACACCATACAGATGGACGACAACGGAGGATAAGGCATATAAAACACCCAGTAATGCAAAGGCCCTTAGCTGTTTTTTGGAACAAATCCGTTGGCACAACCGTATGCTTCGCTATTTGGCGGATTTCACAACCCCTCTTCACGTTGTGATGCACCGCACACCATACAGATGGACGACAACGGAGGATAAGGCATATGAAGCACTAAAAGTGATGCTGACACAAGCACCACCCGTAGTATAGCCTCCGGACTGGTCAAAGTCATTCCATGTATTTGTCGATGCCTCCGACATAGCAATCGACAGTGCACTTTTGCAACTCACCGAGCCCAGCTAGTACCGGCCGGTGTATTATTCTAGCCGCAAATTATCAGATGTGGAACGTAACTATTCGACGATTGAGCGTGGAGCTCTGGGTATGATCTACAACGTCAATAAATTCCAACATTATTTATTTGGTTGGAAATTCACGTTTCACGTGGATCACGCCGCATTACTGTACCTGGTCGCTAAACTTTCATTAACTAGGAAACTAGCCAGATGGATGTTGCTATTACAGGAATTTGAATTCGAGATTCAACATCAGCCAGGCACACAGCATGCAATAGCAGATTATCTAAGCAGGATAGATAATGGCAACGAAATATCTATCCTGCTTAGATAATCCGCTACTGCGTCGATTTTTCAGACGCCGAAATATTGCGTATTGCGACAACCAGGACAAAAGACGACAAGGATTTCCCCGATAGGTGGCTGATAGAAATGATGTACTTCTTGAGCACGGGGTTACCACCGCCACAGCTAAGAATGGACGAAAAGAAAAGGCTTGCGGTGCGGAGCCGGAATTTCTGCCTAGTCGAAGGGGTCTTATACCATAAGGGAAGCGATGGCATCTAGTGACGAGGCGTACGACATGACGAGAAAAATGCGGTATTACGAGAAGCTCACTACTGTACAACAGGGGGCCACTACGCGGGGGATGTTACGGCCCAGAAAGTGTGGCAAGCAGGTCTGTGGTGGCCAACTACACAAAGGGATGCGTACATGTACTGCCAAGGGTGCGACCTCTGCCAGCGAATGGGCCAACTGACGAAGCTAGCACAGATGCCCCACCAGCCAGTGCTTCCGCTTGAACCTTTCCAAAAATGGGGTCTCGATTTCGTCAGACCTTTTACCCCAGCAGCGGCCCGTACGGGAAACAAATATATCCTAGTAGCCATGGATTATTGTACGAAATGGAAACAAAGCATTACGGGATAACATCGCGGCTTCTACGGCAAAATTTTTGTACGAGCAGATTTGGTGCTGTTTTGGCTGTCCGATCGAGCTCATTAGTGATCAAGGAAGCCATTTCCTGAATATGGTCATTTATGATCTCACGCAACATTGCCCCCTGGTTCACAAGTAGAGTACACCGTATTACCCTGAGGCGAATGGTCTAGCGGAGTCGACGAACAAAACACTTCAGAATATCATGAAAAAGATCGTCAATGACAACCGCATAGATTGGGACATGAAGTTGCACATCGCCTTGTGGGCAAACCGCACGAGCTTCAAAACCAGTGTACAATCAAAGCCATTCCGGCTGGCGTTCGGGCTAGAAGCCGTAATGCCTATCGAGTTTCAGATACCAAGATTACGTATACAAGTCCATGAATGGTTGTCCGAGGGCCAATCTGAGCATATTCGGTTACAACAACTACTCGAATTAGGTAAAGCTAGGGTCCACAGCATGGCGATCCTCGAGCACGAGCAGTGGCGGTAGAAGGCATTTGTGGACCAGCACCGTGGCACCAATGGGAAGCAGTTTAAAATTGGGAAAGCTATCTTAGTCTTCCAAACACGCATGGGACAAATGCCGGGAAAACTACGGTTCCGATGGACAGGGCCGTACTGGATAATAGGAGCCAAGAACGGGACACTCGAACTAGGCACCCTCGCACGCGAAGTCTTGCGTCAAAAAGTCAACGGGTTTCGATTAAAGCCGTATTTGGGACCCACGCCGCCAAATCTGTTTTGTGCCAATAAATATAATCCGGTTGTTGGTCTATGGAACGACCATTAAATGGGACCCACGGATAAATATGTAACATTAATGTACTATAAACCTAGCCTTGACCGTTAGGTATGAAATGAAAAAAAAAGAAAAAGAAAAGAAAGGACAGTCATGACTATTAAAGTGACTTCATGCATGCACACTTTCCAAGAAAGAAAGAACACACGTGTCCACACAATGATTCACAGACTCATGAACCCTAACTCACAAAAAGAAGCCAACAAGCGTTCCTCTGCACATCACAGAAAACATTTCCAAGTTCCCTGCTCTTCTCGCTCTCCTTGCTCCCCTTGCTCTGCTTGCTCTGCTTGCTCCCCAACCTCCTTGCGCCATCACAGACGGATCAGCTTGCGATCCATACCCCTGAGTCACACTCCCCACGCATCTCGCGAAAACGACATGTTGATCTTTATCTCCCCGGCTTTGCGGCAATGGCTACACGAGAAGGGCTTAGACGGCAACATCCGGGTAGCAGAAGCCCCACCACACCCCGATGCACACGAAGTAGCCAAGAAACTCAATGTCGACACAATCACAAATGCCAGCATCAAGAGGAAGCTGGGTTTATCCGGGAGCGATGAACGACACTTCGAAATCCCCCATGCAGGTGCTCTCGAACAGTATTTCGGAGAATATTCAACCTCCGCAAAGGCCTACAGGACACGAGACATCCTGAACTCATTCTTTCGGGTAGTGGCAAAATTCTTGTTGGAAGTAGGCTGTGTACATACCAACGCCTATGGGATGCCAAAGCAGAAAGTAGGCATCGTCATTGATACATTCGAGGGACGCTCCATTGATTGGGGAGTCATTATGGTGTCATCACTAAGGGAGGGTTTGCACGCGTTCCAGGCCGGGAAGAAGCTCTTCCCTATTATACAACATTACTTGACAGTACTATTCCCTCCTCGTGGCCTCCCCGCCCCGAAAACAAGCCACCAAACACCTACGCCACAGTCAACAAAACGAAGATTAGCTGACCGCGCGGCGACAGAATGGGAGGAAGAAGCAAACCCCCACGAAACAGAAGCTGCCTCGTCACAAGATGTCTTGCAAACAAACTATGCTCACTCCGGCGAAGCACAAACAACGACGCCCCAAAATGAGCAAGAGACGACACGTGGAAGTCTGAAACCCAAGCACAGGAGGTTAAGGATGGTGGCGGACTAGTTAAAGATACGGCCCCACGTGTCGAAGACCCCGCTCCTACAGAGGCCACTATGACACTAGAGTTGATATCCAAGCCGCGACCAATAATAAGCGCACAATTGCAATGCGGTAAAGGCGTGCTGATGGCAGAAAGCGAAGTGTTGTCTTACCTCGACATCTCGGACACGGCCCATGAATTTGGCGCACTCTTGCAATTCGGCACAACTTATGAGCTCATGGAGTTCCTAGCGACACAACAGATAAAGGTTTCCTAGGGAATGATCAACGAGCACGCTAGGCGACAGAGGATTGAGCGTGCTCTGACCGGCGGAAAGAGAAGACGAAAAACCCCTAGCACAAGTAGGAAGGAAGTGAAACGCGGGTGTTCGCCGCGTAGGAATCAAACTCCCTCCGCTTTACACGACCTTAGTAGAGGTCCATAGGGAGTTAGCGAAAGTCACCCTGGGCGCCAGAGATATGGAGATTATAAACAAAAACGTTTGGAAAATGGTGAAAATAACCCAGGAGGAGTTAAACAAAGCATAGGAATGCATTACACAGCTTGAGAACAACGCACCCATGACGCAACAAGCTCCGGCTCCTACCTCCCAAGCCACCGAATTACAGAACTTGCGGGAGGAGATAGAGGCTCAAGCGGCGATAACGGAAAAAGCTAAAAGGGCTACGGAGCCAGCCGAATCAGAAATTGACCTCCTTAGATCAAAACTCTACCAGTCTTTAGACAGAGAGGTGGACATCCAAGCAAAGGGACGCAAGGTGGTCAAGACGATTTAGGACAAGCTCGACGTAGAAATAGCAACACATGGCCGAAGGAAGGAAGAGAGGGACAAGGTCCACGAAGAAGGGAGCAAGAAGGAAGCCACTATTACGACGTTACGCGAAGTAACACAGAAAAAGCGAGAGTGGTATGATGAACCAACTCAAGCGTGACATCAAAATTTGCCTCAACAAGGAGATGGGCCGACTAGAGGAGTTCCATGAGAAGGAGTCGAAAATCTGGGCACAAATGAAGACACATTATGAAGAAAGCAACGGTGGCCTACAAGAGGAAAATTGAGAACCTCAAGAAGGCTCTGGAGGACTTACAAGCCTACATGAACTGGAGCACGGAGCATATACGCACCCTCCTCCAAACAAAGCACGAATGATTTACGGCCCAATTACAAGCAGTGTTAGACAAAGGATGGGTAGCATAGGCAGCGGAACTCCACGCATACAGAGCGGACTGGGAAAATCGGCATAAGGAAGGAAAAGGTTTTTACAAACTAAGCGAAGAAAGCATCACTACGGTTCGCGAAGACCTTACGCATGATTACCAGTCTTTGGCCGACTGTCACACCGAAGAGATGGCACAACTATTAGAAGACTTTCGTGAAAGTCAAGAAGAAGCATTCTGGCAGCTATGTGACATCCGAAGCGAACATCAAAGGGCGGAAGAGGGGAAGAAGGTGGAGGCCATCACCCTCTAGGATAGCGATTCCGCGGAGCAGGATGAGAGCCCGACTGAACAAACGGGCGCTCCGGAGGTGACTATGATGACCGCACCCAACGAGATATTCCCCGCTTCGGTAGTCACTACAAAAGAAGCAATCCAAGAAGACCCACGGTCGGACACATGCCCACTGCAACCACCCACGCAAAGAGACCCCGACCATACCTCCACATGCGCGGAGCATGAGATATGGCCGGAGCTGCCTACAGAGGCACTACGGGAGGAAACGCCAATTGAGCCACAAATTGATGAGCCTAGCCACGTTAGGCACCACCGGTTACGACAAGCAATGACAAGTGGCAGGAACCTAATATCCGCGATATTTTGGAGAACGAGTAGAAGAGGATGGGTTCGACGTGCCACAACATTGTCCCACAAGCGTGTCAGGTGTTGTCCGCCGGAAGCGGACTAATGAGAAACAAGGCGAGAAGTAAAGAAACAGGCTAGGGGGTAGCCGTGTTATTATAAACGAAGCGTTAAAGTAACGCATGTAACGGTTCATGCATGAAGCGTAATCGACTATGCCCTGCGTATATAAAGGGCATAGAAACATTGTAACAACTAGCGTAGTTTTGAGCATAACCAGTCTAATATAGTCATACTGTCTTTTCTGATCTTGGTGTTGATTACTCTCTGGCTCTACGTCGTTCGTAAGTGTATCCGTTCTTAGGGCAAGTAGTGTATCTCTATACAACGATGCACAGTAGGAAGGAGCTTGGTCGTAGTTGTCTCCGGTTAATGCCTTACCTTCGCGGACACTTAGTGACGCTTTACCCTTGTACTACGCTGAGGCTAGACCTACTACGCTAATCCATTTTCTATACCACAACCTCCTTGAGCCATACCTCAATGGACTGCAGGTAGGCCGTGTTCCTAATCGATAACAATCAACGATGAGGAAGAGTTCGCAGAACCACAACCACAACCGTAGCCGGAAGAGCAGCCGAATGAAGTAGGAGTAGAGCAGCCAGATGGAGCTGGTACGGAACAAATGGAAGAAGTCAAGACGGAACAACCAAAGCAAACTGGAAATGGAGAGCACGTCAGAACCGGAGTAGGACAAGAACAACATCAACCGGAAGGGGATGGAGAACAACAACAAGAGGAGGAGCAAAGTGAAGAACCGCTCGAACCCTTGGATCAGAGCATTTTCGACATACTTGATGAGGACTGACGGAGCTAACCCGTGGGTTCAACATGCAATGCACTGCCCCACGGGTGTGCCATGTGTTGGCCAGAGTATGGTCTAGAGGACAAATGTGGAAAGGGACGAGTCGGAGTTGAATATTATATTTAGAGAAAGATATTTTGTAGCATTGCACATGAGCAAAAGGGTTACAAGTGCTATAACCCCCAAACAAAACAAGTTTTAGTGAGCCGGCATGTCAAATTTGATTAGTCAACATCATGGTACTCTCTACCGACTCTGATGTCCGACTCCGACCCAATTCTGGAGGATGAGGCCAGTGATCCTAAAACGACCCGGGCAGAGGATGAAGAAGGATTCGGTACTTTGGATGAGAGTTCGATCTCATTCTAGCTAAGTGGGCCAAATGAGCGACTGGGTCGGAATGAATAGTCAGATGAAGAGCCGGCGAGTAGTGGAGACTCGGTCGTGCTCTCCCCACGCAAGGAACCGAAGAGACGGTTCACACGCAAAGAGAAGAGGAAGAAGAAGATATCGGAGTATGACACTAGCAAAGACGAGGTACAAGGTGGGTGTACAAGGTGAAGTATAATGCTAACGGTTCAGTCAACCGGTACAAGGCCCCGTTAGTGGCCAAAGGATACGCGCAGACCCACGGAATCGACTACGACGAGACCTTCAGTCCGGTAGCGAAGATGACGATGGTTAGTGTGGTGCTAGCGGTTGTTGCGGCAAGGGGATGACATCTTCACCAAATGGACGTGGAGAATGCGAGGCGATCTTGAAGAACATGTCTACATGATCCAACCCCCCAGATTTTAGTTAGAGATGAACAAGTTGGTAGTTGCTCGACTCAAGAAGTCGCTTTACGGCCTGAAGCAAGCTCCCCGTGCTTGGAACTCGAAAATCAAGCACTGGTTGCGTGAGATGGGGTTTGTAGCCTCCAAGTCCGACTCTTCACTATTCATGTGGAATGGTTCGGAACGTCTGGTATGTATCTTGCTATATGTGAATGATTTAGTCATCACCGGATCCGGCCTCACTGAAATCGGCCAAGTGAAGTCCCAACTATTGGATGCATTCGAAATGAAGGACTTGGGGGACCTTCATTACTTCCTCATGATCGAATTGATCCACACCCCCGACGGCATGTTGCTCTCTTAGCGACACTATGTGCTTAATATGTTGTACAATTTCCGCATGACCGATTGCTAACCAGTCTCCACACCCCTAGATCGGAACCTAAAGCTTCGTCCCGACTCTGAAACGGCCTGTGATGAGAAACGGTTTCGACAAATTGTCAGAAGCTTTATTTATTTGACAATCACCCGACCCGACATTAACTATCAAGTCGGAGCATTAAGTCAGTTCATGCAGAAGTCGACTATGGAGCACCTTCAGTGCGCGCACCAAATATATTGAGGTATGTTAGCGGCACTAAGGATCGGGGACTATTATACCGACGTGGTATAACTGAGAAGGTAGTCAGATATACAAATGCCGACTGGGCCGGAAATGCATCGGATCAATGGTCCACTTCTGTATTGATGTTCTCTCCAGGTAGTGCAGTTGTTGCATGGAGCATCAAAAAGCAGTCGAGAATGGCCCTCTCGAGCACTGAGGCTGAATATCGGAGCACTACCATTGCCACCTTTGAAGCCATCTGGCTTCGGTGGCTGCTGCAAGACCTCCAGACCGAATTCCCGACTCTAATCCCGATCTACTGCGACAACAAGAGAAGCATGTAGCTAGCCCAAAACCCTTTGTTCCATGCTCGGACGAAGCACATAGAAGTGCATTATCACTTTGTGCAAGAGCGGGTCCTCAACGGTGAAGTAGAACGCTAGTATGTCCAAACGGATCGGCAAGTCGCCGACATCTTCACGAAGGCCCTTGGAACTGACAAGTTGCAACATTTTTCAGAGATGCTTGGTCTTCAGCATCTCGACATGCCGCATTTGAGGGGGAGAACCGGTACTGATACGGGGAAAACCAAAACAAGAACGGAAATTGGGAAAACATGGGGAGACAAGAAGAAAAAGGAAGTCGAGTCAACTGAAGAAGTTGGCACATCCGATAAAGTCGGAACAAGCAGCGACGACGGTAGAGTCGAGAAGGACAGAGCCGACCGGAAGGTCAAGGCCCGGACGTGGTCTGATCTGGTAAATGGCCTGAATATTGAGGACGAATTGGAGAGACAACCAATTCTGACAAGAGTTGGAATGAATCAGAGTCACCCAATTCGGAAGCGATGCTTGATTCGGAGGAGCCGGATCAATTGAAGGCAAAACAGAGGAGGCAGCGGAAGTCGACACCGACATGGAGGAAGCGGCGGGTCGAGAAGCGCCGGAGTCGTAACAATAAAGGAGTTGAGATGGGCCTTCTCAACAGACAAGCCTACCGAGAAGGTCGAGATGTGCGGAACCAGATGTGTCGCGGGATGACAAACCACACCAGACGAGGAGCACGAGCCAGGCGGGAGGACGCCAGGAAGAGCCGGAGGAGAGGACCGGCTACCGCAGACACTAACACTGTGATCCGACCTCAAGTTGAGCTTCAGGGGTAGTGTTGAGCGGATAAGCTCAACTGGATCCGGATCAGCTGAATAAGCCAGAGCCGGATCGCTGTCCGGAACGAAGAACTGGATCGATTTCCGAATGATATCCGAAACTAGGAGCCGGATCGGATCGTAACCGGTAGGTCGTTAGAGGCCTACGAATCTAGCCTAGTACATAGGCATATTTCTGGGAGTGAGTGTCAGTCGCTTGTATGAGCATTGAAGTACTTATTAGTACTTTCGTCAGTCCTTTTAAGGACTTGTATAAAAGTGCTCACTGAGCACATTGTATGTACAGAGTATTATTGTTTTGAATTGAGATTATTGTTCTGTTGTCTCTGTCTCTCCCGCTCTGTCTCTGTGATTCAAGCTTCCATTAAATCTTGTCTCTGTTGCTATCCGGATAAACCGGTTTGTCAAAGCTTCCACATATTAACTTTGACATTTCTCGATTGGATCACACACCAATTTGCTCATCACTGCGGCATGGGTCGTAAAATCACGTTGCATGTATGTGTATCCTTCGGTTCGTTCATGTGAGTTGAGTTTTTAAAATTTTATGTTGTACCCTTAATTTTTGAAATTCTAGTTTTTACCCTCAAATTTTTAAAATTTTAATGGATACCCTTGAGCTTGTGAAATTCTCCTCTCTGCCCCTCTTCTCTTTTTTATTTTTCTTCTTCTTCGTCTTCTCCTTGGCTGTCTTCGCGGCCGTCACTCGGCCCTTCTCTTGGTCGCGCCTCTCGGCCGTACTCTCGGCCGCGCATCTTTGGCCGTACTCTCAGTCGCACCTCTCGACTGCGCAGCGCGTTTTGACCGTATTCTCGGCCATGCATCTTGGTTGTGCTCTCAGCCACGCGTCACGGCCGTCTTCTCGGCCGCGTGTCTCACCGGATCTCATTCGTCATCGCCGTCTGCCGTCCACCATCCAACTATCTCTGCCATCTGTCCAGCCATCTTCCTAACCTTTGAGTAGAGAAGTTCGCATGATGCATTCTTGAGCCTTCCTTCTCTCTTCTATTTCTCTCATCTACTTCTACTAAGACATATGAACATTGTTGACCTCCAATGTCATTGCTACTCCCTTCCAAATTAAAAGCCGCAAGGCTATGCAATTCCTTCTTCTCCTCCTCCACATTTGAGGGCGAAATCTGCGCTATATCCTATGTCACACCCTTCCCACATGCAATTCACTCGGTGTGAATTGTAGGGGCGCCTACATGAGAGAGCCCTTAGGCCATCATCTTCTCTGACAGGGCAAAATGGAAGCTCCTATAGCACCACCATCACCAGGTATACTTCTTTGTGGTTGACATTTGTGACAAAGAGTCTAGTTGAAAAGAGATGGGCGAAGGCAAAAGAGATGCAAGTGATAAAGAAGAAGATGCGAGAGGGTGATTTGATGGGACTGTCCACGAATGAGCCCTAACAGAGGCGGTGCCGCCGCCTGCAGACTCTAGTACGGCTTATGCATCAAAAATCACATTCCATGAGATTGGATAGCCATATCTCACTTGGCCTCAGTAGCTGTGTGTAGATCAACAGAGAGATTCGAGATCGGAAGCAAAATCCGAAACAAGGTATGGCAGTGTGGGAACAGTAGCTATAGTAAAAGGGCACGAAGAGGAGAGACCCCTAGTATCGTTGTGGCAGCAGAGAGGAATAATAATGGTGATGGATTCAAGAAGTGGCAGCGATGGAAGGGGTGTTGTAGGGATTAAGAACACATACTCGGCAGCGCTGTAAGGAGATGAAAATAGAGTCAGCGTGCGTTTGTGCTTTGATCCATGTCGATGCGAGGAGCAGCAAGCTCTTCATCTCATCCGGCTATGGGGTATATTGTCATGGGATGTGCAATATGTGGAGAGGCTCCTCTTGTTGGGCCACTAGCAGTAGCAACCGCCATGGCTCCTCTTCCTGCTCCAACTTCTTCTACGTTGCCCCACTACACATGTAGGTCTACGAATCAAGGGCGCCTAGAGGAAGCCAAAGATTACAGCCATGGCGTTTTTCCTACAGAAGAGGAAGCGTCATCATTATCATAGGTGGGGGTGAAGAAGAACGCAGGCAGTAGCGGATTTGATGTATCCTACAACAATCTCAGTCTGAGTCGCATTAGAGAACGACCATCAAATTGAACTGTGGGTGTGGCATGCCATGGCATCTTCATTATCTCTTTCTCATCATTTCATGAAAATTAAAACTGAGAAGCTACATCCACTTTGTCTTGTGAGTTTCTTCTTCTTCAGGAAGCAAACACAGACACAGACACATAAAGACAAACAATCACACAAAAGAGGGAGAGAGAGAGAGAGACTCAGACAAAGGGGGGAGAGTGAAGGGGAGAGTGACTTCTTTCTCAGGGGAATAATGTTGAGATCTCCATTACAGGATGGCTCTAGTACACAGTCCATGCACACATCCCTCTCTCTAACACAAATAATACTAACAGACGCACAGAGAGGAGTAGATAGAGATTAGTGATGGAGAGCGAGAGTGAGGGATAGACTTCCTCTAGGGAGGGTCGGCCGTTCAGGCATGCCAAAAGTGTTAATGGGTGGGGGGTGAAGCCTAGAATGGCTTCATCCCCCTCCCAATGGGGTTACGATAGAGAGAGAGAAGGAGAGAGTAAAAAATAAGAACGACACCAAAATGAGAGCGAATAAGTTATATTCGTACAAGAGGTACCGTTACAAAAGAATGAGACAAGCAGGGAATTACATTATTGACCCTCTCTCACTTTTGTACACATGCACACAAATATGCATGTGTTCATACACATACTCATCATAACACATTCATACACTTTACACAAGTGTGCTAGCTGTAGTCATCGATGAAGGAGACGAAGTATCGATCCTCATACTCATACACATACTCATCCACACACATTCATACACTTTACACATACGTATCAACCTCATTATCATGTTCAACTCCTACACCGCCCCGTACAACTCATCGAAAAGAAGAGTGAAGTCTTTGACTATTTCCAGAACCTAAAAAGCTTAGTAGAGAGGGAAACAGAAAGAAAGATCAAGTGCATGCGGTCGGATGGGGGGAAAGAATATTTTTCTGGCCAGTTCAATTGTTACCTACAGCAAATGGGAATTCGGCGTGAATTCAATTGTAGATATACATTGGAGCAGAACGGCGTGGCCGAAAGGAAGAATCAGTTGATTGTTGAAGCGGCACTGGAATTGATGGAGGAGAAGAGCATACCCAAGTTTTATTCGGTCGAAATTGTTTGGACTATGGTGTATATTCACAGAGAGAAGATGTCGGCACACGAGTTGTATTTCAGGTGAAAGCCGAACTTAAGACACTTGAGGGTATTCGGTAACATTGCCCATGTGCATGTGCCAGATGAGAAGAGGAAGAAGTTGGACACGAAATCGGAAAAGTGCATATTGGTCGGCTACTCACATGAATAGAAGGGGTATAAGTGTTATGACCCTTGGACCAAACAAGTCTGGGTAAGCCCAGACGTTGTGTTCGACGAGTCAGCGTCTTGGTATGCTCTTCCGACTCCGATCCCTGAAAAGTTCGACACCCCGATTTCTGAGGATGAGGCCAGTGAAGCCCACATGATCCAAGAAGAAGAAGAATATTTTGGCACTCTAGGAGAGAATTCGATTCCATTCCGGCTTAGTGGCCTGAATGAGGAGTTGAGTTGGAATGACCATTAGAACAAAGAGTCAGCGAGCAGTGACGACTCGGTCATGCACTCCCTACGCAAGGAACCGAGGAGACGGTATACATGCAAGGAAAAGGGGAAGATTAAGATTCCGGACTACGACACAAATAAAGGCATGTCGGATCACGGAGAATCTGACACCAACCGAAGTGAAGACAGACCTTAAGAGTTGAGGTCGGATGCAGCCAAGAGGTCTCTCAAATCGGTGAATGAGAAGCTCTGCCGATCGACTCGCCACAAGAAGCCGGTGATCCAGTATGGATATAACAAATACATGGCACACCATTATGTGTACATGACAAAAGTGGCGGAAGTCCGCGAGCTAGAGAGCTATGAGGAGGCATCACAGGATGCCAAATGGCGTTTAGCCACGGAGGAAGAAATGCGGGCACTTGATGCCAATGACACATGGGACTTGGTTGACCCTCCTCAACACTGCAAACCAATCGAATGTAAGTGGGTATACAAAGTAAAATACAATGTCAACGATTTGGTCAACTAGTACAAGGCCCGATTGGTGGCCAAGGGATATGTGCAGACCAACAGAATCGATTACGACAAGACCTTCACACCGGTGGCAAAGATGACGATGGTTCGTGTAGTGCTAGCAGTCACAACTGCAAGGGGGTGACATCTCCACCAAATGGATGTGAAGAACGCATTTCTTCAAGGAGATCGTGAAGAACAAGTATACATGGTCCAGCCACCCAAATTTCAATCGGAGCTGAACAAGTCGGTAGTATGTTGGTTGAAGAGGTCGCTTTATGGCCTCAAGCAAGCCCCCGTGCTTGGAACTTGAAAATCACACACTAGTTGCGTAAGATGGGGTTTCCAGCCTCCAAATCCGACTCTTCTCTGTTCATTCAGAAAGGTCTCAAAGGTCTGGTCTGCATTATGTTGTACGTAGATGACTTGGTCATCATTGGACCCGATCTTGCTGCAATCTGCCGAGTTAAGTCCCAATTGTTGGACACATTCGAGATGAAGGACCTTGGGTACCTTCACTGCTTCCTCGGGATCAAAGTTATCCACACCCTTGATGGCATATTGTTATCCCAATGACATGATGTGCTGAATATGTTGTACAAATTCGGCATGATAGACTGTTGATCCGTCTCCACTCCTCTCGATAGAAACCTGAAGCTACTTCCCAACTTGAGAGCGACCTACGATTAGAAATAGAGGATTTGGGGGGCCTTCATTACTTCCTCAAGATCGAAGCAATCCACAGCCCCAATGACATGTTTCTGACTCAACGACATATGTTGTACAAATTCGAAATAACGGAATTTTGATCCATCACCACCCCTCTTGATCGAAACTTGAAGCTTCGTCAGGACTCGGGCACAACTTGCGATGAGAAATGGTTCTAGAAAATTTTCGGAAGCCTAATATATTTGACGATCGCTCGACCAGATCTTAGCTATCTAGTTGGTGTGATCAGGCAATTCATGCAGAGACCAACACTCGAGCACCTTCAGTGCGCACATTGGATATTGTGATACATGAGTGGCACGAAGGATCCTAGATTGCTTGTAAAAGTTATGTGTGGAAGTGTAGACACCGGCTCAGCCTGATAGAAACAGAGAGACAGAAATGAAGGTTTAATGGAAGCTTGAGAATACACAGTACGTGGGAGAGACAAAGAGAGAAGAACATAAAAATCTATTAAAAAATAATGAGCACTCTGTCCACACAATGTGCTCAGTGAGCACTTTTATACAAGTCCTTAAAGGACTGACAAAAGTACTTACATGTACTTCAATGCTCGTACTGAGCGACTAACAAAAACTCCTAAAAATATGCCTACGTACTAGGCTAGGATCGTAGACCTCTAACGGCCTACCGGTTACCCCGATCCAGATTACGGTCCGGCTCTTGTTTCTGGATGCCTATCCGGCTCTCGTTCCAGACACCAATCTAACTCTTTGCTTATTCAGCCAATCCGGATCATGTTGAGTTTGTCCGCTCAACACTCCCCCTCAAGCTCAACTTGAGGTCGGATCGTGGTGTCAGTGTCTGCTGGTTCTTTCCTCTGGCTCCTCCTGGCGTCTTCCCGTTGTGCTCGCACTCCTTGACCCGTCTGGTCCAGCGCACTTCGACCTTCTTAGTTGGCTTGTCTGCTCCCTTGGCCCATGTTGGCACCCTCATTGTCGCGGTACTAACGCTGGTCGACCCATCGGTTCTTCCGTGTCGGTGTTGGCTTCAGCTGCCATTTTGTCCGCTTGGACTTCAACTCATTCGGCTCTTCCGAGTTGAATTCCTCAAGTGAATCAGGTAACTCCAATTTTTTCCGGCTCTTGTCTGAATCGGCTGTCTCCAATTCATCCTCCTCCAAGCCGTTAACCACATCTGCCCATGTCTTGGTCCTGGCCTTCCTTCTTCTGATTGGCCCTGTCCTTATTGACTTTTCCGACTTTACCGACTCTCTCAGCTCGATCTCCCCCTGGTTTCGATTGGCTCTGGCTTCGGCTCTCTCTTTCAACTACTCCTGCTACATCTGGCTACTCTTCGTTTGGCCGATTCGAGCGTTCCAACTTCATCAGTTGGTCCAAAATCGAATTCGTCATCGAATTCGGCTTTCTGGACATCATCTCTCTCCTCCTTTTCAACTTCATCTCTCCTCCTCAAGTTTGGCATATCGAGGTGTGGGAGACCAAGCATGCCCGAAAATTGCCACAACTTGTCCAAGCCGAGAGGTTTGGTGAAGATATCAGCCACCTGCCAATAAGTTCAAACATAAACAAGTTTGACTTCACCAGAAAGGACTTGCTCACGGACAAAATGATAGTGCACCTCAATGTGCTTGGTCCAGGCATGGAAGACAAGGTTCTTCGCAAGTTGGATCTTGCTCAGGTTGTCATAGTAGATCGTTGTCGGATCGAACACCTCCACTTAGAGATCCTTCAATAGCCATTTGAGCCAAATGGCTTCGCATGTCGTGACAGCCATTCCTCTATACTCAGCCTCCGTGCTAGATAGTGCCACTATTGACTGATTTTTGCTACTCCAAACGACTGCAGTGCATCCAAGTGAAAACGCATAACCGGATGTAGACCTGCAATCGTCAGTGTTTCCGGCCCAATCGACATCCGTGTAGCCGACCAATTGTTTGACAGTATCGGTCTGATACAACAATCCCCTGTCCTTAGTGCCGCTGACATACCTGAGGATTCGTTGCACGCTAAAGATGCTCTAGGGTTGGACGCACCATGAATTGACTAATCAAGCTGATTGGATAGTTGAGGTCCGGCCGGGTGATGGTCAAGTATATAAGGCTTTCAACTATCTGTCGGAACCTTTTTGGGTTGCATGTCGTTCTGGAGTCGGGGTGAAGCTTCACATTCCTATCTAGAGGTGTTGAGACACATTTGCACTCCGTCATTCTGAAATTGAAGATACTCAGCACATAATGTCGTTGGCTGATTGGTATGCCTTCGGGGGTGCGGATTACTTTTATCCCGAGGAAGTAATGAAGGTCCCCCAGATCCTTTATGTCAAACGATGATGCTAGTTAGGACTTGACACAGCCGATTTCTTCTTGGTCAGCACCGGTGATGACTAAGTCATCAACGTAAAGTAAAATACTAACCGGCCCACTCCAACCTTGTCGGATGAAAAGTGAAGAGTCTGACTTCGACGTTGTAAAGCCCATCCGACACAATCGTTGCGTGATCTTCGCATTCTAGGCACGCGGGGCTTGCTTGAGTCCGTAGAGGAACTTCTTCAGTCGGAAAAATGTTGACGTGCTCATCCCTGAATGAAATACAGGGGGTTGTACCATGTACACTTGTTACTCAAGCTCACCTTGTAGGAACACATTCTTTACATCCATTTGATGTAAGTGTCACCCCTTTGCCGCAACTACCACTAGCAAGACACGGATGGTCATCATCTTTGCGACCGGTGAAAATGTCTCATCGTAGTCAATGTCGTGTTGTTGTGCATAGCCTTTCGCCACTAATCGGGCCTTGTATCAGTTGACAGAGCTGTCGGTGTTGTAGTTGACCTTGTACACCCATATGCATCCGATCCCCTTCACCCCTTTTGATACGTCAACCAAGTCCCATGTTTTGTTCTCCATGAGTGCATGCATCTCTTCCCCCATGGACTTTTTCCAATTCGGATCCTTGGCCGCTTCTACATAGCTCTCCAGCTCAAACACTGTTACCACCTTCGCCATGAATGCATAATGATGTGCCATATAATCATTGTACCCATACCGAACTACGGGCTCCTTCTGGCAGGTAGATCGACACATTTTCTGCTCCAAATGGGAAAACCCCAAATGGGAAAAACCACGGGGGTCCACAAACCCTGAGAAAAATAGATCACTATAGTAGAGAGGAAGTACAGATACGGAACTCAGAGGCAACGACCTCGAGTTCTCCTTCATCTGTCAGACGACTACAGAGTTACACTCTCACTCGCTCACATAGGGTTACAGAGGCAACTACCTCGTTCTAACTTTTCAGTAATGATCAACTACCTACTCCCATAAAGTTTGCCCTAGTTGCTTATAAACCAAAGCGACTTTCTAGCTATTTACAACTATAGCCCCCAGGAGGCAGTTTAGACTATTTACAATTATAGTCTTCCGAAACGATTTCGGTATTTGATTTTGATTTTGATTTTGATTTCGGTTTTCAATTTCGGTTTCAGTTTCGATTTCAATACACACCAACACGGTACTTCTCTTCCCATCCGGAGGGACATGTTTCTCAACAAACTCCTCCTTCACCCCGACATGGGGTACTTCACCAAACTGACTCTCTGTCGGCACACGTTTAGCCTTTCGGCTAACAACACCTTCGTCAACATATCTGATCCATTTTCAGTCGTGTGGATCTTCACTAGAGCAAACTCCTTTTCTTCTACTTGCTCTCGAAGCCAATGATATCTTCTCTGGATGTGTTTGGTCCTCGAGTGGTGGGCGGTATTTTTCGCAAGGTGGATGGCACTTTGGTTATCGCAATGGAGTTGGAATTCCTCCTGTCGAATTCCCAGCTCACCAATAAACTCCTTCATCCATATGATTTCCTTGCCGGCTTCCGTTGCGGCCATATATTCGGCTTCTGTGGTCGACAACACCACGACCTTCTACAGCCTCGACTACCGCGAAACGGGTCCCCCTCCATAAGTCATTACATACCTGGACGTGGATCAGCTGGTATCCACATCAGCCGACATGTTCGAGTCAGTATAACCTTCTAATGTGGGGTTATCCGAACCAAAACGAAGACACACATTCGAGGTGCCTTTTTGGTACCGAAGTATCCACTTCACGGCAACCCAATGCTCTCTTTCGAGGTTGCTCATATATCGGCTAACCACGCCGATTGCATATCCTATATTTGGCATGGTACATACCATCGCATACATCAGGCGTCCAACTGCCAAGGCATAAGGAACTTTTGACATCTCGGGCTTCTCGGTTTTCGATTTCGGACATTGTTCTTTGCTTAGCTTGCAGTTCGTCGGCAATGTTGAGCCGACCGGTTTCGCGCTTTCCATGCCGAATCTCTGGAGCACCTTTGTCACGTATTTTTCTTGTGACAGCCACAACAATTTCTTTGTTCGATCCCGAACAATGTGAATCCCCAGGATTTGCTTTATCGGACCCATATCCTTCATCGAGAACGATCTGCTAAAGGCTTTCTTCAACACTCGGTTTCGATCGATTGAGAACTAACTGAAGAGTGAGGGGGTTGTATTAACTCGGCCGACTGGCCCGAATTCGATTTCGATCGATTCGGTAGTTGGAGACTTATTCTCAATCTCCCAGTCAACTATTGTCTTTTCCTCCATGAAGACAATGTCGCGGCTTCTAATCAATTTCTTCTCGGCTAAGTCCCATAGACGATAGCCAAATTCATCATTGTCGTAGCCGAGAAATATGCATGGTCAAGATCGGGTCCAACTTCCCCCTCTGGTCCTTTGCCACATGCACATAAGCAAGACAGCCGAACAAAAGGAACAAGAGTTGAATCGCAGCAGTCCCAGGCCTAAGCACCGAAGGCTAGATCTGAAGGATGGTTGCGGATTGGTAAAGGATACAGCCGCACCGATCGAAAATTCTGCCCCCACGGAACCCACGACCACATTAGAACTCATCAGGGAGCCGCAACCAATCATAACGGCACAATCGCAACATGGAAAAGGCATGCTTACGGCAAAAAGTGAAGTGTTACACTATCCGGACATTCCGGATATGGCCCATGAGTTCGGTGCGTTGTTACAATTCGGGACGACATATGAACTCATGGAATTCCTGGCGACACAACAGATCAAGGTGTCCCATCGAATGTCCGAGCAACACGCCAAGCAACAAATGATTAAGCGTGCACTAACACAGACGGCGGAGAGCAAAGATGAGGATCCACTAGCGAAAGTGGGCCGGAAACGTAATACAAGGGTCCGGTGGGTTGGAATTGAATTGCCTCCCTTGAATGTTGCCTTAGTAGAGGTTCATCGGGAGTTAGCAAAAGTGAGCCTAGGTACCAAAGATATGGCAATCAAAAATAAAAATGTTTAGAAAACAGTAAAAATGACCCAAAAATAATTGAACAAGGCGCAGGAGCAAATCGCGCAACTAGAGTACAATGCGGCCAGTACACGACCTCCCCTTGCCCCTGCATTGCACAACACGGAAGTTCAGATGCTAAGGGAAGAGGTGGAGGCCCAAGCAGCACTCACTACAAAGGCAAAAAGGGCTACGAAGCTAGCCGAAACAAAGATTGACTGCCTCAGATCGAAGCTCCGCCAATCATTTGACAGAGAAGTAGACATCAGGGCGAAAGGATGCAAGGAGGTTAGAACACTTCAAGATAAGCTCGATGCGGAACAAAGGAAGAGAAGGAAAAGCTGCAGGAGGAAGCAAGCAAAAAGGAGGCTGTCATTACGGCGTTACAGGAATTAGCACAAAGGAAGAAAGCATGGTATGAAGAGTAGCTCCCACATGAGCATGAACAAACCCACCAAGTCAAAATTCTCTTGAATAATGAAATGGGCTGGCTCGAGCAACTGCACTTGAAGGAGTCCCAGATCTGGGCATAGATGAAGACCCACTATGAAGAGGCGGTCGCGGTGACAGCTAACAAAAGGAAAATTGAGAATCTAAAGAAGGTGTTGTCAGGAACAGTACTAAGACAGAGACAGAATTAGTACTAAAAGATGAGGATTAGTACTAAGGGAGGTGTAGAACTCTCGAGAGAAGGAAAGAGTGAGTAGGAGAGAGAGAAAGAGAGAGAGAGAGAGAGAGAGAGAGAGAGAAAATGATGATAACAAAAGATATATATTATGTTAAGAGAATATACAATAGTAGCTAGGAGGCTTAAGACTGGCATAGAACCGATTTGGTTCAAAATAATGCCTTGTGCCTCCTTTTATAGTGTTCTCAGGAGTACTCCTGAAGTTTCTAGAATATTCCAGAGAAATTTGGAATATACAATAATTTTCTATAGTAAAACTTAAATGAAAATAATATTTTTCGTATTACAACATATAGTCTAATGGTCAAGATCTCGACCCATGTAACATAAGGTCATGGGATCGAGTCTTGTCATATCATGACACTATCCCCCCTTTAACTCGACAAGTGTCACGAATCGTTTTGGATTGAGGATCCGGTTTGTCTGGATATTGACGATGGAAGTACTCAAGAAGAGAACGAGCATTGGTAACATTCTCTATTGGTTCCCAAGTACGCTCGCTGGGACTATATCCTAGCCAATCGACTAAATAGTAGAGCTTGTTGCGAACAATCTTGGAATCGAGGATGACGGCAACCTCGTACTCAGGTCCATCTTCAAGTTCGATCGGGGGTGGAGGTTGTTTAATACGACCTGGGATGGTGCTGTCTTGGTAGAGTTCGAGGAGAGAACTATGAAACACTGGATGTATCCGAAGTTGTGGAGGTAGATCGAGACGAAAAGTGACATTATTAATTTTTCTGATAATACGGAAAGTACCTAATCGCCGATAATCCAACTTCTCGCATTGGTGAGTAGTCTTGATGTGTTGTCATAGTAGTCATACCCAATCTCCAATGTCAAAACTGGATGGAAGTTGATGACGATCCGCGTAAACCTTGTGTGTTTGTTGAGCTTGTTGGAGATGAGTAGATAAATTCGCTTGTATCTTGCATAACCGCTCCAAACGATCTTCTACATAAGGATTTGTGGGTAACTCTGGGGTTTCAAATACACACCACTGGGGGTGACAACCCGTATAAGCATAAAATGGTGTAACCTTTGTCAATGAGTGGACAGAGTTATTATACGCAAATTCGGCGAAGTGGAAAATATCCGCCCAATCATCTTGATTATAGCTTAGAAAGCACCGAAGATATTGCTCCAGCGTTTGATTTGTTCGTTCTGCTTGCCCGTCTGTTTGTAGGTGGTAGCCGGAGGAGAGTTTACAAGTTACCTTGAGCATTTTAAAGAGGTGCTTCTAGAATTTCGAGACGAACTGGGGTCCCCGGTCGCTGATGATACTATCGGGAACGCCATGATGCCGACATACTTCACACATGACAATTTCGGCAGTTTCCTCACTAGAGATTTCCTTAGTACATGGCAAGAAATGGGCCATCTTCGTATATCGATCTACTACTGTTAAGATCACATCGAATCCCTTAGATACCGGAAGATCTATAATGAAATCTAGAGCAATGGATTGCCACGGCTTGCTTGGAAGTGGTAATGGTTCTAATAAACCATATGGATTATGCCTTGGCATTTTTTCTCTGCAACATGTATCACAAGTCCGAACAAAATCTTCGACAAATTGTTGCATATGGGGCCACCAAAATGATCGTTGTACTAAATCTAATGTTTTAGTACTACCAAAATGTCTAGCTGTATGTATATGTGTCATGATAGTTTTGGACTACTCGAAGGGGACAAGAACCATTATGAACATATAAGAGTTTCTTAAAGAATAGTAATCCATCATGACATTCGAATTCTCGATAGTCCGTACCTGGTTGTTGCGACTGTGAACAAGATGCTCGAGAGGGATCAATTTGTGCTAGAATGGCTTGGACGAAAGCATCTGTCTTCGAGTCCTCACGTATGGTATCGATAATGTGGGAATCCAAGGGCATACCGAAAACCTGCGTTGCTTGCAGTCGTGCCGGTCCCAGGATTACTTGCTTTTGGTTACCGAAAGTTGGCTCGCTAGGACGTAGTGCTAGATACGAGCGCCGTGATAATGCATCTGCCTTCCCCAAATGATATGTAATTTTGAAGTCGAAATGAGTGAGGAATTGGACCCACCGAGCTTGACGTCGATTTAACACACAAGCATTCTGAAAGTAGGCAAGGTTTTTGTGATCACTGAATATGGTGTCTTGATGAGAAGATCCCTCTAGGAAATGCCTCCATTGCATAAAAGAGTATACTATTGCCAATAGCTCCTTATCATGAATTTCATAGTTGATTTCGGTGGCGTCAAACTTGCGTGAGTGGAAAGCCACAAGATGTAGCTTTTCATCATCGCCTTGTTGTGACAAAATGCTATGCAAGGCGAAATCTGACGCGTCTACTTCGATGATGAATGGTTTTTCCGGAGCTAGAATAGAAGCTGATGTAAATGCCTTCTTAAGACTCTCAAAAGCCATGTCTGCTTCTTCAGAGCAAACGAATGATTGTTCCTTCCTAGTAAGTTGTGTGAGAGGCAGAACAAGCTTTGAGTAATCCTGTATAAACTTGTGGTAGAAATTGGCAAAGCCTAAAAAGCATTGCGCATCTCGCAATGAACGCGGAGTCTGCCACTCTACCACGGTTTTGACCTTAGCTGAATCCATGGAGATGCCTTCCGAGGAAATGACATAGCCCAGAAATTCTACCTGGTTGCACTCGAAACTACATTTTTCCAGCTTTGCATAAAGACCATGTTCTTGAAGTCGTTTTAGTACTAACAGTACATGAGAATCATCCTCTTCTTGGGTCTTCGAATAAACCAGTAGATCATCCAAATAGATGATCAAACAAACATCCAAGAGATCTCGGAATATATCATTTGCCATGTGCTAGAAGACTATTGGCACATTAATGAGGCCAAATGGCATGACCGTATACTCGAAATGCCCATATCTGGTGCAAAACGCGGTCTTCCATTCATCTCCTAGTCGGATCCGTACGAGGTTATATGCTCCTCGTAAGTCGATCTTTGTGAAGAACCTTGCACCATTGATCTGTTCTAAAAGACTTGAGATAAGGGGAACTGCATAACTATTCCTCATGGTGACCTTATTCAAGCCACGATAATCTACGACGAGACGAAGTGATCCATCCTTTTTCTTGACGAAGAAAATGGGTGTGCCGTCCGGAGATTTCGAATGTCGAATGAAACCATTTGCAAATTCTCCTCGATATAGACTCAAAGGACTTCTAGCTCAGTTGGTGACAAATTGTAGATTGGTCCCCATGGTGGCTTTTTTCCTGGTTGTAAATCAATGGGGCAATCATACGGTCGATGGTGAGGAAGCATATTGGCCTGTACTTTATCGAAGACATCGGCATAATGACGATACTTCTCTGGAAGTTGAAGACTCCTCTTTAGTGGTGTTGGAGGGTTTTACTGATACTGCAAAAAGAAACATTTCTTTCTTGCATCCTTCCTCACACAATTGATGTAGCGAAATGGTTGCAATCTTATTAGTAGATCCTCGGGTTTGTCGATACCGGATTTCTCTTGTTCTCCAATCTATGTCTGGGTTATGTAATTCAAACCATGGTAATCCCAAAAAAATGGGATGTTTTGGGATACTAATTATATTAAAGGATACTACACATGCTAAATTATCTAGGACAATATTAACGGGCTCTGACTCTTCTATGATATTTCCAGAAGCAATGGGATGACCATCAATGACTACTACAGAGGCTGGACACGAGATTTTTCTTAGGGATATCTGATGAGCTTGGGAAAAATTCCTATCCATGAAGCAAGAATTAGCTCTGGAATCTAGGAGTGTTGAGACATGTACTGGAGAGGTACTTTTAGTACTAACTGTTACTTGGGCTAAGAACACATTGCTAACGTTCTTAGAGGGAATGGAACCACTAATGGGTTGCACAGATCTACGGATGTCCAACCAAACGGCTCCTATTTTGGCTAGACTTAGTCATTTAACTCTTCTTCTAACTGACTAAGGACATCAAATTTGTTCGATAGATTTGGGCTATTAGTACTATTAGGACTATCAGATATTCCTACTGAAATAAACTCGGGTTTAGTACAATTAGAACTAGCAACTATTTGGTTTACCTGTCTTCTTGGCCTATGGGGACAGTTCACTGCAATATGCCCTGGTCCACCGCAATAAAGACATAGTCGATTTGCTCGACGTCATTGGTTTTCTTCTTCCGATAATGGTCCACGACGACGTGTAGTGTCAATTTCCATCAGAGTTGGAGTATTCACTAGAGATGCATTATATGACTCCCTTGGAAAATATTTTGCTACCACTAAGGTGTAGGTGGGCTCTGATCTTTCCCTTGGCATTTGGAACTGATGTTCCGAACGTCATTCGAAAGGATGGTTGTTGCATCTCACCGCACGACTGATTGCTTCTATCAATGACTTTGGTTCTTCGGGGAAGGTCAAGAGTAAATCCTTGCCATCGTTATGTAGACCATAACGAAATTTCTCCATTAGTGCTTGGTCATCCCAGGGGATATCGGAGGCGAGTAGGTGGAAATCTGCAGCGTATGCGGAGGCTGGACAATCACCTTGACGTAATCATCGGATTTTGTTGATTGTTGTCCTGCTATCAGTATCTCCAAAACAGGCTTTAAACTCACTTAAAAACTCTTCAAAATTGTTTAATAAAGGAAATTCCTTTTCTAACAATGGAGAGAACCATGCCAAAGTTGAGCCACTTAACAACGTGCCTACTAAACGCACTCGTGATGCATCGGTGGGATATCGAGAAGGATGCATTTGAGTGACTAATCGTGCCTGATTAAGAAATCCTCTAAACTGCGATCGTGTTCCATCGAATTTCATGGGAAGGCCGATCTTGGGTTCTTTATGAATCCCTTGCGTACTGGATCCTTGTTGTTGCATCATTACTATGGTTGCTTTGAGTTGTTGCACACGTAATGCTAGTTCCCCATGTTGTTGTTGCGTCTGCTGCTTCTCTAAGGAGATTTGTTGAAGCTCCCCCAACAGTCGTTGATTTTCTTGTTCCAATGCGAGAAACTTCTCTTTAAAGCATTGCAACTCCAAGAAAACGGATTGATGTTCTTGAGCGCTAACAGTGGCCATAGTATGAGAGAAAAGAGGAATAAGAGATTAGTATGAAGGGAGTGAGAAGTAAGAAGATAAGGAAGAGAAGGAAGGAAACAAAATCGGCTCAAACTGTCCGCAACACTACTAAGACAGAGAAGTACTGTCAGGAACAGTACTAAGACAGAGAAGGAATTAGTACTAAAAGATGAGGATTAGTGCTAAGGGAGATGTAGAACTCTTGAGAGAAGGAAAGAGTGAGTGAGTGAGTGTGTGTGTGTGTGTGTGTGTGAGAGAGAGAGAGAGAGAGAAAGAGAGAGAGAATGATGATAACAAAATATATATATTATGTTAAGAGAATATACAATAGTAGCTAGGAGGCTTAAGACTGGCGTTGAACCGATTTGGTTCGAAATAATGCCTTGTGCCTCCTTTTATAGTGTTCTCAGGACTACTCCTGAAGTTTCTAGAATATTCTAGAGAAATTTGGAATATACAATAATTTTCTATAGTAAAACCTAAATGAAAATAATATTTTTCGTATTACAACATATAGTCTAATGGTCAAGATCTCGACCCATGTAACATAAGGTCATGGGATCGAGTCTTGTCATATCATGACACTATCCCCCCTTTAACTCGACAAGTGTCACGAATCGTTTTGGATTGAGGATCCGGTTTGTCTGGATATTGACGATGGAAGTACTCAAGAAGAGAACGAGCATTGGTCACATTCTCTATTGGTTCCCAAGTACGCTCGCTGGGACTATATCCTAGTAAAACTTAAATGAAAATAATATCCTTCGTATTACAACATATAGTCTAATGGTCAAGAGCTCGACCCATGTAACATAAGGTCATGGGTTCGAGTCTTGCCATATCATGATAAGCGCTAGAGGAGTCGCAAGCCCGCTCCCATGGATACAGAAGGACCAGATCCGCATACTTCTCCAAACAAAGCAGGAACACTTTACAGTGCAGCTGCAAGTAGCCTTGGACAAGGGATGGACCTGATGGGCAAAACAAGCGGCCGAAATCCACACCTACCGAGCAGACTGGCTAAAATTGGGGCCAAGTAGCCTTGGACAAGGGATGGACCTGATGGGCAAAACAAGCAGCCGAACTCCACACATATCGAGCGGATTGGGAAAATCGGGGCAAAGAAGGTAAAGGCTTCTATAAGCTAAATGAAGAGAGCATTGCCGCGGTACAAGAGGACCTAACGCAGGACTATCACGTTGTCGTGTTGTTATGCTCACGCATATGAAATAAGGCGGGACCGCGGGGGCCCTGAACCGAGGAGCGAGAGAGAGAGAGAAGGAAGAGAGATTCGCAAAAACACAGAGAGGCCGAAACGAAAGAGTCAATTCCAATAACAGTACAGATTACAAAACTTGCAATGTTGCAACCGGCTTGCCCAAGCCGGTGACAGACTCTACACAGACAAACACACGCACTGAAACACGCGTTGGAGCCCCTACCGGAAGCACGTGGGCTTTCGCGTAGCAGAGGCAACCAACCTAACCCAAAATCCCTACAAAAACAACAACGATGGAGGAAAGAGCTCGGCTCCCAGTCCGACAACACTTCGTCCTCATCCAAAAACGCGCGATCCCCCCTCAGGCCCTTTCTCCTCTCCTTTTATAGCACAAGGAGAGAGAGCCGTTTACAAACTGTTAAATCCCTGTTATTCTCTGTCCTTTCAGATAGAGATCCTCTTCGATTCCGTACTTAATGAATTAGTGCTACCTAGGATAATTACATCGCCGGCCTGTACTTAACTATGTATGTAAATATATCAAAACATGTGCCCGTGTGTAAGGGCCGGTTCACGCACACCATCTGCCAATTCCTCCTAGGGACGGTTTTCTCCACAACAACGCATTAGCCGACCGACACGCAAAGGAGATAGCACAACTGCTGGAAGATTTTGGCGAAAGTCAGGAAGATATCTTCCACCAGCTGTGCAGGATCGGAAGTGAGCATCAAAGGGCGGAGGAATTGAAGAGGGGGGGGGGGGGGGGCTATTACTGTCTAGGACAGCGACTCCGCGGAGCAAAACAAGTCTCCACCTGATCCTAATGACGCAATGTCGAAGGCCCCCACGCAAAAAACAGGCCTGGAAGAATCACACCCAGATGTTTGTCCATGCCCAGCAACAGAGCCACCAAGAAACGACGTTTCCTCGCCCACCACGGAAACGCCGCGAGAAGAGGACCAGGTCCCCATGCAAGAAATAGGCCCGGAGAGTCATGCCCAGATTCCGCAGAGCAGGACGAGACCCCTACCGAACAGGCAGGCATTCCGGAGATGACTACGACGACCGTACCCAACGACACAGTCCCAGCCACGACTGTTACTTCGGAGGAAGGAGTACAAGAAGAAATACGGTCGGATCCACCCACGGAGAGACTACAAGCGGAAGCGCCGGTTGAGCCACAAAGTGACAGGGCCAACCACGTTACGACGCCACCAGTCACGACAAGTAATGACGGGCGCCCGGAGCCAAATATCCTTGATATTTTGGTACACGAGTAAAGGGAGGAAGGGTCTGACGTGCCAAGGCACTATCCCACAGGCTTGGCAGGTGTTGTCTGCCATAAGAGGACAAACGTAAATAATGCATAATAAAGAAGCGTATTAATTATAATAGAAGCGTTGAAGTAATGCGTGTAACGGTTCATGCGGGAAGCGTAACCAACTAGGCCCTATGTATATAAAGGGCATATTAACATTGTAAAGGGTTAGCGCACTTTGGTGCACAGTCTTTTAATATAGTTTCTGTCTTCTTTGATTCCTGTCTCTTGTCTCTTGTCTTTTATCCCTGTCCGTGATTGTGTACGAGTAAGCGTAAGGTGAAGTACGTGTGCATATTTATGCACAGTAGGAGCTCGGTTGTAGTCATCTCCCATTACGCCGTTTTTATACGCTCTACCACATAAGTCCCTACATCCTACACGCTACGCCAACCTCCTCTCCCTTGCAACATGATCACCTTGATACCTACCTCGAAGGACTGAGGGTAGGTCGTGTTCTTAACCGGCAACAGTAGGGGGGGTCTAAAGAAAATTATAGATGAGGCCGATGCGAGCCACGTCGAAGTTATACACTATGTTGCATTCGCCGGTATAAGAATCGTTAAGGAGAAGCTTGGAATGATTAAGCCGGGAACGGGGTTTTGGCCGACCATCCTCGAATACGAAAAAAAAGGGAAGATTAATTCGGATGATGCAAAGCTAGCCAACCTTTATGTACGAAACCTTACCGGGTGGGCGGATCTGGTTGATAACAACACGATCTTTGCAGAGGTCATATGCGAAACCCACGAAGTGTTTATGGATGAGAAGCGGAAGAGGATGGATCTAGATGAAGGCCCTTCTAAGAAACATGACACAAGAAGCTTTAAGAAGAAGGAAGAGATGATGAAGACCACACGTCAAGAAGATGGAAGCTCAAACAAGAGAGCCGAGGAACCGACTTGACCCATTGAAGAGAATGCCAAGAAGGGGAATGATAGATCAACGCCAACATACAAATTAAGGTCGGATATTGAACAAACAACTAACTTAAGAAAGGTTCTTGAAGAAGGAGTGCTCGATAGCCGTATTGACCTTACATTGAGAGAACTACTTGGAATTGCAAAGAAGGAGTTCCATGAGACCATCATCGATCTTATCAAATGTAAAATGCAACAAGTGGATGAGGAAGAGGGAATTTCGACAAAGGTGACAACCAATGCCATAACTATGGCAAGAACGGAAGAGAAAGAAGAAGATCTAGTGGACAATCATTATACACGACCCCATTGGGCGAGAGCGACAACGGAAACTCCGGTGAAGATTGGAGAGAAGAAAGAGACGGTTGTGGCCTTTAGGATCGGAGATTAACCTCATGTCGACAGATTTCTACAAGAAGGGAAGATGGCCTATCAACACGAACCATGGATGGAAGATTCGTGCGGCGACGAAGGCAACGGAAGATCTTTATGGAGCATGTCCTGTTGAGAATCAAGCTCAACATAGCACAACATGCAAACACACCTTTTGAGAATCTATGATTACTCAAAGGCCAAGAGTCACACCACTACTCTCTACACATTAACTATGTGTCATAGATTCATACTCTATGACACATAACTAATGAGTTACATATTCCCCATGACTATGAGTCTTCACATTCCCCAAGAGAGAGAGTGGTTGTTGTAAAGTTAATGAAGAGAGAGGGTGACTCTATATAAAGCACCCTCTTCATACTTCATACTAAGTCAGTTGTGAATCCTTGTTATGCTACATTTTGTAATTCTTATTCTACTTGTGAAATATACACCTTCTTCTTGAGTATTCCTTTTTCTATCTATCTTGTGTTCTCTCATCTCTCCTCTAATTCCTCTCACACATACACATTGCACACATCTCTTCCGCTACACAAGAATCACCAGCGATTCTTTACATGGTATAAGAGCGATTTGGTAGCTCAATCTAGCCCACTCGCCTTATCGTGATCGTGTGTTGTGCTCTACGCCAACGTTCAAGAAGAACCGGCTCATCGCTATCATAATACTACTACATAGCTCGTGTTCAAGAGAGAAGGAAAAGAAGAAAGGAATCTTAATCAACAATGAATACTCAAATGGGGAGCGCTCTCCCTAGCGAGAAGTTGGATCGCAAAAACTTTGCATCTTGGGAGTACAAGATGCATCAATACCTTGTCGGCCAAGGCTATTGGAGTTACATCAAAGGAGCACAAGAAAACCAACCAAACCTGAAAGACGTTGACTATGCAACTTGGGAGCAAGCGGCAAGCCGATTGATGTATTGCTTGCCGACATGTGTTCACGACCAAATGCTCCGCTACATTCGAGAAGCCGAGACGCCGAAGGAAGCGTGGGAGAATCTACGAAAGATTTTTGCCGCCAACACTACCGCGAGAAAGCTTCAACTCCGCCAAGAGTTGAACAACATCCAACAAAGGGATATGTCCATCACAAGTTACACCTTGAAGATCAAGGAGCTTTGCGACTCGCTTGGCTCGATAAGCGTCAATGTGGACGATGATGAGATGGTGCAAATATGCCTCGGTGGCCTTGCACCACGATTCGGCGCGATGCGAACTGCCATACTAGCAAAGAGAATCCACCCTCCTTCTTCGATCTTCAATCTATGTTGTTGGTCGAAGAAAACCATGTTCGAACAAGGAGCAACGCCTTGGAAGGCCACATTCTCTACACGCATTCGGATGGAGGAAGAGGACGCGGCCGTGCAAGAAGAGGCCGATTCGGCCAAGGACGAGGCAGACGAGCCCCGACTTACAAAAACAACTCGCAATTTCGGCATCAAGATGGAAGCCATCGAGGAACCTTTGAAAGAAGGGGGAGCCACCATTCCGGTCCAAGTCGACAAAACTCGGTCGACTGCGGATATTGCGGAAAAATCAGTCACCACGAAGAAGAATGTCGTAAGAAGATACGCAAGTCAGCTTCCACTAGCCAACAACTCACCTACTACGCCATCAACTCCGACTATGATGATTGTGGCGGAATGTTCGTGATGAGACATAGATTGAATTCTATGTTGGCCTCTACTTCTACTAGTGCCCCCGGTCCGGAAGACGTATGGTTCGTCGATTCCGGTGCCTCGAACCATATGACATCACATCAAGAACGGTTCCGCGAACTTCGAGAGCCGGAACTACCCGGCTATGTCGAAACCGGAGACGACACTATGCATCCAATTCGGCACATCGGCAATATTCCGTTCGGAGAAGAAGGTAAGCAAACTTACATTAAAAATGTCTTGCATGTACCAATTATCATGAAGAATTTGATCTCCATTGGCCAAATTGTAGAGCAAGGAATGCAAGTACGATTTAATCAAGGTGATTGCTTCATCGAAAAAGAGGGCCGACTCATCGCTCGTGGACGAAGAGAGGGCCGAATGTTCATTCTTGACTCACACGAGATGAAATCGGCCATGTTTGCAAAGGGCATGAAAGCCGATTCCGACATAGAGTTATGGCACAAGCGGATTGGCCATATCAACCTCCAAAAGCTCAAGGCAATGCAATTGAAAGGAGTCGTCATCGGGCTCCCAACATTCAACGAGAAAGAGATTGAAGGCGTGTGTGCCACTTGCCAATTTGGCAAGCAACATCAACACCCATTTCCGAAGGAGTCGTCAAAAGCTCAAGGCAATGCAATCGAAAGGAGTCGTCATCGGGCTCCCGACATTCAACGAGAAAGAGATTGAAGGCATGTGTGCCACTTGCCAATTTGGCAAGCAACATCAGCACCCATTTCCGAAGGAGCGGAACGTGAGCAAAGGCATACTCGACGTAATTCATTCTGATGTATGGGGTCTGGCTCAGACAACGACATTCGGCGGATGCCGATACGACATGACCTTTATCGACGAATTCTCTAGGCAAACTTGGATCTATCCGATGCGGCAAAAGAGCGAAGTGTTCAGACATTTCCAAAAATTCAAGAGTGGACTCGAAAAAGCTACGAGGCGACATGTACGGTGCCTTCGGTCGGATGGAGGCAAGGAGTACGTCTCCGATGAATTTTTGGCGTTTCTACGGAAAGAAGGAATACGGCAAGAGTTTTCGTGTCGACATACGCCACGACAAAACGGAGTGGCCGAACGAAAGAATCTGCACATACTCAAAGTAGCACGGCCCATGATGAACGAAAAGCACGTGCCGAACTCGTACTGGGCAGAAGCGGCTAACACAGTCGTATACCTGATGAATCGGTGTACGACATCCAGCGTGCATGACTTCACGCCGCACGAGAAGTTTTTCAGAAAGAAGCCGGACCTAGCGCATGTTCGGATATTCAGCTCCATTGCGTATGTGCACATCCCCGACGAAAAGCGACAAAAGCTCGACCCGAAGTCGGAGAAATGTATCCTCATCGGATACTCACTGGAGCAAAAGGGGTACAAGTGCTACAACCCTTCGACTCGAAAATTTCACGTAAGTTGAGACGTCGTTTTTGACGAGTCCCCATCCTGGTACGCACCAGAGACAACTTCGACTCTGATTCCGCTCGACCCGGAATCTGCCGAACAAGAGATAGAAGATGAAGATAGACTTATGCACATGTTCGAAGAAAGTCCGATCACGACCCGGCTGAGCGGACCACAAGAGCCTCCGAGCGATCAAAGCACATCTCGATCGAGTTCGAAGCTAGATAAAGGGAAGGCCAAAATGTTGGACTATGAAGACGATCATTTCGACGGCATTGAATCGACTCACTCCCTCGATAGTGAGTTCGAAGGCCTTGACATCCGAACAAATGGAGTGAAGAAAGCCTTAGAATCCGAAAACGAGAAGCTCTGTTGATCCACCCGTGAAAAGAACTATAAAAACAAATAGCGTGCGGAAGCAATAAGAAACAGAAAACAGAGAACAAGTTTAACGAAGAGCTTAACAGTACGCGGGAGAGATAGAGAGAGCAAGAATCTCTATTCCAAAAATTATATCAATGCTCTGTACATCATATGTGTTCAACGAACACTTTTATACAAGTCCATATGGATTGACAGAACTACGGTGTACTTCAATGCTCACTCAGGCGTCTGATACTAACTACAAGAGTAATAACTCCCTAGTAGTCTAGCTCCTACTAAGCTTCCAGTTACTGATGGATCCGGCTAACCTGCTCCCCAACTCACCGGCTCTTTTGCTCATCGAGTGCTCACCGGCTCACCGATCTGTCTCACTCACCGGCTCAGGCTTATCTAGCTGATCCGGCTCCAATTGAGCTTGCTCGTGCTCCTCGTCCAGTCCGGTTCTGTTTGCCGCGACCCCTCTTGTTCTGCGCACCTCGACCTCCTCGGTCGGCTTGTTTGCTCAACAGGCCCAATTCAGCTCCCTCGTTGTTGTGACTTCGGCGCGTGCCGGTTCGCCAATTCCTTCGTGTTGGCGTCCACTTTCGCTGCCTTCTCGTCCTCTTGGCCTTGAATTGATCCGGTTCTTCTGAATTTGTTTGTTGAACCAAATCGACTGTCTCCGATTCATTCCAGCTCTTGTCCGAATCGGTTGCTCCCGATTCGTCTTCTGGTTCCAGGCCCTTCACCACATCGGACCATGTCCAAGTCTTCGCCTTCTTCTTCCAGTCGGCTCTGTCCTTCTTGACTCTGCCCCCGCTGCCGCTTGTTCCGACTTGTTTGGATGTGTCGACTTCCTTTGTTGACTCGGCTCCTTTCTTCTTCATGACTCTCCCTTCGTCGGTTCTTCCCTCACCGGCGCAATCGGCAATCTCTTTGCCTTTGCCCGTTCTGGTGACTTTGCTCGTTCTCCCCCTCAAGTGTGGCACGTCGAGATCTTGAACACCAAGCATTTTGGTGAAGTGCTACAACTTGTCTGATCCAAGTGGTTTGGTGAAGATGTCGGCAACTTGCCGATCCGTGTGAACATACACCGAAGTTTGACCTCACCGCTCAGGACATGCTCACGCACGAAGTGATAGTGCACTTCTATGTGCTTTGTGCGAGCATGGAATACGGGGTTCTTGGCGAGCTGCATGCTGCTTATGTTGTCACAGTAGATCAGAATCGAGGTCGGTACCTTGATCCGTAGGTCTTGCAGTAGTCGCCGAAGCCAAATGGCTTCACAGGTGGCAATGGTAGCGCCCCGATACTCAGCCTCAGTGCTCGACAAAGCAACTGTTGGCTGCTTTTTGCTGCTCCACGCAACAGCCGCGCTACCTAGGGAAAACATGTAACCGGAGGTTGATCGGGGATTTAAGGCATCGTCGGCCCAGTCGGCATCTGTGTAACTGACCAGCACTTCGGTTATACCGCGCCGGTATAACAGGCCCTGGTCCTTCGTGCCACTCACATACCACAGTATTCGGTGCGCACACTGAAGTGCTCTACGGTCGGTTTTTGCATGAATTGGCTAATCACACCGACCGAATAGCTGATGTCGGGTCGGGTGATGGTCAAATATATAAGGCTTCCGACAATTTTTCCGAACCGTTTCTCATCGCAGGTCAGTCTGAAGTCGGGACGGAGCTTCTGGTTCCGGTCCAGGTGAGTAGAGATAGGCCGGCATTCCATCATGCCCAACTTGTACAACATATTCAACACATAGTGCCTTTGTGAGAGCAATATGTCGTTGAGGGTTCGGATCAACTCGATCCCAAGGAAATAGTGAAGGTCCCCTAGGTCCTTCATCTCAAACGCATCCGACAACTGGGACTTGACTCAGCTGATTTCATCGAGTCCAGGTCCAGTGATGACCAGATCATCAACGTACACCAAGATGCAAACCAGACCGTCCGGACCTTGCCGGATGAAAAACGAAGAGTCGGACTTGGAGGCCGCAGACCCCATCTTACGCAACCAGTGCGTGATCTTCGCAATCCAAGCTCGGGGGGCTTGCTTCAGGCCATAAAGTGACTTCTTCTCTGTCTGGAAACCAGGGGTTTGTATCATAAAGACCTCTTCTTCAAGATCTCCTTGAAGAAATGCATTCTTCACATCCATCTGGTGAAAATGCCACCCCATTACCGCAACAACCACCAGTACCACACGAACCGTCGTCATCTTCGCTACTGGAGCGAAGCTCTCGTCATAGTCGATTCCGTGGGTCTGTGCGTATCCCTTCGGTACTAACCGGGCCTTGTACCGGTTAACTGAACCATCGGCATTGTACTTTACCTTGTACACCCACTTGCATCCGATTGGTTTATTGTGACGGGGAGGGTCAACCAGGTCCCATGTATCGTTGGCATCAAGTGTCTGCATCTCTTCTTCAATAGTGGCACGCCAATGTTCATCCTTTGCCACTTCTGCGTAGCTCTCCGGCTCACGCACTTCCGCCACCTTGGTCATGTACGCATAGTGATGCGCCATGTACTCATTGTACCCGTACCGCTTAACAGGTTCCTTTTGGCGGGTTGACCGGCGTAACCCACCGTTACCTGGTTTGAGGCCCTTCTTGGCCGGTTCGGTCTTCAGTGCCGAAGAACCGTCATTTTCCTTTCCGGAGTCGGATCCGCTCTGATCCGACTCATCATTACCGGTTTCATAATCCGACATCTTCTTCTTCCCCTTCTCTTTGCGCGTGAACCGTCTCCTCAGTTCCTTGCGCGGGGAAAGCACGGCAGAGTCTTCACTACTCGCCGGTTCTTCTTCTGACTGGTCGGATTGACCCAGTCTCTCGTACAACCCACTCAACCGAAACAATTCCGGACTCTCTTCTTCAGTCCCAGACCGGAGTCATCATCTTCTATTTGGACCGGTTCAGGCTCACTAGCCTCATCCTCCGGTATTGGGTTGGGGTCAGAAGTCGGAGCTGGTAAGGCATACCATGATGCCGTCTCATCAAACTCAACATCGCGGCTAACTCGGACCTGCTTCGTCCGGGGGTTATAACACTTATACCCCTTTTGCTCATGTGAGTAGCCGATGAGGATGCACTTCTCTGATTTTGCATCCAGCTTACTCCGCTTCTCCTATTCGGTAATTGACATGGTCGATCCGCTTGTGCCATAGGTCGATGTCCGATTCGACCTACTGTCCTTTGGAGAACAAGGCGGCGCCGACGTCATTGGTGTCGAGGATGAACATCCTTCCATCTCTGCACCCTTGCGCAATAATCTGGCCCTCCTCCTCGATGAAGCACCCAGGGTGTGTAAACCGCACTTGCATTCCCTGGTCGACGATCTGTCCGACCGACACTGGGTTCTTCGTGATAGTCGGAATGTGTAATACGTTCATCAGCTTCCCCCTCTGTCCGACATGGCTCAAGGGAACTTCTTCGACATGCACGATTGGGTGAGGAGTCTCATCTCCGGTTTAAACAACTCCCGGTTGTTCCGGTTTCTCCAAGAAGGAGAACCACTCTTTGTGGCTCGTCATGTGATTTGATGCACCGGAATCAACGTACCACACTTCCTCCGATTTGGAAGTGGTCTTCTTCATCGAGTTTGCCTCGTGCTTCATCACCAAGGCTAGCCCATTACTGGTCTTCCCGGTTCCAGATCGTCTCTATCCTTGTGCGTAGTACGAGCTTTGTCAGTTCTCCCGACCAGTTTTGTCGGATCCAGATCTGTCCGAATCGGCGCGCTTCTTCCAGCACTCGCTTTCTCTGTGGCCCTTTTTGCCACAATACCAGCATTTCGTGGCGGATTTGTCTTGCCGGCCTCCGGCACCACCTTGACTCCCCCTGCTTGTGGAAGTCCTTGAACTGTTGTCGGCACGGTCTCTGTGCCGTCGGTCTTGCCCTTGTCGGCCACCTCCATTGCGTGCCGACCCGCCTCGTCTACCATGCCCACGGGGCCAATCCACCTCCGTGTACAACATCCAGCTGTCGGTGGGTGCACTTGTTGACGCACCGGCGTGGTTCTCCTCTACAAGGACCATCGACTGTAAGTCAAAAAATGACGGCGTATTCTCCCTCGTACATACTGTTGTCCGGAAAGCTCAGAACTTAGATGCCAGGCCGCCAAGACAGACCTGTACCATCTCGTCTTCCTCTACAACGACATTGATAGAGGCAAGCGAGTCACAGATCTCTTTGATTCGGGTCATGTAATCAGCCACCGACATGTCCTTCTGTCGGACATTGCTCAACTCCTGTCGGAGTTGCAGCTTCCGGGCTGTGGTGCTTGCGGCGAACACCTTTTTCAGGTTTCCCCAAGCCTCTTTCGGTGTCTTGGCATCTCGGACGTGGCTCAGCAGCTGGTCTCCGACACTGGATGCAAAGCAGTACATCACTCTACTTGCCGATTGTTCCCACACTGGAAAGTCCTTGTGTGCCGCATCAGGTGTTGTGTCGTTAGCTCTGTCGACATAGCTCCAGTAACCATGCCTAAGCAAGTATTGGTGCATCTTGTATGACCAAGATGCGTAGTTGGATCTGTCGAGCTTCTCCACCGGAAGCAAGCTAGCCATTCCTCTATCCATTGTTTTTTTTTTTCTTCTGTTCTTTACAAAGGTTAGGTTTTCTTCTTGCGAAAGCGAATGTCGGCTGCAGAGGTTCTCAACCCTCGCGCTCTGATACCATGTAAAAACAAATAGCGTGCGGAAGCAATAAGAAACAGAAAACAGAGAACAGGTTTAATGGAGAGCTTAACAATACGCGGGAGAGACAGAGAGAGCAAGAATCTCTATTCCAAAAATTATATCAACGCTCTGTACATCGTATGTGTTCAGCGAACACTTTTATACAAGTCCATACGGACTAATAGAAGTACGGTGTACTTCAATGCTCACTCGAGCGTTTGACACTAACTACGAGAGTAATAACTCCCTAGTAGTCTAGCTGCTACTAGGCTTCTGGTTACTGATGGATCCGGCTAACCGGCTCTTTTGCTCACCGGGTGCTCACCCGCTCACCGATCTGTCTCGCTCACCGGCTCAGGCTTATCCAATCGATCTGGCTCCAATTGAGCTTGCCGCTCAACAAGAACCCTGTAAGTCGATTCAGCTACAATGATTATATGGCGTACCATTACGCCTTTATGATGAAGGTAGCAACAGTACGGGAGCTGGAAACCTTTTCCAAAGCCACGAAGGACCCACGATGGATCGAGGCAATGAACGAGGAGATGTGTGCACTACGCAAGAATGAGACATGGGATCTCGTTCCCCACTCACCGCACAAGAAGGCAATTGGCTGTAGATGGATCTACAAGGTGAAGTATAATGCCGACAGCTCCGTAAACCATTACAAAGCTCGACTCATAGCGAAAGGATATGCACAAACACGTGGAGTCGACTATGAAGAGACCTTTGCCGCGGTGGCAAAGATGACAACGGTGCGGACCGTGATCGCACTTGCAGTGGCAAAAGGGTGGCACCTCCACCAAATGGATGTCAAGAACGCCCTTCTTCAAGGCGAATTAGACGAGGAGGTGTACATGGTACAACCACCCGGCTTCGAATCGCGCATTCATCCAAAAGCCGTATGCCAACTCATGTAGCCTCTCTACGGCCTCAAGCAAGCACCACGTGCTTGGAATTCGAAGATTACGCAATATCTTCATCAAATCAGCTTTCGAATGTCAAAATCCGACAACTCCCTCTACGTACGACACGACTCTAGAATCCTAATTATCATCATCCTATACGTGGATGATCTAGTCATTGGAGGTGAAAGTCTAGTCGACATCAACAAGGTGAAGTCCCTCCTCTCCAACAAATTCGAGATGACGGACATGAAGGAGCTTCATTACTTCCTAGGCATCGAGGTAATTCGGACTCCAGCCGGCATTATGATCTCCCAACGGCACAACATTCTCAACTTGTTATACAAGTTCTGGATGACTGAGTGCAAATCGGTCGCTACACCTCTCGATCAAAACCTCAAACTAGATGTTGACTCCGGCACAGACGAGTGCGAGCCAACCCAATATCGTCAACTGATCGGAAGTCTCATCTATCTCACGATCACTCGACCCGACCTTAGCTATCCAGTCGGACTCCTCAGCCAATTCATGCAAAAACCACACGACATTCACTTGGATTGCGTTAAGCGAGTATTACGATACGTGAGCGGCACAATGGATTACGGCGTTCTCTACGCATTGGCCACACCAATACGACTCGAAGGGTAAGGCGAACTGGGCAGGCTACAAAGTTGATCGACAATCGACCTCCGGATTTGTCTTCTCACTCGGTAGCGGAGCAATATCTTGTAGTAAGAAGCAGCCTATCATCGCACTTTCGAGTACAGAGGCCGAATACAGGGGCGCAGCCGTAGCTGCATGTGAAGTCGTATGGCTCAAGAGGATTTTGAAGGATCTGGATGTCCCCATCAAGGATCTGACTCCCATTTACTACGACAATATGAGCAGTATATATCTGGCTCGGAACCCGGTGTTCCACACACGCACAAAGCACATTGAAGTGCACTATCACTTCATTCGAGAGCACGTACAGGCCAGAGATGTCAAGCTTCAACACATCAACACGAATCTTCAAACGGCCGACATCTTCACCAAAGCCTTAGGAGCCGACAAGCTTCGGCAATTCATGTCAGACCTTGGATTGACGATCCCTGACTTGCCAAGCTTGAGGGGGAGTACAAGCGAGAACCGGATACTGTCCGAACCGGGTACAAGCCGAAGAGAACACCGGAGAGTGTCTGAACCGGATACCAATTGAATCGGACATAAATCGAAAGGAACCAACCCGAGTTGAGCTTGAGGGGGTGTGTTGAGAATCAAGCTCAACATGGCACAACGTGTGAACACACCTTTTGAGAATCTATGATTACTCAAAGGTCAAGAATCACACCACTACTCTCTACACATTAACTATGTGTCATAGAATCATATTCTATGACACATAACTAATGAGTTACATATTCCCCATGACTATGAGTCTTCACATTCCCCAAGAGAGAGAGTGGTTGTTGTAAAGTTAATGAAGAGAGAGGGTGACTCTATATAAAGCACCCTCCTCATACTTCATACTAAGTCGGTTATGACTCCTTGTTATGCTACATTTTGTAATTCTTATTCTACTTGTGAAATATACACCTTCTTCTTGAGTATTCCTTTTTCTATCTATCTTGTGTTCTTTCATCTCTCCTCTAATTCCTCTCACACATACACATAGCACACATCTCTTCTGCTACACAAGAATCACCATCGATTCTTTACATGTCCCAATATTCAAGTCACAATTGGGGATGTAGAAATCGAACAACACTTTTTTGTGCAAGATTCGGCTTCCCATTCAGTGATTCTTGGGCAACCCTACATAACATCATCAAGGATGGAGACTAAGGTGTTCGATAGTGGAGCAACATTCGCTCGGATGAAGAGTCTTGATGGTCAAAAGTCGGTTCAATTCTTGACAGTGCGAGCTAATCATGAGAGGAACTGAGATAGCCTTGGAGATGAGGCCTCAAATTTTTAACACAGACTATTGAAGAATGGGGCAAAGATAGTCCAAGAAAAAGTAAGTCCCCGAAAAGAAGAAAGAATCAAGAAGGAAAACTATATTTAGCACCTAACGGTGTGTGTGGGATGACTACACTCAATGAGAGAGAGAAGTGCCAAGTTCAAAGCTTTGAACATTGGTTAAAAGAACAAGGAATATTAGAAGAAGAAGACAACATATCATGGGTCATTAAGGAAGCCTCATTTAACGATACAATCGGAGAAATAGAGAGTATCGTGGACTTGAGCCCTCATGAGCAACAGACTACTCATATCAACTCCATCAACATGTATACCACCATCAACGAATGCCGACGAGGAGTTATGGAGGAGTTGGTCAAAGTAAATACAAAATATAAAATAGTAGATAAGAAGGTCAAGCCGATAGCTATTCCTTTACCGGAGGATAGTTGGCAAAGAATGAAGGAAGTTACCAAGGATCCAAGTCACAGAGACCCAAAAGGGATAGGCCATACCTTCACTGACGAATCAAGAGGGAAACTCCAAGTCGGGAAGGATGACTTCCTTCTCCCCGAAGAACAAGAAAGGTTTCGGATGATGCTTGAGAGACATGGGAAAACCTTCGCCTTCTCTCCACAAGAAATTGGATGTGCCGACCCGAAGATGATAGAGCCGATGGTGATATTTACGGTGTCGCATGTACCTTGGAACCTCAAGCCAATACCAGTTCCAAGAGCTCGCATTCCAAAGTTGATTGAGCTTCTAAAGGAATGTTACGACACAGGTCCCTCCGGATGGGAAGGGAGAAGAACAGTGTCGACAGGTCCCTCCGGATGGGAAACGGTACGAGGAGCACTCGGCTACGGAGAGCCGGATGATACAGGCCCGGTATGAACCGGATGAGGAGTACCCGGCTACGGAGAGCTGGATGATACAGGCCCGGTATGAACCGGATGAGGAGTACCCGGCTACGGAGAGCCAGATGATACAAGCCCGGTATGAACCGGATGAGGAGTACCCGGCTACGGAGAGCCGGATGCCGGATGAGGAGTACCTGGCTACGGAGAGCCGGATGGTGCAGACCCGGTATGAACCGGAGGAAGAGACATATTCGTAAATATGTTTCTGAGAGCCCATTGTGGCTATATTTGTAAATAGCCGAAAAGTCATATTAGTATAAATATGACTTAGGGCAAAACTAATTATGTGGTTGTTACTTTTCTTGTTGGTGCAAAAAGAAGAGAGAGCACGTAATAGTGTACAGAGTGAGAGAGAGAGAGAAAGAGGTCGTTGCCTCTGTTGTAACCGCCGCCTGTGGCGAAGATCGTGAGCACGAGGTCGTTGCCTTTGTGAACTCACTGTTTTTTTTGTACATTCCAACTTAGTGATAGTTTGCAGCCTGTGGGCTGCCGTGGTTTTTCCCTCTTTGGGTTTTCCACGTAAACATTCTGTGTACCCTTTTTTTTTTCTCTCCTTTGTGTCGTGTGTTTTTTCGTTTCCTGTTTCCTGTGTATTGAAGAGGCTTGGTTGTGGCCAAGTGTTGGGTATAAGGAGCGTTGAGTTCCCGACAAGTGGTATCAGAGCGAAATCGACACAGAAAATGGACGAATCATTTGGCGGCATGTTCAAGCTCACCGGCTCCAACTATTCAGTATGGAAGTCGAAGATGAGGGACATGCTCGTTGTTAAAGACCTCTGGCTGCCGGTTCAGTTCGGGGACAAGAGACCGGACAAAATCGACGCCGCGATATGGGAGGTGATGCACATGAAGACAACGGCGTACATACGGTGCTTCATCGACATGAGCCTGTACAACAACTTCAATGAAGAGAGCAAGGCTCATGAGCTCTGGGAGAAGATCGGCATAATGTTCCAAAACAAAAATGTTGTTAATCAGGTTTCGGTATTCTGGAAGCTAGTAAGACTCCGGTACCAAGATGGCTCCAGCATGGCGGAGCACATGAATGCCTTCCAGGGGCTGAGCCACCAGGCAACTTCATTGGAAGTACCTCTCGCCGATGAGGTACTTGCGCTACTCCTGCTCGGTTCCCTCCTGGATAGCTGGGAGACGTTGGTTGTCACTTTGGGCAACGCCGGGCCGGAAGGAAAGCGGTTATCCCTAGCAAGAGTAAAGTCGAGCTTGCTAGATGAGGAGGCGCGTCCGAAAGACAAAGATATGAGCTCCGACTCCAAAGCGCTCCTTATCGAATCAGAACGTGGAAGACATAGAAATTGACTGCATTTCCGTAAAGACAAGGAAACCAACGGTACCGATTTGAAGCAAACCCCGAACCGGAACGGTACAGACCGGAACGGTAAAGAACGGAGGGGGCCAGACCGGAAGGGAACGACGGCAATCACGGCAAGTGAAGAGGAGTTGATGCTTATCACCGAGGAGTGTGAGATAAACCTTGCCGGCGACGAGATGACCTGGGTGGTAGACTCCGGAGCATCGTTCCACCTTACCTCGGACCGGAAATGCTTCTCATTCTACTCAGCCGGTGACCACGGCTGTGTCCGGATGGGGAATGAAGGTACATGCCGGATTATCGGCATAGGAGACGTGTGGCTGTCAACACCAACCGGATGCAAGTTGCTGCTGAAGGATGTCCGACACGTTCCGGAAGTTCGTCTAAACCTGATATCAGCCGGTCGGCTAGATGATGAAGGCTACACGGGTAGCATCCGGAACGGTGTCATGAAGTTCAGCAAAGGGAGCCTGATTGTGGCTCGGGCCCGGAAGGTAAGCACATTGTACCTGATGAATGCCCGGTTATGTCCGGAAGAAGTGAACGTGGCATCCGACACTGCCGGTGAGCTGTGGCACAAGAGGTTGTGTCATATGAGCGAGAAGGGGATGAAGAGGCTTGCAGACGACAACCTCATTCCAGTGAAGAACGTGCACTTAGAGAAGTGCACTGATTGTCTGGCCGGTAAGCAGAACCGGACCTCCTTCCGACCAAGGCCATCGATGAGACGTAATGCACCATTGGAGTTGGTGCATACGGATGTGTGTCAAGTAGACACGAAGTCACATGCCGGAGCGTAGTACTTCGTAACGTTCATAGATGACCACAGCCGGAAGCTGTGGGCCACACCATTGAAGACAAAGGATCAGGTGTTATCCGTCTTCAAAGAGCTCCACGCGAGAGTGGAAAGAGAAACCGGCCGGAAGCTGAAGGCGGTTCGAGCAGATAACGGAGGAGAGTACCGGGGGCAGTTCGAGGAGTACTGCCACTCGAAGGGAATCCGGCTCGAATTTACCGTGCCGAAGACGCCGGAACTAAATGGACTGGCCGAGAGGATGAACCGGACCATAATGGAGAGGGTCCGGAGTATGCTAGCGCATGCAAAACTAACCAAGAAGTTTTGGGCTGAGGCACTGTCGACGGCGACATACGTGATAAATAGATCACCCTGAGTACCCTTGGACGGAGACACGCCACAGAGAGTGTGGACCGGTAAGGAAGTATCCTACCGGCATCTGAAGGTGTTCGGGTGTCTCGCTTACGTGCATGTAGCTAAGGACCGGAGAGGTAAGTTAGATCCAAAGACCCGGCCATGCATATTCCTCGGTTACGGTGACGATGAGTTCGGCTACCGAGTGTGGGACCCGATCGACAAGAAGGTATTCCGGAGTCGAGATATTATCTTCATGGAGGACAAGACGCTCGCCGACTGGGAGTCGGAGAAGAAGATAATGAACTCCGAGTCGACCGGTAAGGATATGTTGTATGCGAGGAAGGTCATCAATGCGGAAGATCGAGAAGCATTCGATCCCTGTTTCTTCCCTGTGTATGATGGAATGTAGATCGTTGCACAGAGAGAGAGGGAGAGAGAGAGAGAGACACAAAAAAGACTCTTTTATTTCACAAAACAACAATACAACAGCCAACCTTACAAAAGGGTTACAAGGTCACTATATATAGTGACTGACTTAGGGCAACTACCCTTTATGCTAATTACATAAATGGCCAAAACGGGATAGTGTGAATACGTCCATTATACACATGTATTCGACACTCCCCCGTAATGGGCGTATACATGGGTTATCTAAGATTACAGGTATAGACTCAGGTTCTCGGACATATCAGCTTTGTTCGAGTCGGCAGGGTCCGAAAGCAGAAGACCGAACTGGTCGGGTCGGAACAGTTGAAGCCGATCATTAAGGAACTGATGTCGGTTGTCGGGAACCATCCTGCTCTGTGTCCGGCTCTAACCGGACTGGTTTGTCGTTACGCCCATCTGATGCCGAAGAGACCGAAAACGGTCTGCCGAAAGACACTTGGTCATTCCATCTGCGACATTGTCGGTTGTGGATATTTTCTCTAGACCGATTTTCCCTGAAATGACGCAGTCCCGAACGAAGTGGTATCGAACGTCGATATGTTTGGAGGCGTTGTGGTGAACCGGATTTTTCGACAAGGCAACAGCACCTTGACTGTCGCTGTAGACAACTGGAGCCGAGTCATGGTCGACTTGTCGAAACGTGTGCGCCAGCCGACCGAGCCACAAAGCTTCTTTTGCTGCGTCGGACGCAGCTACATATTCTGCTTCGGTCGTTGAGGTCGCTGTGCACTCCTGAAGTTTCGACTTCCACGAGATTGCTCCATTGCCGAATTTGAAGCAGTATCCGGTTGTTGATTTCCGACTGTCTATACAGCCGGCGAAGTCCGAGTCGGTGTAACCGACTACGCCTGAGGTTCGGTTCGGACCGAAAAGAATGCCGTGGTCTTTTGTGCCAGCCAGATATCTGAACACATGCTTGACTGCGTTCCAATGCGATCGGCCAGGATTGTGCATAAATCTGCTAACGACTCCTACGGCGTGAGAGATATCAGGTCGTGTCGCGACCATCAAGTACATAAGGGAGCCGACTGCCGGTGCATACGGTACCGACTTCATATCTTCCCCCTCCGGGCCGGATGTCGGGCAGTCTCGCTGAGAGAGCCGAAGATTCATGGGGAGCGGGGTTGAAGCAGATTTGGCTGATTGCATGTTGAAGCGTTCTAAGACACGTCGGATATAGTCGGTCTGAGACAAAAAAAGATGTCGTTTATCGCGATGCCGACTAATCTTCATGCCAAGGATGTGTCGTGCCGGACCGAGGTCCTTCATGGCAAACTTCAACCGCAGTTGCCGAACGAGATCGGCAAGTTCGCCCGAGTGGCGTCCAGAAATTAGCATGTCGTCCACGTAAATGATGAGGAAGATGGGTGATCCATCTTGAGCTGTGTTGGTAAAGAGACAATGGTCCTCATCGCTTTTTGAGAAGCCGATCGATTGGATGAAGTCGTCGAACTTCTTGTACCATTGTCGCGGTGCCTGTTTGAGGACGTATAGACTCTTCCTGAGTCGGCAGACTAGATGTTCTTGGCCAGGTGCCACGAAGCCTTTTGGCTGCTCCATATAAATTTCCTCCTCGAGATCACCATGGAGGAAAGCTGTTTTGACATCTAGCTGAATCAGCTCCAAGTTGTCGGCTGCCACTACGCCGAGTAGAAAACGAAGGGTTGTCATTTTCACCACTGGTGAAAAAATCTCGTCGAAGTCGACGCCATATTCTTGTCGGAAGCCCTTCGCAACTAATCTGGCCTTGTACTTTGGGGTGGTCGAATCAGACGTCTCTTTTAGTCGATAGACCCACTTGCAAGGAAGAGCACGTCGGTTCCTAGGTAATTCGACCAGATCCCAAGTCGTGTTTGCCCGAATGGAGTGCATTTCCGACTCCATCGCCAGATGCCAGGTGGCGGAATCGACAGATGTCGATGCTTCTTCGTAAGACGTCGGTTCGCCGGCGTCGGTGAAGAAAATTCCAGGAGAGTACCTCTCCGGAGGTTGCGACAGTCTCTCGGATCGTCGAGGTATGATTGGACTGGTCGCATCGGGTATCGTGGTCGGATGGTCCGAAAGCGAGTTGTTCTGCTGTGCCGAGTCGGAGTTGTCCGAGTCGGTAGAGTAAGGTTCAGCTACCCGTGAAGCTGACCGTGTGTTGAGAGCGGGGCCTTCTTGAAGGGTCGGCACATCGGAAAAAGTTACCCTTCGGACTTCGATTGGTTTTTCGACGGATGGGTTCATAGCCGACTCGTTGAACACAACGTCCGAACTTCGAACGATTTGCCTGCGTTCGGGGTCCCAGAGTCGGTATCCCATTTCGCCGTCGGATCCATATCCAAGGAAAATGCATTTCCTGGACCGAGGTGCAAGTTTTCGGCGATCATCTTTCGGAATGAGGGCGTACGCCTCGCATCCGAAGATCCTCAGTTTGTCGTAATTCGGCTTACTGCCGATCCATAGTTCCTGAGGAATTTGAAGTCCTAGAGGTCTACTTGGCGACATATTGATTATGTGTACTGCCGTGAGTAGAGCCTCTGCCCAGAAGCCATCCGACAGTCCGGAGTGTTGGAGCATGGAAACTGTCCGTTCTTGGATTGTCCGATTCATTCGTTCTGCAATCCCGTTTTGCTCCGGACTGTGTGGTGCCGTAAGTTCACGTCGGATGCCGCGTTGTCGGCAGAATTTGACGAATTCTTCGGATTTAAACTCTCCCCCGTTGTCGGTTCGAAAGCATTTCAGCTTTCGGTCGGTTTGATTTTCCACCATAGCGAGCCAATCGGTGAAGATCGAGGAAGGTCATCAATGCGGAAGATCGAGAAGCCACGAAGATCGAGAAGCCACGATCTTTGATTTTCCACCATAGCTCTGATACCAGATGTTGTATGCGAGGAAGGTCATCAATGCGGAAGATCGAGAAGCCACGATCTTTGGTGCGAATTGGATAAGCCCACACCTTTCGAGTCGAATCGTCAATAAAACTGACGAAGTAAGAGGCACCGCCTAGAGACTGATGCGGCATTGGGCCACAGACGTCCGAATGGACTAAATCAAGAGGTCTCGTTTCTCTTGGTGCTGATGTCGGGTGTGATGCGGCTGCTTGTTTGCCATACTGGCAATGCTCGCAGAATTGATGGTCGGAGAAGGAGAGTTTGGGAATGTATCCGGCTCTAGATAGGTGCGTGATGCCGGCCTTGCTGAGGTGTCCCAATCTTCGGTGCCATAGTGATGACACAGGAATATCCACCAAAAACAGGTTACCCTCTCTGAGCGTAACATGTAACGGATACAGGGAGTGTATCTTGGGTCCTCTAGCAAGCAGGAGGTTCCCCCTGTGGAGTGTCCACCCTCCCGAAGAAAAACCGGCACGAATGCCGTCTTCATCTAGTTGTCCGACTGAGATCAATGGCCTTGAGAGCTCGGGTACATGTCGGACATTGTGGAGTACAAGTGTAGAGCCACCTGCAAGGTTGAGCTCTACTGTGCCGATTCCGATGATATCACAGTGTTGTGAGTTGCCGACCCGAACTGAGTCGGAGTGACGGATCGTATATTGCCGAAATTGGGATCGATGAGGAGTCACGTGAAATGACGCGCCCGAATCTAAGAGCCATGTGCTCGATTCTTCAGTCGTGAGCAGAATTTCTGATCCGACTGGATTTTCGATTGATAGTATATTCGGGTCGTCCGGTAGTACATCAGCTGAGGAGCTGACGTAATTGATCTCCTCATGCCGGCCACTCTTCTTATTGTTCTTGTTCTTGAGTGCGCGGCAGTCGGCTTTGATGTGTCCGGGTTTCTTGCAATAGTTGCAGATTCGGTTATCCCGTGACTGGCTCCGTCTTCGCTGATTGTTCGGCGGTCGTGAGAAATCTCTTCCTCGTATGTTCGATCGGTCTGTCGAACCTTGTACTACGTAAGCGTCGTCTGTTGAGTCTTTGGCGAAAGACTTTCTCCGAGCTGCTTCGGTCAGGATTGCGCTTGTGACTTCGGAGTATTTGACAGCCGTGGTTGACGCGTTGCACACGGTTGTGACGAAAGTTTCCCATGATGAGGGAAGGCTGCTCATGAGTATCATTGCTCTGAGTTCATCCTCGATTGCCGTCCCCTGTGACGAGATTTGGGAGCTTATGCTTTCGTACTCATTGAGGTGTGCTTGAACCGAATCGGATTCTTTCATCCGCAAGTTGTAGAGGCGCCGGATCAGAAACATCTTCGTTGCGGCGACCTTCTTTTCGTAGGTGTCCGACAGTGTTTTCCACAGTTCGAATGCTGTCGTACACGATTGCACCGTAAAGTATACCGATTCCGATAGGTGCATCCGAATCGTGGCGCGGACGATTCTGTCCAGCTTCTGCCACTCAATTGGTTTGTATCCTTCTGGAGGTTCTTCATTTTCGATGGGATCGATTTGCCCCTTGACTATGAGATAGTCCTGCATTTGCTCCTTCCAGAAGTTAAAGTTCGAACCATCGAACTTTCGTAGACTCATTTCTGACGAGCCGGATGTTGATGCCATCAAATTGGGTTTCGGTTGACGAAGCTCGGTTCGGAGTTGACTACGAGCCTTGTTGGAGTGCAGCCGGTTGGCTCACCCGATATCGTTCTAGTCGGATTTGAGCCCGAGTCGGTTCGGCTTCGGAACTTGCTCGAATTGACTCCGGTAACTTGAGGGACAGAACCGACTGGTCTTCCCGAATGTCGCCGAGTCGGAGTGAGCCCGGTTCGCTTCGGATATATGTGCCGAGTACCGATTATTGAAACCGATTATCTGGACCGATTCGGCTTCGGTTGACTGCAGCGATGAGAGAGACGGATCCGACTGATCCTCCCGAATGTCGATCAGCCAAATGAAGCACGAATTTGGGTTGTTGTCAGAGTTGCACAAGGGGATTTCACCTCGAGCGGTTACGATCACAGGGGACAGAGTACAACCTGCTGGCTTACTCCAAGCAAGGGGATCTAACGCGATGAGGTGCAAACCTCGTTTTTGTTCTTCTTCTCTCTTTCTTCGAATGACGCGAATACTGTGCAGGCCGTGTTGAGGTGAAGAACCGAATGCTGTGCAGGCGGTGATGACGGCCGAACCTGGCTCTGATACCAGATGTTGTATGCGAGGAAGGTCATCAATGCGGAAGATCGAGAAGCATTCGATCCCTGTTTCTTCCCTGTGTATGATGGAATGTAGGTCGTTGCACAGAGAGAGAGGGAGAGAGAGAGAGACACACAAAAAAGACTCTTTTATTTCACAAAACAACAATACAACAGCCAACCTTACAAAAGGGTTACAAGGTCACTATATATAGTGACTGACTTAGGGCAACTACCCTTTATGCTAATTACATAAATGGCCAAAACGGGATAGTGTGAATACGTCCATTATACACATGTATTCGACAGGATAGACTCTATGATGAGCAGACCCAACCGGCAAGAGACCGGTTAGCACTCGAGGAACCAGCCGGTTACGGTGAGGATACCGAACCGACAGAAGAAGAAGTAGAGGAAGCTGAGACCGAAACCGGCCAAGACCCCGAATCGGATTCGGATGAAGAGCACATGGATGAGCCGGTCACCGAAGCCCAAAGACGGAGATATCCTCTCAGAGAGAGAAGGGCCCCCCGGAGATTTCCGGATGCAGAGCATGTTCTGCTGACCGATGAGGGGGAGCCGGAAAGCTTCGAAGAAATGAAGGAAGACACCCACAGCCGAAAATGGTTAAGTGCCATGCAGGACGAGATGGATTCCCTGCATGAGAACCATACATACGAATTGGTGGAGCTGCCAAAAGGAAAGCGGGCACTCCGAAACAAGTGAGTGTACAAGTTGAAACCGGGAGATGCCGGCAACCCTCTGAGATACAAAGCCAGGATCGTGGTGAAGGGGTTCCAACAGAAGAAGGGCGTGGACTTCGACGAGATATTTGCCCCGGTAGTAAAGATGACCTCCATCCGGACGGTGCTGAGTATAGCAGCAAGCATGGACCTTGAGGTAGAGCAGCTGGACGTGAAGATGGCATTCCTTCACGGCGACCTCGAAGAGGAGATCTACATGCAGCAACCGGAAGGATTTGTGGAGAAAGGGAAGGAGCACCTAGTATGCCGGTTGAAGAAGAGCCTGTACGGACTAAAGCAGGCTCCCCGGCAATGGTACCGGAAGTTCGACTCCTTCATGACCGATCAAGGGTACCACAAGACACAGGCCGATCACTGTGTGTTTGTGAAGAAGTTCGAAGGAGGCGACTTCTTAATACTCCTCCTATACGTGGATGACATGTTGATCGTCGGACGTGACCAAGTCAAAATACGGATGCTGAAGAAGGCTCTCAACCGGACCTTCTCAATGAAAGACTTGGGTCCGGCAAGACAGATGTTGGGGATGCACATCATTCGGGACCGGTTAAAGAAGCAACTATGGTTGTCACAGGAGAAGTATGTGACAAAGGTGCTTCACCGGTTCAACATGTCAGAAGTGAAACTGGTCAGATCGACACTTCCGGCAAAGTGCAGGCTATCCGGCAAGCAAAGCCCGAAGACGAAAGCAGAGAAGGCGGATATGATGAAGATTCCATATGCCTCTGCCGTCGGGAGCTTGATGTACGCTATGGTGTGTACCCAACCGGATATAGGATACGTAGTCGGAGTGGTGAGCCGGTTCATGAGTAATCCCGGCAAGGAGCATTGGAACGCGGTCAAATGGATACTCCGGTATTTGAAGGGCACTTCAAATATGTGTCTCCGATTCAGCTCCGGAAAACCTCAACTGGACGGTTTCACCGATTCGGACATGTCGGCTGATGTGGATACCAACCGGTCTACATCCGGGTATGTGATGACATATGCAGGGGGAGCTGTTTCGTGGCAGTCGAGGCTGCAGAAGACGGTTGCATTGTCAACCACAGAGGCGGAGTACATGGCGGTTGTGGAAGCCGGTAAGGAAATTTTATGGATGAAGGACTTCGTCAAAGAGCTCGATATACGGCAAGAGGAATACCGACTCTATTGCGACAGTCAAAGTGCCATCCACCTTGCTAAGAATGCGGCCTATCATTCCCGAACGAAGCATATCCAGCGGAGGTATCACTGGATCCGGGAAAGAGTAGATGACCAAGAGTTCGCACTGACGAAGATCCACACGGCCGAGAACGGGTCAGATATGCTGACCAAAGTGCTGACACCCGACAAGCTGGATGCATGCCGGAAGAGAATCGGACTGGAAAGACACCCCATGCCGGAGTGAAGGGGGAGTTTGTTGGGAGACAGGTCCCTCCGGATGGGAAGGGAGAAGAACAGTGCCGACAAGTCCCTCCGGATGGGAAACGGTACGAGGAGCACCCGGCTACGGAGAGCCGGATGATACAGGCCCGGTATGAACCGGATGAGGAGTACCCGGCTACGGAGAGCCGGATGATACAAGCCCGGTATGAACCGGATGAGGAGTACCCGGCTACGGAGAGCCGGATGCCGGATGAGGAGTACCTGGCTACGGAGAGCCGGATGGTGCAGACCCGGTATGAACCGGAGGAAGAGACATATTCGTAAATATGTTTCTGAGAGCCCATTGTGGCTATATTTGTAAATAGCCGAAAAGTCATATTAGTATAAATATGACTTAGGGCAAAACTAATTATGTGGTTGTTACTTTTCTTGTTGGTGCAAGAAGAAGAGAGAGCACGTAATAGTGTACAGAGTGAGAGAGAGAGAGAAAGAGGTCATTGCCTCTGTTGTAACCACCGCCTATGGCGAAGATCGTGAGCACGAGGTCGTTGCCAAGTTAGTGATAGTTTGCAGCCTGTGGGCTGCTGTGGTTTTTCCCTCTTTGGGTTTTCCACATAAACATTCTGTGTACCCTTTTTTTTTTTCTCTCCTTTGTGTCGCGTGTTTTTTCGTTTCCTGTTTCCTGTGTATTGAAGAGGCTCGGTTGTGGCCGAGCGTTGGGTATAAGGAGCGTTGAGTTCCCGACAAGGAAAAGGTTAGGATGGGAATTCTTGAGTTGTCCAATGCTCCCTACTCCAATAGATGGTTTATGGTGCCAAAGAAGAATGGGTCCTCACGCTTTATTCAAGATCTCCAACCCGTCAACAAGGTGACGATCCGAAATGCCGGAATTGGTCCAAGTGTGGATGAATTTGCCGAAGCCTTTGTGGGAAGATCGATCTATTCCCTTGGTGATCTCTACTCGGGCTATGATCAATTTCAAATGGCAGTCGATAGTAGAGACATTACAACAATGAGGACACTGATCGGGTTGGTAAGGATGTGCACCTTACCCCAACTCTATAGCCCACATGGTGAATGCCATGAACAAAGTGTTAAAGGATTGTATTCCTGATATCACAATGCCTTTCTTAGATGACATTCCAATCAAAGGATGCTCAATGGAAGAAAAAGATGAATCAAAAGATGAAGATGGTTGCCGAAGATTGGTCATCGATCATATAAAGGATAGTGAGAAGGTGTTGCAAAAGCTTGAGGATGCAAATCTCACATTTTCGGGAGAGAAGCCCACATTCGATCAACCAGAAATATTGGTAGTAGGACACTTATGTGGATCTTATGGCCGGAAGCCATCTCTATCCAAGGTGAATGTTATCCAAGAGATGAAAGAGGATTGTGAGTCCCAAACAAAGGTGAGAAGATTCTTGGGAGCATGTGCGTTCTACCACATATGGATTCCGCACTATGCCCATGTCGTTGAACCATTGTATGTTGGTAGGGGAGGACAAAGACGGATGAAGAAGAGATTATGTCGAAGCTGATGGTTGATTTTGTGCAGGAAAGGCGTAACAAAGGAAAGAAAACAAAGGTTGATAACCTTTGGCCTCACCACATCACTTTTTTTTGGCACATGCCGGAGGATGTGTGGTTTGGTGGGGGTGGATGTCGTGGTATGGCGTGTTCAGTGTGAGAAAGAACGAGGTTCCACACACATCTCATAAAGTCATGTATAAATGAAAAATAATAATAATAGATAATTTATAGTAGCCTAGAGGTTAGGCCTAATAAGCATATATAGAGAGGTGTAGAGTTGAAGTCTTTCTTGGTGCAAACCAAGGAGTATTTTGTTCCCCTTCCTTTTTTGTGACAAGGAAATAAAGAAAAAGCATGTAATGTTAATATAGGTGCCTCTATCCTCTATAAGAGGGGAGGAATAGGGCTTATTATGGGGTCGCCCATTTTGCCGTAGGGGTGTACCACTAGGGTTTCATCTTCTCCTCTTCTTCTTGGGTTAGGGTTTGGTAGCCTCCCTTTCTCCTTATCCCTTTCTCCTTCTTCTTTTCCTTCTAGGGTTAGGGTTTGAGAGCTTCTTCTTTAAACTTTTCTTCTTTTCTCCTCAACATACTAGAGTTAGGATTTTAGGGTTTGAGAGTTTTGCCTCTATTATACTTCTTACTCGAGATATTTTAGGGCTTGGATTCCTTATACATCAACTTCTTCGGCATCTCAGTGGTAGTCAACTCGGTGTACCGTTGCGGAAGGGAGGTTGTAGTGGCACGAGGGCTACTCCGAATCGAGGCAACATAGCCGTCGAAAGTAGTCGAGCTCGGAGCCCACTAGACTTGCCTTCGCTAGATTATTTTAGCCTTTGATTACTTCATAATTGATTATTGTAAAAACCACCGAAATTGTGGTGTCAAGCTTAGCAATTCCAAAGAAAACAAAAACCTATTTTGATTCATAGCCGTTTTTTATTAATCATGAAACGGATTCTATGTAAAAAAAACCACCGAAATCGTGGTATTAAATCTAAATTGTGTATCAATTGACCATGTCTTTGTCTTGATCTCCCACTTCCTCACTACTTTTGTCTCCCCGTTCCAAGGCCCTGGCGGTCCCGTTCGAGCGACACACGCACGCGAAACTTCACGACAACGTTCTTCACCTCAGGAACTAGGTTGTCCTTGGCAAGCTTTTGCATCCCCTTCTAGCTCATATGGCACAACCTCCTGTCCCATAGTTCACCGACCGTGTTGGCAGCCACGTTTGCTTCCCCTCAGCATATTCGAGCATTCATTATGTACACTATGTTGGTCTTCCGAGCTCGAGCCACGTTCAGACTTCCTCGGCAGAACTTCATGATACCGTTTCGGATGCTACTCGTGTAGCCTTCATCATCTAGCTGACCGGTTGATATTAGGTTCAATGAAACCTCCAAAACGTGTCATACATCTCTCAACACGCGTTTGCACCCGGTTGAGGTTTCCAAACACACATCTCCAATGAGGACAATTTGGCATGCTCCTTCCTTTCCCATCTTTACGGATCCGAGATCTCTAGCTCTGTAGGATGAGAAGCACTTTCGGTCAAGGGTTAGGTGGAATGATGCACCTGAATCGGCCACCCATGTCGATTCTTCGCCAGCGAGATTCACATTGTTTTGCTCACTGATGAGCAACAACTCCTCCTCACTCGTGGCGATTGCTGAGGTGTTCTTTCTGTCGGGGATTTTCTTCAGCTCTACACCATCAACTCCCCCTTTCTCCTTTCGAAAGTGTCGGCGGTTTTTCTGGAAGTGCCCTGGGTTCCCACAATAGAAGCATGTGGGTCTCCCCCTCGACTTCGACCTAGTCCCTGATTTATCTCAATTCTGGGGACTTCGATTTCGGCCTCTTCCCCGAATCGTGTCACCTTCTATAACTAAAGCCTTCTTGTTGGTATTGGACTCATGGTGCTTTCGGAGAGCTTCTTCATTCAGCAAGCTCGACTTCACCTGCTTTAGGGATAGATGCTTCCCTTCCGGCTCGGCGTTGCCCAAAGTGACAACAAGCATCTCCTAGTTGTCCGGAAGGGATCCCAACAACAGTAATGCTAATACCTCGTCGGCCAAAGGTACTTCTAGAGAGGTGGTTTGGTTCATCAATCCTTGGAAGGCATTGATGTGCTCCGCCATACTAGAGCCATGTTGATACCGGAACCTCGCGATTTTCGAAATACTGAGACTTGGTTCACGACGTTCTTGTTTTTTATCTTCTTCCATAGGACGTCTGCTTCTATTTCTTCGCTGAAGTTGTTGTATAGACTCATGTCTATAAAACACCTTATATATGCGTCCGCCTTCAGAATGCAACACTTCCCAAGTCGCTGCATCGATCTTGTCTAGTCTTTTATCTCCGAACTACACCAGCAGCCAGAGGTCTTTGCACACGAGCATGTCTCTCATCTTCGACTTCCATACTAAGTAGTTGGAGCCTGTTAGCTTAAACATGCCGGCGAACGAATCTTTCATCCCGCTGATACCACTGTGTTAGGAATTGACCGGCCACAACCAGTTATATGTTCTTGTTCATGTGCAAAAGCCAAGAACTAGTACACAAACAATGAAAACATGAAGACGCAGAGACACCGATATTTTACGTGGAAAACCCAAAATGGGAATAACCACGGGGGTCCACAAACCCCGAGAAAAACATATCACTATAGTAGAGAGGAAGTACAGATATGGAACTCGGAGGCAACGACCTTGAGTTTGTTGGGAAATCGGTCCCTCCAGATGGGATCCGGTGATGAATAAAGAGGACCGGTGAGAACCGGAAGAGATCCGGAAACCGGAGGAGACCCAGTGAGAACCGGAAGAGAAGACATATATGTAAATATGTTTTGAGTAAGCCTATTGAGGCTATATTTGTAAATAGCCCTAAGTTCATATAAGTATAAATATGACTTAGGGCAATCACTTTGGATGTTGTTGTTGTCATATTGTTGTACAGAGAGAGAGAGAGAGAGAGAGAGAGAGAGAGAGAGAGAGGAGATACAGAGTGATACTCTGTTGTAACCGTTGGTTGGCGAAGAAACAGAGCTCGAGGTCGTTGCCGAGTCTCTGATTGTACCTTTCTCTTATAGTGATAGTTTGGAGTCTATGGGCTCCCGTGGTTTTTCCCTATTAGGGTTTTCCACGTAAACATTCTATGTATTTCCTTTGTGTACTCTCCACTTCCCATTTCTTTGTTTCATTCTCAATGAAGCGATTCAAGACTCGGTTGTGGCCGAGAAATATTCCGCGTTCTTCTCTTCAATCTGGTATCAGAGCAAACAACATAGGAAATCGAAGAATCTTTCGGCAGCATGTTCAAGCTCACCAGCTCCAACTACTCACTGTGGAAGTCGAAGATGAGTGACATGTTGGTGGTTAAAGATCTTTGGTTGCCAATTCAATTTGGGGACAAGAAACTGGATAAGATCGACGCCACAGTGTGGGAGGTGATGCACATGAAGACGACGGCCTACATCTGGTGCTTCATCGACATGAGCTTGTACAACAACTTCAAGGAAGACAGCAAGGCTAATGAACTCTAGGAGAAGATGGGCATCATGTTCCAGAACAAGAATGTTGTTAATCGGGTTTCGGTATTCTGGAAGCTAGTGAGGCTCCGGTTCCAGGACGGCTCCAGTATGGCAGAGCACATGAATGCCTTCCAAGGACTGATCCACCAGGAAACCTCGTTGGAAGTACCTCTTGCTGATAAGGTACTCGCATTACTCCTACTCGGTTCCCTCCCGGATAGTTGGGAGACGCTAGTTGTCATGTTGGGCAACCCCGAACCAGAAGGAAAGCAGTTGCCCCTAGCAAGGGTAAAATCAAGCCTGCTAGATGAAGAAGTTCGCCGGAAGGACCGGTAGTCCGGAACCGATCCGAAGGCCTTGGTCACAGAAGATGACCACAACTGGGGAAGAGGCCGGTATCGGAGTCCCCAAAACTAGGACAAGTCGTGGATGAGGTCGAAGTCAAGGGGGAGGCCTACTTGCTTCTACTGTGGGAAGCCGGGGCAAGGTCGTTGCCTCCGAGTCTCTGATTGTACCTTTCTCTTATAGTGATAGTTTGGAGTCTGTGGGCTCCCGTGGTTTTTCCCTATTAGGGTTTTCCATGTGAACATTCTGTGTATTTCCTTTGTGTACTCTCCACTTCCCATTTCTGTGTTTCATTCTTAGTGAAGCAATTCAAGACTCGTGGTGGCCGAGCAATATTCCACGTTCTTCTCTTCAGAGTTCTCCTTCGTTTGACATACGGCTACAGAGTTACACTCTCACACACGGTTACAAAGGCAACTACCTCATTCTAACTTTTTAGTAATGATCAACTACCTCCTCCCATAAAGTTTTCCCTAGTTGCCTATAAACCAAAGCAACTTTCTGGCTATTTACAAGTATAGACCCTAGGAAAGGCTTCCATAACTATTTCGGTATTCGATTTCGATTTTGATTTCGGTTTTGGTTTCAATTTCGGTTTCGGTTTCGGTTTCGGTTTCGGTTTTTGATTTCAGTTTCAGCCTCGGCCAAGATACTCACCAACACAATACTTCTCCTCCCATCCGGAGGGACATGTTTCCCAACATTCGGCTCCCAACGCGGGGATAGCACAACCGAGTCCCCACTACTCGCTGGCTCCTCATCCGACTTGTCCTTCCGACTCAGACTCTCATTCAACCCACTTAGTCGGAATGAGTTCGGAATCTCCTCTAGAGTGCCGAATTCTTCTTTGTCCATAGCCATGTCGGCGTCACTAACCTCATCCTCAGAATTCGGAATGGAGTTGTCAGGGTTTGGAGGTGAAGGCAAGTATCACGAAGCTGACTCATCGAAAACGACATCTCGGCTTACTCGGACCTCTTCTGTTCAGTGGTTATAACACTTATAACCCTTTTGCTCATCCGAGTAGCCGACGAGAATGCACGTCTCAGCTTTCGTGTCTAGCTTCCTCCGTTTCTCCTTCAACACATGCACATAGGCAATGTTGCCGAACACCCTGTGTCCCTGATTTGGCTTCTTCCCGAAGTACAACTCATGTGGTGACACTCCTGCATTTGCAGATGTCCGATTCTGCAGGTAGATGGTTGTTCGGACTGCTTCGGCCCAGTAAAACTTCGGCATATGCTTCTCCTCAAGCATTGCCTATGCCACCTCCTCTATAGTCTGATTCTTCTGTTCGGCTACACCGTTCTGCTCCAGTGTGTATCAGCAAGAGAATTCTCGTTGAATTCCTTCCTCCTACAAATAACTTGAGAATTGGTCAGAAAAGTACTCTTTCCCGCCATCAAACCTTAGGCACTTGATTTTTCTGCCAGTTTCCTGTTCGGCAAGGCTCTTCACCTTCAAGAAGCAAGTGAAAACTTCGCTCTTCTTCGCGATCAAGCACGCCCAAGTGTGTTGAGTGTAGTCATCGATGAAGGTTACAAATTAACGGCTTCCTTCGATGCTCATGTTTTGTGCCAGTCCCTAAACATCCGAATGGATTAAATTGAGCCAGTTCCAGCTCTGATTTTGCTTGTTGGGGAATGGAAGTTAGTGCTGCTTCCTTGGTTGGTTGGCTTCGCAGACTTGGTAGTTTCGACCACTGAATTTTGGCAACCCGAAAACGATATTCTTCATCTGCATTTCTTGAAACCGTGGGAAGTTGACATGGCCAAACCACTTGTGCCATAGGTCGACATCTGACTCAAAATTTTTCCCTTTCACGAACGTTCCGACTTCATTGGTGTCGAGGATGAACATCCTCTCGTCCCTGCCATAATTTGGCCCTCTTCCTTGATGAAGCACCCAAGATGTGTGAATTGAACTTGCAACCCCGGGTCGATGATCTTCCTGACCGACACCGGATTCTTTGTTATGGTCGGGACGTGCAACACATTCATGAGTTTTCCCTTCTGTCTGACATTATTTAAGGGAACTTCAGCGACATGTTCAATCGAGTATCGTCTCCGGTTTCAACCACTCCTAGTTGCTCCAGTTTCTCTGGATATGAGAACCATTCTTCATGACTCATCATATGGTTTGATGCTCCAGAGTCAACGTACCACACCTCATCCGATTGTGAGGTGGTTTTCTTCATTGAGTTCGCCTTGTGCTTCATCACAAAGGCTGACCCTTTTCCGGTATTTCCGGTTCCAAATCCTTCCGATCCTTCGGCATAGTGTGAGCTTTGTCGGATCCAGATTTGTCTGAATCGACGCGCTTCTTCCAGCACTCGCTCTCCTTGTGGCCTTTCTTGCCATAGTACCAGCATTCTGTGTCGGCCTTTGCTTGCCGATTTCCGGCACTGCCTTGACTCCCCTTGTTTCCGGAGGGTTCGGAATTGTTGTCAGCATTTTGATTATGCCTTCGGTTTTGTTTTAGGTTTGTCCATGCTTCCTTTGGTGTCTTTGCATCCCCGATGTGGTTGAGTAGCTGATCACCGACACTAGACATGAAGCAGTACATTACTTTGCTTGCCGCTTGTTCCCAAGCCAGGAAGTCCATGTGTGTCACATCCGGTGTTGCATCATTAGCTCCGTTGAGATAACTCTAGTATCCATGTCCGAGCAGGTATTGGTGCAACTTGTACGACCAAGATGCGTAGTTGCTTCTGTCATGATTCTCCGTCGGAAGCGAGCTAGCCATTTCTCTTCTTGTCTGTTCTTACGGGGTGTTAGGTCTTGGTTTGTGTCAAAAGCTCTTGTTAGCAGCAAAGGATGTTCTAACCCTCGCGCTCTGGTACCATGTAAAAGTTATGGGCGAAAGTGTAGACACAACCAGCTCAGCCGGATAGCAATAGAGAGACAGAGATGAAGGTTTAATGGAAGCTCGAGAATACACAGTACGCAGGAGAGACAGAGAGAGCAGAACATAAAACTCTATTAAAAAATAATGAGCACTTTGTCCATACAATGTGGTCAGTGAGCACTTTTATACAAGTCCTTAAAGGACTGATTGAAGTATTGACATGTACTTCAATGCTTGTACTGAGCGACTGACACTAACTCCTAAAAATATGCTTACGTACTAGGCTAGGATTGTAGGCCTCTAATGGCCTACCGGTTACCCCAATCCGGATTACGATCCGGCTCTTCATTCTAGAAACCGATCTGGCTCTTGGCTTATTCAGTCGATCTGGATCATGTTGACCTTGTCTGCCCAACACTACTATATCGACACGGCATAGCTGAACAATTGTTCGGCTACACAAATGTCGATTGGGTCGAAGACACTACGGATCTCCGGTTGACATCAAGGTTCATGTTCTCTCTTAGGAGCGCAGCGATAGCGTACAGTAGCAAGAAGCAATCGACAATGGCCCCGTCGAGCACCGAGGTTGAGTATCGAGGAGCCACCATTGCTACATGCAAGGCCACATGGCTCAAGAGGCTATTGCAGGATCTCCCAATGGACGTTGCCGATTTGAACCCGATCTACTATGACAACATCAATAGCATGCAGCTAACAAAGAACCTCATCTTCCATGCTCGCACGAAGCACATAGCAATGCATTATCACTTCGTGCACGAACAAGTCCTGAGTGGTGAAGTCGAACTGCGCTACACTCGAACTAATCAGCAAGTTGCCGACATTCTTACCAAGGCACTCAAATTGGACAAGTTGCAACACTTCTCAGAGATGCTTGGGTTACAACATCTCGACATGCCACACTTGAGGGGGAGAATAGTTGGGAGATCAGGAAAAAACAAACGTGAAGAACCGGAGCAAGAGCCAGATGAAGGTAAGAGGAGTGTCAAAGGTGAAGATGAATCAGAGATAGCCAACTCGAGTAATGGAGACGATTCGGATGAGTCAAACCATGTAGACGCCAAATGGACAAGAAGGCAGCCAAAAACAACATCGATGGGTCGGAGAGCGCCAAAGTCGCAGAGGCAAGGAGAAGGCCCACGAGGGCCTTAGGAGCAGACAAGTCGACCGAGCAGGTTGAGTAGTGCAAAACCGAACAGGGAGAAGGCCCACGAGGGCCTTAGGAGCAGACAAGTCGACCGAGCAGGTTGAGTAGTGCAAAACCGAACAGGTCGCGGAGCGCAGGCAAGAAGGCAAGCATCCAGGAGATGTGGGAGCGGTAGACCAATTGGAGTTGACGAGGAACCTCAAGTTGAGCTTGAGGGGGAGTGTTGAGAGACAAGGTCAACATGGGTCGGATCGGATGAAGAAGCCGAGAGCCGGATCAGATGAAAAGTGATCGGCTAGGCTGAATCAGCTTGAGAAGCCGGTACGATGTTAGGGCCGATATTTCTATTCATAGTAATAGGAATATTTTAGGAGTTTGTGTCATAGGCTCTTTATGAGCGTTCAAGTACATGTCAGTACTTGTGTCAGTCCATTGTTAAGGCTTGTATGAAGATTGCCCTCTAAGCACAGTTCTGTTGAGAATCAATTCGTAAAACCACAAGATCAAACGATGTTGAAAATACACTACCCAGGCACACAACGACACAGTACACAGAGATTTATGTGGAAACCCCAAAAAAATGGGAGAAAACCACGAGAGAGCAGAAACCTCACTATACATTGGATGTACAAGGTAGAGATTACAACACTCTGATTATGAGTGTATCACCCACACAGGGTTCTTGGCGTCTCCTGTTACACACACAGCTATGGCGTCCTCTCTCTCTCTCTCTCTCTCTCTCTCTCTCTCTCTCATCTCGTGTCTCTCTTACACACACTTCTATTGTCGTCACTTCTATATTTTGCCCTAGATGTATATATATATATATATATATATTGATACATCGTGTGGGCTATTTACCATTGTAGCCACTACTACATATTATTACTATAATAATATTAATAATCTGTTTAAAGAATCAACTCTTTGTTGTCAACTCTTCCGAACAGTCGGCTATTTCCGAACAGTCGGTTCCTTCGACTCTTCGACTGTCGACTACTTCCCCTTCACTCCTATGGGAGGGAGTTAGTCAATCTTGTCTTCTGTCGACAGACTCTAAGTCTGTCCATAGGTAGGTTCTTCATGAGCATGTCGAATCCATTGTTATCCGTGTGGATCTTCACACGTGTAAACTCTCCTTCGACTTTCCCGCAACCAGTGATACCTTCTCTGTATGTGCTTGGTCCGGGAGTGATATGCAGCATTCTTGGCAAGATGTATGGCACTCTCGATGTCACAGTGAAGCATGAACTCTCTCTCTCTCTCTCTCTCTCTCTCTCTCTCTCTCTCTCTCTCTCTCTCTCTCTCTCTCTCTCTCTCTCTCTCTCTCTCTCTCTCTCTCCTCTCACGTCTCTCTTACGCACACTTCTATTGTCATCATTTCTATATTTTGCCCTAGATGTATATATATATATATATTGATACATCGTGTGGGCTATTTACAATTGTAGCCACTGCTACATATCAGTACTATAATTATTACTATAATAATATTAATAATCTGTTTAAAGAATCAACTCTTTGTTGTCGACTCTTCCGAACAGTCGGTTCCTTCGACTATTTGACTATCGGCTACTTCCGAACAATCGGGTCCTCCCACTGGAGGGACATATCCCCAACAAGTTCATGTATAGAGTATTGTTTTCGAATTAAGTTTTTGATCTCACTCTATCTCTCCCGCTCTCGCATATTGTGAATCCATCTCTGTGTTTTCTTACTGTTTTTTTCCTGTTGTCCGGTTGAGCCACCTGTATTCGGTGTATATCCTTAAGCTTCCACATCAATTAGTTTACAAGACTCTACCTTAGTGACAGGGATGACGGTACACAAAGAAGACGGCAACGCCCGAGAAGGTGACCAGAGTGTTCAGTCACGCAGACAACAAGCTCTCAGGCTTGCAACGACGTGTGTGGGTTGAGGCTTGACCTATCTGGGTGGCTAGCACGCGAGATAGCCACACAACGAACAAAGGTCTCTGTTAGACATAGCGACACCAACCCCCTTCCTTCCGATGGTTCCAGGGGAAAACAAACCGAGCGTTCAACCTCGCAGACGGCGAGCTCACGGGCTCACAACGGCGAGTGCAGGCTAAATCTTAACCTAGGCCAAACCTCCGGATGGTGAGCACACAAACTCGCTACGGCGAATAGAGGCTTGGGACTAATGCTCTGTAGCCCTCCTGTGATGGAAGGCGCGTATGAGCATGAAGAAAAAAAAACAAGCGGGAGACAGACAGAAAGCAATCTATTGAAACAACTGACCCCAAAACGATGAAAGAGCTCAATAAACATTGACCCTCCCCTTTTATAGCCTTCATGGGGAAAGGGAAGCATCATTACAACGTGATGGTCATGAAATTCTCCTCTTGTTAGAGAAGGACCTCTGCCACGATTCTTTCCTTGCTTTCCTCGCCCATCTCTCACTTTCACCTCCTAAATGCAAACCTAAGGACATACAACCATTTTCTTTTCGGTGCACCTATTCACACTTTACATTTGACTACTCCTTTTTATACCATATTTACTTTTCCTAATAAGCACATGCACAAATATTCCTTCATGTGCACATATTTGCACATGTCCAATTTACTCCCTTTTCGTAGATTTTCTCGCCGTTGCCAGAAATCTTCACGACAACGTTGAATTTGCCAGGTAGGCTGACGGTAGGTTCAAGGATATATGGATGGGAAGGGGAAGTGGCTGGGCTAAGTGCCAAGAGGAGGTGAGGTTCGTGGGGTGCTGGGTTTATGGATGTGCTTGGTTGTAGCTCTTGTAATGATCCATGAAGGATTTTATTTTCTAGTTGAAGTTGTTGTAAGGTTATGATTACATGGTTTAGGTTGTCAACGGAGTCGGACATGGTAGCAAGAATAGAAGGTGAACAAACTGTCACGAACGAGTAGAAGAGAGCAAACCAAGACAAGAGACTAAATACTAAAAGAGAGAAGAGGCAACAGAAAGATAAGTTAAACAGGAACTCAACTTATGCTTCTGTAACTTGTGTTGTTCACCTTGATTGGAATCAAGGTGCACCCAAGTATTTATACAAGAAGGTGGAGGTATGTATGCAAGCTCGGAAATTTTCTAGAGAATGCATGAGGATGCATTCGCTAAAAGTTTCTAGAAAGTTCTAGTGTTCAACATACAATGCATCAAGTTGAATTTTATACAAGGATGTCCCACATATGGTGTTCCATATACAAATTCCTAGTATAAATGTATCTTTAATGATACACCTTAATAGTCGTGTCAATGTTGTGACATGTGGAAGTTGAGGGGGAAACAACCAGTATGGGGGTTGGTCGTTCCACCTTAGGTTGTTTTTTCCTTCCGTCACCATTGGCGTGCTCCTCCATTTCTACCAAAAACGTAAACGGGTCGTGATCACGTCTTCGGAGTGGTCGCAAACCTCATACAGTTGCCCTCGTAGGTAGTTGATAATCGTGAACCATATATCCGTGATCAGACTTATTTCAAGTTATCTCCTTGTTGAGAAGTGATTTTAAGCACCTCTATTAGAGAAAATGTGTACAAGGTTATCAAAAGACCCTTGGAGAGTATTTAAATTAAAAAACTAGGGTGGAAACATATAGCTTCAATGAAGCGCATTGCTTTATCATGTGGGGTGAATAATTCCATAGGGCAAGTGTCTATTGCATTTAGATAATTGTTAATCCAGGTTATGTTCATAAAAGCCTATAGCTTGTTATTCCTTCTTTGTGGTTGAATGTTGAACAAGAGAGATAAGTTTTCTTAAATGATTATGTTGTGCTTAACAATTAACTAAGTTTAAGTGAGTTGGCAACCAAGGGTTTTTTAGGATGTAAGGGTGAGAGTGAATTGAGAGTTTTCTATTGTATTCAAGTTTTCAACTTATAATCTTTATCGTGACTCGTGAGTAATCTCCTTTTTGTAGACCTTAGCAATTTTCCGTACGAGGTAAATTTCTTGTGGCCCCACTTTCATTTTGTTTTGTTTTGCTTTTATATTCATATCATCTTGTCATCAATATTGTAAATACTACTTCTATAAAAGAAAATAACTCTAGTCGAACAACATATAGTGCCAAATGGTTATGATCACAATTGTATAATAGTGAAAAAAAAAGTCACAAGGTGACATATTGGCTCCTATTTGATCATTATACACAATTGCATAATCTACACAAAATATGATCACAATGAGCATAAGTTAGAAAATGAATGAACAAAATCTCAACCTATTCTACAACCAATACATATTTATCATTAATTTATACTAACATGAAAGTCCTTCGATATGCATACTATATGTCAAACTACTTTTCCATCTTTATAATACTTTAGATTGTATAAACTTCCATATTTAGCTAGAACCAACTATAAACAAGCATGCATATTATAGATAGTAAAACTTCTATAATGCAAGATTTGAGGATTAAAACATAAGACATGCATAGAACAACCAAAAACTTGAAAACGGCTATGAGCATTTGTACCTTCAAAGTATATTTTCGAAGTCTATTTTGCAAGAAAAGCAATGTAATCTCCCTCAACATGAGTTTAGTTGTGGGCCCATTTTGGAAAAATGTTTTTTATGTTTTGTTCCTTTTACTTATATTTATATCTAAGGAAAAGGTATTATTAATATCCATGTGAATTTTATTATAGAAATATTTTTAAGAAACAAAATTACAAAAAACATCTAGAACGTTTGGTAGCATCCACTCTTATGGGAAAATATGTATGAGTTTGTTTTTGTCGGTATGAATATCACTTAGGACCTATTCATGTTTCTAATCGTTCCAATACATATGTATTAACAACATTTTGGGCTCATTTCTAATGGCAAAATCCTTCAATTTTACACAGATAAAATTTATTATTCACGAGACATACTTTTGAAATGATTATATGTCCTAAGTTCTAATCATGCAACACTTCTTTTTATTACGATGTAAGTATCATTTATGAAGTATTGGACCAAAAATAATACCTTTCATTTATTGGGGATTTGGACTTCATGATGGAGTTCTAAACCATAGAAATGTTGTAAACATAATACATACATATGCTGCTATGCATAGGTCTTAGTCATTGACAAAAAAGAGACGAAGAAGTTTTGAGGGGGGCAAACAAAAACAAAAACAAATTGTCTTTTTAGTCTATGTCCTTTTTATTTCTTATTGGATATCCATAACGAGATCAAACATATATTTACATGATTTATATGAATGTATGCGTAAGCAAGACAAAATCTTATTTGCAATAGAAAAAGGGAACATATCAAACTATCTTTGTGTTTTGTCGAACAATCTTGAATCTTGAGTATAATGTTATACAACCCAAAGTATAAGTGTGTGAATGTCGGGATTTTAGTTGCATAATAGACAAGTAGAGAATTTGTTCTTCATTCATTTTATTAACTACAAATGTTGTTGATGGTTTTATGTGAGTTACACAATGTCAATGTTCATTGAAATTTTGTTTTTGTTGGCTCTCCAGTTTTAACTGCTTTGTTTGGTAACTAGTCTACTCTCATTTTCCATAGAAGTGATTATGGTATCTAGCTCCAACTATACCCTCTTTAGTAATCTTCACTCGAATTATTGTCTTACTTAAAAAGTTAAGCTAATCAATTGTACGACTCATATCATGGATTTTATAGGTGTCATGAGTTGTTTGGTTGTATCTCATTAACATTGTTGTGGTTTAATGGTAATATCTCAATTTGGCCACATCTTCAACTACATGTATCACCACTTTGAGTGAGTCGGTTGTGCATGAAGAAATTTTATTGTATTTGGGATAAAAGTATCTTTTAGGTGGCTAGTTACCAACTATTTGCAATTTGCTTAAGATTATTCTTTCGTTCTTGAAAGTTCTACATCATTTCTTTTACCATTTGTTTGGTCTTCTTCATGCATCTATGTATCCAAAGGTTGAAACGTCACACGAGTTATCCCTCTCTATGGATACCAATAATACTTTGCCTATTAATGGCTTTTTCTACGGATTACTGATAATGTATCTGCATTCTCCGTGTATAAAAATTAAGTTGAAACTATTCTTATTTTTCACCCTTGTAAATGCCTAGTAAGTTACTTCCAATGAAACTTGAAAAGGTGGTAAGAATATGTGTCTTTGTTGTGCACTTATGAAGTCAAAATAGTATTCATGGGTGAAACTTTGATGGTGGCTTTTATTTGCCTCACTGGCATCCACCTTACATATGCTCTTAGTGCTAGAACTGTTTACCATAATATGATTTGTTTTAGCATCAAGTTATATTCACATTAATCTTATTCATATGTTGGAATGTTTGACATGGTGGCATGTGGACCAATTAAGGCATCCTTATTATACGCATCCCACATACTCTTAACAAACAATTTAATTTGAGTAAACAGTGTAGACAAGCAAGCAATTCCATTTGTTTAGTTGGTAAAACATATCATTGTTCCTACAAAGTTGTTTTTTCAGAGGATCAAACGCAAAATTGATTAACCCAATGACTCCAACATATATTCAACATACTATCAAAGCTTGATTCTTTGGCATAGATGTCCATGGCCTACTATGTTGCAATCTTTCTTTATAAAATTTGTAGGTATCAAATGATTACTTACCATTGGATATTATTTAGATTGCATGTTCACTTAAACTCCTAACCTTTTTTGCTACTTTTGCTTAGGCGACATTGATATTGAATATAAATTAATGAAACAAACTAGTGTTTGCATTCATCATGATGTTAGTACATGAACATAATCAATTGTTTCACCCCAATTAACAGTGTCAATTTGATTCCTCTTCATGCTACTTTGTGTCATTTGTCCTCGTTAACAATGTAGTGATAAACTACAATAACGTTGTGGAATTTCCGATGTATGTACACTACAAGAAAACATACTTCATTCATAAAAAACTAGTGGTCCTTTCATGAATCTTGTTCTTATTGTAACTTGCACCTAATTTTGTTGATCATGATGTGCGCTTGTCTCACCACATTCAGAAGTCATATTTCGTAAATTATAATATCATGATGAATTAGTTAGTCAAATTAATATATAAAACTATTTTCGTCTCCATTATCTTATCTTTCATAGTCTATATGAGCCAAGTTTAATGCATTTTGTTAAGGAAACAAACATGAGTAACGTAAATTAATAAAAAAACCACAAAAGGAAAACATCCTTCAAATTAGGCATGATTCCTTGTAATGAAGACATTAGGTGAAGAAGTTGACCATTCAAGAGCATTTCTTCAACATGTCTCACCTAATATTCCATCATCAATCTAAATATAACATCTTGAATCTTCATGTTGATCATGACCAAATGAATAGATATTTTAAAATAAAAATACTACTGAGAAAAGTAGGCATGCAAGATCACTAGTCGTTCTTCGACTCTCTCAATGAACACATAGATATATTTTTTTTATTATACACAAGAAATCGACTAGAATATATAGGATGAGCAAAAAATAACCGAAATTACACCCAAGAACCTTTAATCACAAATGCAACTTACCTAAGTTATAATTTAACATTAAAATTTAAGCCTTGTCTTGGCTTGGTATTCCATTTGTTATTAACACATGCAAGCGTAATGTGCTTTCACAACTCTACCTCAACACATTGTTGATAATAGTAGTCATTCTTAAATTCCGTCTCATTTGTTGTTGTTTTTTTTTCTACTATGGTTATTCCCTTGTAGTACACCATAGTCTTTAATAACGTCCTCACACGCTTCACTAATTTACTAGTTAGCATTAGGGAATGTAGGGTTGAATGCATGACCTAACGGGTCTCTATTGTACAACCTTACAAACTACCCCCTCCTTCTCTGTCCCGTAGGAATCAAATTCATAAACTTGAGAGAACCCAAATTTGAATCATGTTGTGCATTGTCTTGGCTTGGTATTCCATTTGTTATTAACACATGCTAGCGTAATGTGCTTTCACAACTCTACGTCAACACATTGTTGATAATAGTAGTCATTCTTAAATACCGTCTCATTTGTTGTTGTTTTTTTTCCTACTATGGTTATTCCCTTGTAGTACACCATAGTCTTTAATAACGTCCTCACACGCTTCACTAATTTACTAGTTAGCATTAGGGAATGTAGGGTTGAATGCATGACCTAACGGGTCTCTATTGTACAACCTTACAAACTACCCCCTCCTTCTCTGTCCCGTAGGAATCAAATTCATAAACTTAAGAGAACCCAAATTTGAATCATGTTGTGCATTGATAAAAGGTTTGTAAGTGTTCGCATACAATGAATTCTCAAGATGTTTGGCAAAATGCACAATAAGAATGGAAGAAGACAACTCATTATCACATGCATGGATGTAAGGTTGATCATACAAAAGATGGAAGTAATCAACCAATTGATGGATTAAACATATGTTCCAAACTGTGAGGAAATGATGGGTTTACACAAAGTGATTAAATAAAAAATGGATCTAAATATGTAATTTACACACATATAATTATTTAAAGCATGGATACAAGGGATATCAACATAGATATTGATTTATTGATTCACTACCAACATTTATTTTAATCATCCCTCATTTTGCTAGCCAACAAATTTCTAAACCGTGTGTTCTATTGTGGTAGAATACTTTCATCTATGTTGACAAAATTATTATAATGTGATCATCCACTAGCCACATGAACACAAATTCAACACTACATCTATCAAAAGATTGTTACAAGATACCTTAACTCTCCTAATTGTGTAGAGTGCCCACATGCAGTAGAATCAATACGACACGCTTTGTGGGACTGCCCAATGTCCCATCGAATATGGCGGGGGGTTGGCCGCTTGTTGCAATTATGCCAGGTGCAAGGCTCAATCAAGTGGGGAAATATATGTTGGCTATCATGGCAAACCGCAATTGGCAGATACGAGCATCAGGAGGAGGGGGTGACTTTGGTGATAAAAGCACAACAGGTCTTTTTCTCCTCCGGCGGCAATTGTCATGATAATACTCACATCATGCATCAAAAGGATCATGACACTCACATTATGACTCGAAAGGATTTGAACCCACGACCTTGTTGTACACATGTCAAATCCTTAACCATTGTATTAATATTCTTATATGTATAGTCTCTAGAATATGAAATCTAATATCATAGGAATATTCTATATTACTCTACATTCTAGAATGACCTAGAATATTCTAGAGTGTTCTATACCACTAGAACCTTCTAGAATACTCTAGAGATCTTCTAGATTACTCTACAATCTAGGATAACCTAGAATATTCTAGAGTGTTCTCTATTACTTATAAATAAGGATCTACCACCCATCCCAAACCTAAATTGGTTCAACGCCATTTTGTAGCCTACTCTTTGTAATCCATTTTACGCTTCAATATAATAATTCTCTTTCTATCTCTTTTTCTCTCTTTCTCTCTCTCAGTCTTGACAGTTTGAACCAATTTTTTCCTTTCATCTCTTTGTCTTCCACAAATTCTAACAAGTTCTCTTCTTCCTTCTCCTCTCCTCTCGTAAGCTATGGAGTCCGTGAGCAAACAAGAATACATGCATGTTCTTTCTGAGCTCGACATGCTCACGAATAAATTTGTGGCATTAGAGCATGAGAATCAAAGGCTACTTGGAGATCTACAACACGTGAGTGCCGAAAAAGCTCAACAATATGAAGAGTTATCACAGCGGGTTCATCAACTCGAGGCGACTATATTGTCATTACGTGAGCAAGCGTCGGGGGCTCAGAACTCCCCTAGAGAGCCAAAGATCAGCCTCCCTGCCAAGTTTGATGGTACGAGGTCTTTATTTCGAGGCTTTTTGAATCAAGTTCGTCTAGTTATTCAGCTACATCCCAATCGGTATCCAACTGATGCTGCTCGTGTGGGATTAGTGGGAACTTTGCTATGCGGTACGACGTTAGCATGGTTCGCACCACTTCTCGAGAAGAAATCACCATTGCTGGAGGATTTCGAGGCATTTGTTAAAGAGTTTCAAGCTAGTTTCGGAGACACCGACAGCACTAGGACAGCGATAAACAAGATTTGAAGGCTCCGACAAGGAGATCGTCTTGCGTCGTCTTATGCAACCGATTTCCGTCTCTTGGCATGCGATATCCCTTGGGATGAGGCAGCTTTAATGGATCAATTCCGTCAAGGTTTGAGAAATGATGTCAAAGATCTTCTTCTTACTTTCCCTGAAGATCCGCAGTCACTTACAGAAGCCATTAGTCAAGCTGTGCGATGTGATAATCGCCTATTTGAGCGACGTTCTGAGCGCCAACAAATGTTACGCCGTCAACCTGAGCAGACTTACGCTTCCGTAGTCGCAACGCCTCCACAAGTTTCTAGACCCATTACAAGGGATGGCCCAACTCCGATGGAAATAGAGTCAACACAACGTCATGGGCCGTTATCAGATGCTGAGAAGCAACGACGTCGAGCGCATCGCCTCTGCCTGTATTGTGGCGGTCCAGGACATATAGCTGTAAATTGTCCACATAAACCTAGGTGTCAAGTATACCAAGTAAGTGCCCATGAAAACCCTACATCGAGTTCTATTGTTACTTTTAATAACATAAATAAGCCTCATAGTCCATGCCATGAGAATAGATTCGATGTCTTGAGTCAATTAGAGGATGTGTTAAACGAGTAAGTCCGGCCAAAATAGGAGCCATTTGGCTGGACCATCCTAGCTATGTAGAGTTAGTTCCTAGTCGTGGTTCCATTTCATCAAATCAAGTGAGTCGAGTTTTTTCAGCACAAGTCGAGCTTACCACATCTGCATGTCATCGAGTCCTAGCCTCTACCCTTCTAGATTCTGGAGCCAACTCTTGTTTCATGGATCGTGAATTTGCCTTGTCACAAAACATCCTCTTGAATAAGCTTCCTAGCCCAGTAGCCGTAGGAGTCATTGATGGACGTCCCATAGCATCAGGAGATATAGTCGAGGAGTCCGAGCCAATTAGGATAGTTCTTGGCAATTTGGCAAGCATAATCTCTTTCAACATTATTCGTAGTCCGGAACACCCAATAGTTCTAGGTCTCCCCTGGTTTGAACTCCATAACCCGAAGATTGATTGGATGAAAAGAACAATTGAGGAGACCCAGGAAAAAAGCACAAACGTGAGGCGGATATTAAACTACCAGAGAAATACAAGGAGTTTTCAGATGTCTTTGATAAGGTGAAGGCCAATACATTGTCGGAGCATCGGCCATACGACTGCCCTATTGACTTACAACCAGGGAAAGAACCTCCATGGGGCCCAATTTATAATCTCTCCCCTATAGAGCTAGAAACTTTGCGGGAATATATTGATGAGAATCTGGCAAACGGATTCATTCGGCATTCTAGATCCCCTGCTGGTGCACCTATCTTCTTCGTTAAATGGTATTGCTATGGACCCCATGAAGGTACAAGCAATTTTAGAGTGGCAAACGCCCCTTTCAGTGCGTGATGTGCAATGTTTTCTCGGGTTTGCAAATTTTTATCGAAAATTTATTAAAGATTATTCCAAGGTTGTGCTTCCGCTTACTCAGCTCACACATAAAGATCGACCATTTATATGGAGTTCAGATGCAGCCGAGGCATTCGAAAGCTTAAAATGAGCATTTACAACGGCACCTATCTTAGCACATGTCGACCCAACAAAACGCTTCATCCTCGAAGCCGATGCATCCGATTTTGCACTAGGGAGTGTCCTCTCGCAGACCGGAGATGATGGACAACTACACCCTGTTGCCTTTCATTCACGAAAGTTTGAAGCTGCAGAGATCAACTATGAGATCCATGATAAAGAGCTTCTTGCAATCGTGGATTCGTTTCAACAATGGCGACATTTCCTAGAAGGTTCTTCTCAGCATATCATTGTCTACAATGATCATAAGAACCTGACTTATTTCCAAAATGCTCGAGTCTTGAGTTGGTGACAAGCCCGGTGGGCGCAATTTTTGACTCACTTCGATTTTATCATCATATATCGCCCTGGGATGCAGCAAGGCAAAGCAGATGCTCTTTCTCGGCGCTCTTATATGGAACCTCGTCCAGGGGAACCTGCATTTGAGCATCAAAAACAAATCCTTTTGGGTCCTAATCGATTACGATTAATGGTAGTTAACACCATAACAACTCTTGAAAATTCCACTCTTCTTGATTCCATTCGAGATCATATGACCACTGATGATTTCGCCAAGGATGTTTTGGATCATATCGTCCCGGATCGTGCTTCTTACTCACGGTCGAAAAATCCTCGTAATGACTATTGTCAGTTCTATTGGCATGGTGGTTTTCTATTTCGACAAAATTTATTGTATGTTCCTGATGGTCCCCCACGGCTACAAGTTTTGCAACATTGCCATGACTCACCAATGGCTGGTCATTTTGGAGTTCACAAGACTCTAGAATTAATTTCTCGACGCTATTGGTGGCCTCGCCTTCGGCATTTTGTTGAGGAGTATGTTCGGAGTTGTGATATATGTTGTCGATCAAAGAATCCTCGTCACCGACCCTATGGCTTACTACAACCACTTCCCATTCCGGAAACTCCTTGGAAGTCTATATCCTTGGACTTCATTACTGATCTCCCTGTTTCAAAAGGTTTTGATGCAATTCTCACAGTGGTTGATCGATTTACGAAAATGGCACATTTCTTGCCATGTACAAAGTCGATTACTAGTCAAGAGGTGGTTGATCTCGTTATGCGGGAGGTATTTAAGCATCATGGTTTGCCGGATGATATTATTAGTGATCGTGGTCCACAATTCATCTCAAAGTTTTGGAAGCACCTGTTCAAACTTCTCCACATTTCAGTTAAGCTTTCATCGGGCTATCATCCTGAAACAAATGGCCAAACAGAGCGTACCAACCAGACATTGGAACAATATCTTCGTTGTTTCATCAACTATCAACAAGATGATTGGGTTGCTTTTTTCCACTTGGCGGAATACTTCGCTTACAACAACTCAGCCCATTCTTCTACAGGATATTCCCCATTTTTCGCAAATACGGGTTGTCATCCTCGGTGGACGATGAATGCGCATCCAGAAGTTCCTACCAACCCTGCTGCTGAGGATCTTCTTAGTCGCCTCCAAAAAATTCAAGCTAACATTCTCCACAATTTGCATGATGCTCAATTTACACACAAGAGGCTTGCCGATCGTCATCGTCTAGACTCCTCAAAAAAGTTCCACATTGGGGATCATGTATGGCTTCTCCAACACAACATCAAGACCACTCGACCTTGCAGTAAATTGGATTGCCAACGTTTTGGACCTTACATGATCACTGGTAAGATAAGTGATGTTGCATTTCGTCTTGACCTCCCTCCGCACATGCATCTTCATCCGGTGTTTCATGTATCCCTTTTGGAACCTTATACTACAAGTTCAATTCTGGGCCGACTTACGACACCCCCACCACCTGTCGAGTTCTTGGACGGGCCTGAATTTGAAGTTGCTGTCGTTCTCGATTCTAAAATCATGCGCAACAAGCTGTATTACTTAGTCGATTGGCTAGGTTATACCCCCAATGATCGAACTTGGGAACCCGCCGCAAATCTTTCCAATGCTGCAGAACTCGTCAATGCATTTCATCGCCAATATCCTTGTAAACCAGGTCCTAATACAAACCCTACGACCCATGAGACGTGTCATCGAAGAAGGGGGATAGTGTCATGATAATACTCACATCATGCATCAAAAGGATCATGACACTCACATTATGACTCGAAAGGATTTGAACCCACGACCTTGTTGTACACATGTCAAATCCTTAACCATTGTATTAATATTCTTACATGTATAGTCTCTAGAATATGAAATCTAATATCATAGGAATATTCTATATTACTCTACATTCTAGAATGACCTAGAATATTCTAGAGTGTTCTATACCACTAGAACCTTCTAGAATACTCTAGAGATCTTCTAGATTACTCTACAATCTAGGATAACCTAGAATATTCTAGAGTGTTCTCTATTACTTATAAATAAGGATCTACCACCCATCCCAAACCTAAATTGGTTCAACGCCATTTTGTAGCCTACTCTTTGTAATCCATTTTACGCTTCAATATAATAATTCTCTTTCTATCTCTTTTTCTCTCTTTCTCTCTCTCAGTCTTGACAACAATGTCCACTCCACTCCTCTTAATGACAAATCTCAAGAGATGTTGGAATTGGTCAGCCCAATAACTCTTTGGATTCTATGGAAACAACAATGTAGGTAAGTCTTCTCCAACCAAACCGCACATCCAACAAGGTTACAACAAGAGATATGGAGTGAAATTGTAGCCACTCTGAAGAGCCAATATGATGGCCTTAAGGGCGGCTCCGATGGAGTTGAAAGACAACGAATAGCCTTCATCCAACAATGGTCGTCCTCTCCCTTTCTTGAGTCAGTGGGCATCCACATAAGATGGAACTATCGCGTCCCTTCAGGGATTTGTACATAATCGTCTCATTTGTAAAATTTTATAACTAATGGAAGGAGTTTTTTTTGGAAAAGAAGAAGATGAAGATTGTTACAAGATAAGATCATTTCCCATTAAATGGTGGTAAATTATAAAGGAACGTTAAGAATGGGCAAATGTGAAAGATCATATGTCGTCAATGCTACATTGAGCAACTAGGAAATATGCATATAGATTCTAAGCCCCGATAAGAAATTGATGCATGACATAGTTGTTATGTACATGTCCATGTACATATTATGTGTATATTAAGGGTTACAGGCATCACTAACCACTTTTCTCCATCCAACAACAATACATTGCTTAAAACGGAAAATCTTAACGTATTTCTCTTGATCTAATACTTGGTATGCATCTAGAAACACATGCAAAAAACAACTATGTGCAATCACCTATTCTCTTCCCTTTCTACACATATGTGATTCTTTCGAGCATTAAAAGGCCACTTATCAAACCAACACTACTATATGATACATTCCATGTCTTCTACTTTTAGGTAGAGCCAAACACAAAGTCTGCAGATTGTCAAGGTCAATCTATCCTACAATTACCTTTATTATGTTGATCTCTCATGGCCTTTGTATGCCAAGATCCCCATACTTTACACCGGGGCTTTCACTCATTTTCCCCTTGAACTCACAAACTTTAGATTAAGAAGGTAAAGTTTTATTCTATACTTTTCGTTCACGTACACAATCACACACACACACACACACACACACACACACACACACACTCTCTCTCTCTCTCTCTCTCTCTCTCTCAAGTAAACTTGTGGCCAAATTCACTCAAGTTCGTAACACGAGTTTGGGGGGCATGACCAATATCATTATTTGGATGAGCATCGTAACACTACATTGTACAAGTTTGTAGGGGGTTCTTTACTAAAGGAACATTGTGTAAATTTTTTATTCATTCTAGATGTACTTTCGACATATTAAGAAATAATAAAGTAGCAATCAACATGAGTACAAAAAATAAATGGACTTGGATGGTCAAGAAACTCTAATGATGCATTCATTATGAAGAAGATTATTATGGCATGCTTTGTGTTTGTTCATGTTGTTATTGATTGTTTTCTTGATGGAATAATCTATTCAACACCATGAAGCAAAAAAAATTTGACGCCTATTGAACTATCACAAAGATGGACATTAATTGAACAAAACATAACATGCACTTGTTGTTAGGATTACTACCGCTTGTCTCTAATTGTTGGTGTTATTGTTTATGATTGTCTTGATGGAGAAATGATCCAATCAACTTTTCTAAAGGCAGTAAGTCCCTTTTGATCATCTGAAAATGGCCATTTCTTTGGTGGGTATCCCAAAATATGGTCAACAAATGTTACCATTTGGGTGTGCATTGTTTGCCTCAATCCATTCAAACATGTGTGTGCTTCATGTCTTGACCAATTGGCCATGGCTAAACAAATAGTTTTGTAAACAACCATAGGCTTGAGCAAAAATGGATTGCTTAGAAATGGACATATCCTCAAAAATTTCAAATACCTTAAAGATGATCACATTGACTTCGATTGTTGTTGTAGACAATTTCTCACAGGAACCCTTGAGGGCAATTCATATGATTCTTCAAGAAACAACCAAGAATCATCCTCTCTCCCTCCCTTGCTAAACAACAAACCCATATTTAGGGGGGTAAATGTGGGACATCAACCATTTAGATATTGTCATGGTCACATAAAGCTACCTCACAACTAACTCCCCATGCTAAATGTGGGGTGGGACAGATGGTGTCATTAACACGCATGTGCTTGTATACTCTCGTTATGCTACCACATTGTTAAATTTACTTGTGCTCCCCAATGGAGGTGTATGATATGTTCTACAAAGAGACATGGTTCCTCAATCTACCATGACTCTTAAAGGCAATTTTGAAGTTGGTTGGGTTCACACAAAGTACCCCAACCTTAATTTTTGCAGCAATCGAGATGGGAAGGTGGGTACCTTACACAATTGTACGGCGATGGAAAAGCTTCCATTGGAAACATGTGACATTCCTTACGAGGTAGGGATTTGTGGATTCTCGCTTGCATCGACAAAGGATTCGAGGCCACATAACCTCTTCCAAACACCACAACCATGGTCATCAATAGAATCAATGAGCGGGCAAAAAAAGATGACAGTCGTTCACTAAGTATCGGATCGGGGTTGCGATTTTGGAATGTTTATAAATGGAGTGATTGTCAAGTCAATAATATGTTCAATATATCTCTATAAAACGTCACCTCCTCCCGATGCCTTGTGGGGATGTGTAACAGACGTGCGCCTCCTCTTCTTGCCAAACGTTCATAAGCAACAACAATAACAACATCACTATCATTATCATCATCATCACGATTCATGCTGAAGCCACCGTCATGATCATTATGATTCATGCCGAAGCCACAAAATAGCAGAGAGTAGCTTCTCATGTATGTATTATCTACATGTGTTGTGTCATCGGTATGTATGTATGTATGTATGCATGCCAGCAGCAACACAAGAAATAGAGAGAGAGAGAGAGCAATGACCAACCACGTGTGATTGATTATGGATGGTGGATGATGATTCATAGCATAACATAACATATATGTACATAACGCCCTTAGGACACACACACACACGCACGCACAAAGGTGATGAATATATGTATACATTATATGTATATATCATATTATATCAATATGTATAACAGTGTATCAATGTAATGTATAGTATGTATATGAATGCAAAACTGCAGCTGCAGCAATCGAAGCAGAAGCAGCGAAGCGACAGGAAAAGGAAGGGAAAGCAGAAAAAGCAGAAAGCACACAAATTTCTCTCTCTCTCTCTCTCTCTCTCTCTCTCTCTCTCTCTCCTTTCCGACAGACAGAAGACATACAGACAGACACATACACATACACATACACATACACATACACATACACATACACAGGGGCACCCTCATCCTTCCGCCATAGCCCTCTCTCTCTCTCTCTCTCCCTCTCTCTCTCCCTCTCAGGAACAGGAAGCACAGACACCAAGCTTCCTCTCCTCCTGCATTAAACACCTTCTTCTGACACCCGCTCTCATCAGAAACCCTAATTCTGGAACCAAAACGTTCACACGCACACACAGATGAAGATGAAGATGAAGATGAAGATGAAGATGAAGATGAAGATGAGACAGAAAGTACAGGATCCTCCCTCCTTTAAACCGACGCTAAAACCTAAATTTAGGTATGGACTTACCTCCTGCTACTACTTGTAGAGCCTACCTCTCTCTCTCTCTCTCTCTTCCTGTCTCTGCGTATGTGCCGGTTAGTTTAGCTCAGCTAGTCAGTTATATGGGAATATGGTCGCTACTGCTACAGATCCATTCCCTTCTTCTTCTTCTTCTTCTGCTAACTCGAGGTCGCCATGGCAGCAACAACAGGAACTAGAGCACTACAACCACCATGGAACCCCAGACAACAATTACATTTTCCCCCACAAAAACTCTTCTCCGTCTCTTCCTCCATCTTCTTCTTCCTCGCCATCATTTCCTGTACCACCTGGGGCGCCCAATTCTATTTCGGTTCCCTCAAAGAAGAAGCCGTCTGCCCGAGAGATTTCCTCTAGATACAGGTCCCCTGCCCCTGCCCCTGCCCCTGCCCCTGCCCCTCCTGACCTCGTCTCATCCTCATCCAGGTACAGGTCTCCCCCGCCTCATCCTCGTTCTTCTCCATTTCCATTTCCATCTCCCTCCACTTCCACTTCCACTTCCACAGCTGCAGCTCGCCGGTTCACATCTCCTTCTACTGGTCGAAACAGCAGTGGCATAGACCATCATCATCCCAATTCCTCTTCCATCAAGCGATCCGTTTCTGCAGAGCGCCGAAGAGCCTCACCAGCACCAGCAGCAGCGCCTTCTTCCAAGACCTCCTCCACTGCTGCCAATTCTTCTGCTGTCATTGGTGATGGTGGCGGAGGATCACGACTGTCCATCGCATCTGCATCTGCATCTGCACCTGCCACCAGTCGACAGGATCTATTATGGCCATCCACAAGGAATTTACCGATTTCCTCCTCCTCCTCCTCCTCCTCCTCAATGCAGGCAGAAGCATGTACCCCGACTCAAACCCCAACTTCTTCTTCACTACCAGCGTCCTCCAGAAGCCCAGCCAGAGCTCGTCCCCAGAGCAGGTCCAACACCAGATCTCTCAGCAATCTGGCCTCCGACCAAACCCTAAAACCACCCCCAAATTCGGCTCCCACCCCCATGCCCACAGCTCCTGCTGCCACTTCCCAGATCAGACCTTATGACATCAGGAAGAAGACCCCCGATCGGAAAGGGATGAACATCAGCCCTAGCCCTCTGAGAGGAAGAAGACATAGCCTTGTAGATCAAGCAGAGAATGCGAAGCCATCCACGGATACGAGCCTCACAGAGCCTGTATTAAGACATCGATGGCCAAGCTCAACCAACCTCACCAACAGAAGCTTAATAAAGCTCAGCCATGGAAGTAGTGCATCTATGTCCTTATCCATGGATCTCACATCCTCTGCCCAAGATCAGAGGTCGTCTGCACGCTCTTCTTCTTCTTCTTCTTCGATTCATCATTATATGCTACAATCTAGACCCACATCTTTCAGCAGTCAAGTGATTCCTCGCGTCTTCTCTCACACTATGAACAACGACGGCTCCGCCTCCTCTGCCCTACGCACTGCAGCTCGAAAGCTCAGCCTCGAAGCCAAACCTCGGGTCAGTGCTAGTAGTAGAGAATCTCCATTAAGAAGAGGAACTAATACTAATATTCTTTCTCATCATGTGAGAGAGACGGGTAATAACAATTCTCGGGTAAATGCTTGGCCACATGCTGAACGGCCATCATCATCACCATCACCATCACCATCACCTTCACCATCACCATCATCTCAAGAGCCGTCTTTGCCTCTTGATGAAATGTTGATGAATGTCTCCACCATAGACTCTTCTTGTTCAAGAGCACAACCTTCCTCCTCCTCCAGAGTTGTACAAAAGCTTATTAGTGCTTCTTTGGATAATGCCAGGGGAGAGCAGAGTATGGCAGATTCCCCAGCATCCTCCTCGTCGTGGCTTGGAACACCCACTAATAGTTCCTTATATAAACCCTCCTACAATCAACTGCTTTCTCCCATGAAACCACTACATTTGAGTCCAATGCGGAGTTGGTCAAGCCCAACAAGGTCGAGAGTCTCAACTCATTCACTTGGTAGAATAAGCTGGGGTTCTTCGATATTGCAATTTGGAGGTGATTTTAGGAGATCCAAGAGAAACCTCTCTCATGTCGAAGCTGCTTACTTGCATCGGATCCTTCATAACCGATTGTTGCAATGGCGGTTCGTGAATGCTCGTGCTGATCATGCAAATATGACACAAAGACATGCGGGTGAGGTTGGTCCATACTCTCTTATACTTTTGGTGTTAGAACGCCATAAAAATCAGTTTATGACATTTAATGTAATTCAAAGTATTAGGTGAACAAAGCCTTTCTTAGGCATCAAGAAAGATTTTTGTGGACTATATTATATTTATATTATATGGGCTGAAAACTTTATATTATTCTTCATCTTCATGTGATACAGAATGATCGGGTCTCTGAATTGTGTTGAACTTTTACTTGCAGAAACTTATATTCAGTGTGTGGGCGAGAACGGCTGAGATCCGGAAATCTGTCACAACCAAGAGGCTAAAACTACAGCAAGCTCGTCAAGCACGAAAGATCAACTCTGTTTTAAGGACACAGGTAACCATTTTTTCTATGTGTGTACACACACACACACACACATCAGCCAAACTCAGAAAATAGTCAGGTACTAGCGAGAAGATGAATTTGTTTGTACACACACACACACACACACACACACACACACACACACACATCAGCCAAACTCGGAAAATAGTCAGGTACTAGCAAGAAGATGAATTTGTTTGTATACACACACACACACTACATACAACGTACATACAGTTCATATCATACATGCATATGATAAATACAAACAGTACATGCATTCAGACATATATGCATACACTACAATACATACAATATATACAAACAATACAATACCTACATACAGTACAATACAATACAATGTATACATGATTGATGATATGGCTTTACAACAAAGTTTCTTTTGGTTTGGCAAGTTTGATCATATTATAGTCTGTCAACTTCTCTTATTCTTACTAAGAAAGCAAGCATTGATGATTACATACATCGTTGCTTTACATGTGGGTGTTCCAGGGATCAAAGCTAGAGTATTGGTCTACCATTCAGCAAGAACATAGCAAAGCATTATCGGGGGCTGTTGAGGCCTTAGAAGCTGCAGTGTTAAGGCTTCCTGTAGACGAAGGTGTAAAGGTATGGTATTCTTGTGAAGATTGACATGATTTTCACTTCCCTAATAAGAGAGAAAATCCAAATTTCATGCATATTTTCTTTTGTGTTTTTGCATATGTGTTTCTTATGCATTTAGGCTGAGACTCAATCTGTGAAAGAAGCCATGACATCTGCAGTGGAAGTGGTGAATGCAGTGGAGTCTTCTATAAATCTTTTGCTCCCCAAGGTGAGTAATGGATGCTATATACACATGATATATATATTTAGTGGTAATGGGTAATGGTTACAAAAACTAAGTAGGAAAGAAGCTAAAGTATATTGAAGAAAGAGGAAGATGTGTGGGTTATGTTCTTTACTACTATTCCATGTGTGCCACATACACATAAACAGGTGGACAAATCCAATGTGTTGATATCAGAGCTTGCACAAATAGCCGATCAAGAAAGAACACTATTGGAAGAATGTGGAGATTTGCTACTCATTGTTTCCTCACTAGAGGTTTGCTTTCTTTCATTCTTCTATCCCTGAAACTCTTCATTCAATATGCCATGCCGTGTTTTTCCCATTGTAAACCTCTTTTAACTGTCATTGTTGTTTCTTTGAAATTAACACGAAATGATGGATTAGGTCGAGGAGCGAAGCTTACGGATGCAACTCTTGCAATGTGAACAAGAGAAAGCACGAGTCCTTGGACTCCTCATGGATGGCAATGGTACAGATTCTGGCCCTATATAGTAAAAACTAAATGAAAAAAACCTGACAATTGATTGCTGGAAACCAGAAGTATCGAATCGCCAATACCTGCATCCAAATTTAAAAACTCACTGTAACATTCATTAACCTAGTTAATTCGCCCATGGCCAAGTGTCGTTCTTACCTACCTGTGCATCAACGACCCTTAACCTTCTAGGTGGTTTAGGTATACTAGTAGAGACTGTTTTTGTTGAAAAATACACACATTTTCATCACTATCGTCATCATACATGGCTCCCTTTGTGAAGGGAGGACCCTTATATATATATGTATACATCCATTGAAAGAGAACAACAAGATACAAGAGAAATTGTGCTGTAATAAATGTTGTACACATGCTGTGCACTATGTATTTCCCTTTGTGAAGGTTTTTATTTATTTATATTGATACATTGGCTCGAGAAAATCCAAAATCTCAGTGAAATTATATGTAACTGACTATTTATAGGTAATCCTTGTCAACAAAAGACAGCCCTTTTACATAGATATATGTATGTAAAGAACTAATGGGGCCAACCATGAATGAGGAAAGTTTGTAACTATGCATAAATGGAAAACTTGCTTTCATTTTGCTTGGGTGGAGTGCCCACAAAGTTTCCAATGATACTTTTGGGTTGAAACTTGTGTAGGTTGTATATATATTGTATATGATTCTGACAAAAAAATTCAATCTATGATGAATATGAGCATCATGCCCCATGCTTACCGCCAATCCCAAAACTTCTGAAACAGCCCCTAGTGGGACCGGAAGCATTTTTACATTTCTTTGTATGGCTTTCTTGCAAAGCGTCATTCCCATCTTGATATTAACGTAAAGCCATGATGGGCGATATAAAAGCTCTCAAGTGGATTGCACCATGATACCATGATACACGATTAAATGGACCAAAATTTCATTTCTTGTTTCAATCTATTATGTCAACCAATATGTTACTGTCATCTTGTATCAAATGTTGTAGCAATTGTTGTGATGGCTTTGTTAGGAGCTTGTTCTCACTGTAATCCATATAGATGCTGCATAGATATTTGTTATGTCAATGTCAAATTGCAAGTGGTGACTCTGAAGGTGATGCTTTTAGGAGCAAGTTGTTAGTTTACATACTCTTAATTGGTATAATGAGCACAATTTTTGTTTCGCTGAAAAAATGTAACAATGACAATGTTGCACAAATATCTTTCTAGAAGCATATTGCTACTATTGCATCATCTCAAACTAAATTTAATGTGCATAATGTATAAAGATAACATCAAATGTCTTATTTGTAGATAGCTTTTAGGGAATTCTCACTTATTTATGGATATTTTTATGCACTTGTCAATCTTTTCTATATACAGGAGTACAAAAATGAAATATTTTTTACATTGTGTGGGCCAAAAAAAATGAGTGAAGAAATGTTATGCATCTTACACATGGTTGTAAACAATCAATCTCCAGGGTGGGCATCATCCCTTTGCTCTCTTATTTATGTCACCTCAAGTTGAATTGGTAGACGTTCTTAAGAATATTGATGAAAACATAGTCAAGTGATTTATTCACCAATCAACGTCATTGGTCATAATGGGGAAGATGATAGGACTAGTTTTCAGAATGAATAACTCATGAAATGTTACCCTTGTAAAGCTAGCAAATTTACCGAGATTCATCTAAATGGAGCAAATAATTTAGTTGGGATTAGAGAAGGGGAAGTTTATATACAGAAGGTACGGTAATTTTGAATGTCACTTGGTCTTTTCAGTTTACAACAATGACTCCAACATCAATTTAGACTAGTTGGAAGACTTTTGGTAATCTACCTTGATGATAGCAATCGGCCATGGTTCTCTTCTGTTTGGTTTGGTTCGAGAGTGTCAAACTCAAACCATTAAAAAAATTTGAAATTTAAGCCGAACCGAACCACAAAACCATTTAAACTGAACAGGAACAGGAGTAGGAGCAGGAACATGAACAGGAACAGGAACAGGTGCAATGGCTTGTCAAAGGAGGGGGAGCATTTGTTGGAGAAAGAGCTCCAAAGTGGAACTATCCATGTTGACAGGTTTCGAATGGACATCAATGGATGATTCTGGTGGGAGGTGAGGGTTACACCCATAGAGTGCTCGAAATGGGTTGATTCATGTTAACGCTTGTACAGATGTATTGTAGGTGTGGGTGACGAAAGGCAAGATTTGATCCCAGGTTTTGTGGCATGGATCGATGTAAGTGACAATCTCCTTCTTGAGGGCCTTGTTGAGGCATCCGGTGAAGCCATTTGTCTGAGGATGGTATGGGGACTTAAACACATGTTGGACACCTAGTTGAGCTGCAATGACGTTGAGGACATCCTTGTGGAACTGGCGGCCCTGATCACATAATAGTTGGATGGGGCTAGTGGCGAAAAACGAGCTAGCAATTGGCGGATAGAGATCAATCACTGATGTGGCCTGAGGGCCACTTGGACTTGGCTGAGGTGGGCGACAGGAGGGCTATCGTGTAGGAGGGGGATCAGGGGAAGATCAATTGGCGAAGAAAGATCAATTGCTCCTGTGAAGTGAGGGCCACCCGAACTTGGCTAAGGTGTGGGACAAGAGGGCTATCGAGGAAAGATCAATTCGTTGAGAAAGATCAATTGCTCATGTGGACTGAGGTCTAGTTGGACTTAGTTGAGGTGGGGGATAGGAGGGCTATAGGCGGATAGAGATCAATCGCTCCTGTGGACTGAGGGCCACCTGGACTTGATTGAGGTGGGGGACAAGAGGGCTATTGTGCAGGAGGGGGATCGGAGAAACTCGTGGGACAAGAAGTTTGTGGGCAACCTAAGGTGAGGGGGAAGAGGTGGATGCTTGGATATGGGGGACTGGTGGCCGTCATCTCCACCAATATGTGAAATGCACATAAGAGATCAAAACCAGTCTACTTAGCTTCTTACTTCTTGCTCAATTTATACTTCTTGACCTAGTTGGTAATAATGTAATAAGATTGATGAAGGTCCTTATTAATTTGGTGGTTGATCATCAATAAAATGATATAGTTCACCAACCCATAGAGTCATCACTAATGAACAAATTCTTGTGAATGCACACATAGACACTCAAAGGTCACACCACCTTGTAACATAATTGATGTGTCATAGAGTTATATTCTATGACACATAGTTAATGTGTTTTCCAAGATTGAGAGAGAGAGTGGGAGTTTTAGTGAGAGAATGTAGAGAGAGGGCGACTTTATATAAAGCACCCTCTTGCCTCCTTTGTAGTGGTTGTTTATTCTTATTCCTTGTTAATATACATTTTAGTTTTCTATCACCTATCTATCTTGTGTCTCTCCTCTCACACACACATATCTAATATATTCCACTTAACATAATTACACATGTAATTATTTACACTTTATGATTGTTATTTTGCCAAAATCCATGTTTTGAAAAGTAGGGAAAGATATAAAAATGGAATCTCAATGGAGATATGAAGAGAAGAATTAGTATAATGATATGGCCCACCATCTTTCAACTACTCCCCGAAGAATCAAAGACAAATAGCCCACAAGCTCTAGGTTCATACAAGTTCATAGAAAATATTTATCACCTCCCACACCTATATATCATAGATTAGTTGTAAAGGAGGTATGTAATTATGGTAGTTGTCTTGAACAACTATGAGGAAACAATCAATGAAGTAAACTCCTAGAAAGGAGGGATTACACAAGCTTCCTTTTAACTAAGGCACTACCAACTAGCTTTGTAGGACACCTTAATCACAAGATTCATAACACTCAAATCCACACTAAGGATGCTTAAAACTCAAGTAGACATGTACATAATGCTGGGCTAAAAGTTCTACTCACACCATTGTATGTCCTAGTGTGAACACTCCTTGGAGTTAGGGCTAAGGGAGTTCTATCATGTTAGGGGCCATCCCTCCATGTACAATGTTGTTTGGCCGACAATTGATTATTGTATGTAGCCAACACAATAGGTCGAACGTTCTATCAAGGTGATTGTGTTAGAAGGATGGACAGAGGAACTAGTCAGTAAATAGAACTTGATATTTGAGTAACCTTGATCAACTAATTGGTCTTAATATAATTACTTAGTAAGCATAGCAAACACAAATCGACACTAGGAATAACAATGCATAGAGATGTTGCCAACACAGAAATACTCTAACTAATAACTTATATTAATTCCAAAATAGAACGATAGATTTACAATACTTTTGGTCCCTCTTTTATAGGTAAAACTGAGCGTCTCTTTCCAATATTACACCTACCTCTATTTCGGCAAGAAGTAACACAAAACAGTTTTTACTACTTCTAATATCTATTTTTTCTACTTGGCAAAATAAATGTTGCTGACTCATAGATCCGCTACGTCGATCCAACTCCGACTCTTCTATATTTCTGAACATTGTTGACTCCAACCCTTTCACACCTGTTTGATTTTGACCTTCCGATCTTATAGCTGACCAACTAACACTTGGCACGCTTGTGGGACAATGCCTTGCATGGTTGAACCCCCTTCCTTGCTTATTCCTGGAGCCCTAAGGGTTCGGGGTCTTCATCGTCGTCGTTGTGATCTTGGAGAATGTCGAACAAGGACGGTTCTTCTTCAGTCCCTTGTTTGGTGTCGGGCGCGTTCATTTCCTTGTTGTGTTTGGCTGCATCGGTGTCCTCTGCATTTGGCTGGTCTGCGGAAGCTCCTAGTTCGGTAGTCTCTTGCTGTCGTTGTTGTTCGTAGCTATCCAAGCATAACGGCGTGTCGATGTCATGGGCATCAAATTCTTCCATGAAGTGGGTGATTTCTTCCATATGACTGGCCACAAGCTCATACAAGGCTTGAGCGAGGTCTTCTTGAACTATTGCAATGGCTTCATCGGTCATTTTGAAGAATCCTACGCCTTGCTTTTTGCGATTATCCCTGTCGGTGCATAATAATTCTAATTCTATTGCCTGTGCCGACCAAGTCTTCCAACCGTTGTCGAGGGTGTCGGCTACCAACTTCAACATTTTTTTCTTGTGAACTTGTAAGATCCGTGGAACTTTTTCTTCACCCATACTGACCTTATACTGCATCGTGGCCAATTCCTTTTGCATGTCTGCTATTTGAGCGTCTACCGACCCTTGTTTAGCCATTAGCTTAGCTTCTGTGACCAGTAATGCCAAGCGTTTTGCTTCATATTAGACCTCGAGTTGGGCATAGATCTTCGTTAATTCCGTATTTGCCGACTCGAGTGTTTCTTTCTGCTATTTGTATGTCGTCTGCATTTCAGATTTCTGGAGTACCAACTCAGACATTTGATCTGCATAATATTCCACCTAAAATCGGATATACTCCTCTAAGTCGTGTACTTTTTCCTCTTCTTCTGTCGTCGCCTCCCCTTCTCACTCAAGCATCTTCCTTAACACGTGGATTGCATTGTCTTTATGGTCCAACAATGGTTCTGCCGAGTGCATTGTCTTTAACTCTGTCTCTTCACGAGTACAATGCGGTCTTCCATTTTTTTCACATTTTCCTCAACCTTGGCAGCTCTGGCGTTTGCCTCTTTGACCTTCTTCTCTGTTTCTTGCAGCTGATCCCACAGTTGTTGATCGGTTACATGTGGGATGCCTGCGAGGTCACAATGTTGTATATGGTCTTCGGCCTGTTTTATCTTTTCCTCTGCTTGTCGGAGCCTGTCCCATAGTTTGGTGTTGTCCACTTTAGCACTAGAGTACTGATAATTTAATTGATTAGTTGCCGTCGTGGCTTTCTGACATGCCTCGGCATGTCTTTTGCAACCGTGTTCGTTCGTGCATATTCCCGATGGACTTCTACTAGCGCCGTACTTAATGGCGACATCTGAATTGCCTCGCCCCTAGATCTGGCATGTCTCAGTCGACCGATTCGATCCAACTCCGGTTGATCCTCGGGTTCAACTGCACCGATCATGGCCTTCTGAATCATAATTCGTTCCTTATGCTCTTGGCAAGCCATTTGAGAAGTTCATAAGATGTGCCAAATTGTAGAATTGTTGCAATTCATGTGTTGCCGGTGGAAATTCTTGTAATCCCAACACTTTGCTTGGAGTCATCGAAGATGATTTCCCGTTTTCTAGACAACTTGTGTCGGTTGGATTGACACACGTCTCTTGTTGTATTGGTTGTGTCTGCTGTTGTTGTTGTTCAACTTGCTGCCTCTTCTTTGCTTGTGTCTCCTCTTCTAGTTGTTGAAATCTTCGACTTTTCTGCTTCGTTCAGAATGTAGGTGGTTGGTGTTGATTCTCAGCCTCGAAAGTCGGTGTTGATTCTTAGATAGGTTGGGTTGGTGGAATCGGTTCCTGAACCGGTTGTAACCATGAATTCAGAGTCCATATTGGCTCCATTACCAGAGTGTCGAAATTCAGAGTCGGCTCCAGCTCCCGTTGTGGTTCGACTATAGATTGTCGGGCTGGTTTTGACTCTTGGGTGTCGACGGTTGCTGGCTCCGATTCTTGCCACTCTTCACATGGTACTTCCCTCCGGGCCCTCGATGTCCACTCTGGCTGCCGCCCTCTTTCCTTCCTTGGTGTTGGCCGGTTAGGCCAGAGTATGAACGGGGAGCCGGTTTTGGGAGTTGTAATTAGATAAATTATGTTAATTATAAGATCGGACGGACAGACTCGGAATCGGTATGCTGATCCAGATCTAGACCGGTTCGTAGCCGGTTGCCTGTTGGCACCGGTTTGTAACACAACCGGATACCTATAAAAGGATCTGGAGACGATGTAATTAACAATGGATAATTAATAGAGAAGAGTTGTGGCTTTATGTACTGTTTATCTTGTTAATGTCGTTCTGTGCTTAATGTGATTATCATACGCGTGTATCAAGTTAATCATTCCAGATAGTAATTGGGAAGGATCAGTTATGTATTACGGCCTGCACATTCCTTACCGTACCACCCCTTTGGTGAAGTGTTCCAAAGGGACACCACACCCAGTGTCAGTGGCTTGTCCAGCCCACGTACAACACAGTTTTGGCGACCACGATTCTTGCAAAAAGCGCAATGAATAACGGGGGAATGGATGAATAGACTGGCGAACGACCCAGTGGCCAAGCGAGCAAGAAGACTCGCTGAGAGAGTGCGGAAGCGGGAGGCTTACTGGCAGGCGGAGGAGGAGATCCGATCGGATCGGTCTTTTCCTAGAGTGATTCGGCGGGTCACGGAGGAGTCACTCTGATTGCAACAAAACCACCATCCGGAAGAAGGAAGTAGTTTGAGCAGTCCATTCTGCAAACACTGGCCGCAAGAGCTGACGGTTCGGAAGCGTTCTCTGCCATCGAATCGGATTCGAACGACGAACACAACGTCCAATCGTATTATCGTAGTAGCCACGATACACCAGACGCCCCGGAAGACGACGAGTCGGACCACATACCGACACCGGAGCCGGAGACAACAAAACCGGAGCCGGAAACAACAAAACCGGAAGCTCCGGACAAAACGACCGGTACGAACCACCAAGCGGAGGAGCGAGTTCCGACACCACAACCCAAGTCACCGACGGAGCATGAGGAGTGAGTTCCGACACCGGCCCCGATAGCACAAGAAGACGACGACACAATGCCTTACCAATATCCGGAGTATCGGGATGACCCGGACGCGGAAGCCCATGTATACGCATTTCCCGAAACTTGGGAGGCGAATCGTGTCTTCCAACGACTGAATGAAGTAGAGGTAGAACGATAAAAAATTGCGGAATTCGGCATGACTTTTGAGGGACCCGCGACACGTTGGCACTCCAAGCACCTCCCCGACAATATCGCCATGTTTGAGGATTTAAAGACTAGATTTCTACGCTTCTTCCATAGACAGGTGGATCAAAGAGAGATTGTCGGCCAATTTTATATGACATGGCAGGACTCGTCCGAAACCTTTCAATAGTTCATTATCCGGTTCCAGACGATGCATAGTTAACTCACCAGAGCACCGCTAGAAGCAAAAGCGAAAGCGGTATTTTTGGCAGCGCCCCAGGAACCTCTCCGAACCGTGTGTGCTCATAAATTTTCGGACCAGCACAATAGAGCAGGTCATTGACCGGGTCATGGAAATGGACAAAACTAGTTCGTGGTTGACGATTGGAGCACTCCAAAGAACACTCCCTACCGAAGAGGACCTACGCTTTTGCTAGGTGGTCCAATGCAAGACGTGCCTTAACCCCGGGCACTCAACAATAGATTGCATGATGAGATCGCAGTGCATGCTATGCCATTCCTGGTCATACACAATGGACCGCTGTGAGTACAACCTGCTGAATCGGCAAGCTGCACCAGTCCGGCACATCGAGACCTGGAACGACCGGAAAGACGAAGAAGAACGATTTCGGCGAGACGATCGCTATAGATCGGTTCAAAACGTCCGATACAATGACCGACAGGATGATTATGACTAGGACCGGAGCGAGAGAAGCTGCGACTATAACGACGATCGTTATAATCGAGATTTCTCCCCTGGCTATAATCGGAGAAGAGACGATCAACGGGGGGGAGACTATGAAGACTTTTTTATATGTATTAGTATCAGAAAGGTGTTCTATAGCTTTGTTATAGTACGTGTCCTTATCAAGAACACACACTCCAACATTCTTGTTAGCAGGTAGGATTATGATTTTGTTGTTTTTCTTAAGAGATTGTAAGGCTAGTGATAAGTGAGGTGCAATCCTAGTGGGTTTTAATTTGAGTGTATGAAGTGTGTCCCTAAAGATAGTTTGGTGTTTAGATATAATGTTTTCTAGGGGAGTGTACTTAGTAGGAGGTTGCCAACTGGGGTTAGGTAGCTTAAAGGGATTTTGGGGCAAATTATCCACATCTTTAAAAAAATGTTTAAGTCGAAGGGTCCTACTTAGGCTATTAAATTCTTTAAGTAGGGTAGGGGATGATGGTGGAGAAGATCCTTGCGATATTGTGTTTAAGTCGAAGGGTCCCACATCCTCCCCTCATCTAAACCCATACTTATCCCTATCCTTACCCCTCATCTCTCTTAACTCTACCTTCCCCTTCTCTCTTCCTTTTTAAGCCATACATTCCCCTCTCCCTTACTTTTTAACCCCACACGTGTGCCCACATCACCATTCCCTTTTCTCTAGCTTATAACAACTTTACCCCTCCTTCCTTAAACATGCACATGCACGTGTTCATGTGTGCACATCCCTTACCCCTCTCTCTCACTTCTCCCTACACTCTTTCCCATACCCTCTCACTCCTTCCCTCTTACCATTCCCTTTTCCCTATCCTTAAAAAAACCTTAAAACTTACATCCCACTATCTTTTTCTCCCTTAAATGTGCACATATGCACATAGCACACCCTTGCCCCCCACTCCCAACTTTGATCCCACATCCTCACTATACCCCTCTCCTAAAATCCTATATAAACCCCCTCCCTCACCCTCATGGTCTTATGTTGGCACTGATGAGCCCGTGATGGGCGAAACTAGTTTGCCATAAGACCATACCTCAAACCCCATGTAATTTTTCATTTATAATGTTAATTACATGTTTTTAATTATGCTTCTCTCCCTCGCTCTCTCTCTTCTAATCGTGTCTTAATTATGTTTCTCTAGTTCGTAATAGCACCTCTCTATTTCATTTCTATTAGTATGGTAATCCTCTTCCCTCCCCGTAACCCTTGTTTTTAAATTTTAATTATGTTTTTCGTCTCGTATTTTAGTTTTAATCTTAGGTTTTTTTATGTCTTAATCTCTCACTCTCTCTCTCTCTCTCTAGTTTTAATCTTAGGTTTATTTATGTTTTAATCTCTCTCTCTCTCTCTCTCTCTACTTTAATTAGTATGTTAATCCCCCTCCCTTTTAAGCCTATCTTTTAATTTTAATTTCTTTCTAATTACCCCACCCTTTACTTTATTTTTACGATCATGTTTCTAGATTTAGATTTCATGTTTGTTAGTTTTCGGGTTATGTTTTTTTGTTTTAGTGTTTATGTTTCTAATCTTAGTGTTTTAAACCCCCACCCCTCTTCCTTTTTGTTATTCCTAATCATGCCGGCTCCCTCTCCTTTCTTCTACCTCGTCTTCGATTCGGGTGCGCTCAAATCGAGCGTGGTGTTCCTCTTCGCCTACCTCTACCCGCCGATTATCGACCATTCCGCACTCCTTGTTCCGACCGTAAGGTCCATAAACTTACGAGAGATTGTTGGCCAATTTTATATGACATGGCAGGACTCGTCCGAAACCTTTCAATAGTTCATTATCCGGTTCCAAACGATGCATAGTTAACTCACCAGAGCACCGCTAGAAGCAAAAGCGAAAGCAGTATTTTTGGCAGCGCCCCAGGAACCTCTTCGAACCGTGTGTGGTCATAAATTTTCGGACCAGCACAATAGACTAGGTCATTGACCGGGTCATGGAAATGGACAAAACTAGTTCGTGGTTGACGATTGGAGCACTCCAAAGAACACTCCCTACCGAAGAGGACCTACGCTTTTGCTAGGTGGTCCAATGCAAGACGTGCCTTAACCCCGGGCACTCAACAATAGATTGCACGATGAGATCGCAGTGCATGCTATGCCATTCCTGGTCATACACAATGGACCGCTGTGAGTACAACCTGCTGAATCGGCAAGCTGCACCAGTCCGGCACATCGAGACCTGGAACGACCGGAAAGACGAAGAAGAACGATTTCGGCGAGACGATCGCTATAGATCGGTTCAAAACGTCCGATACAGTGACCGACAGGATGATTATGACTAGGACCGGAGCGAGAGAAGCTGCGACTATAACGGCGATCGTTATAATCGAGATTTCTCCCCTGGCTATAATCGGAGAAGAGAGGATCAACGGGGGGGAGACTATGAAGACCGGCGCCAGCAAGGATACCAGAACAACCGACGCTATAATAAAAAACGGAATGCTCGGAAAGAGGATCGTCGGGAACCGGCAAAGGATTACCAAGGAGAGCCGGATAGAAGCATAACTAGCGCTCAAACGGAACAAAGAAGAGCAAAGGAGCCTAATCGGGCAGTATCCATATTTCAACCGGGTAACATGCCAAAAGCAGAGTCTAGCAATACATGGAAGGCGTATTGCTACTATTGCCGCCAATAGGGACACTACATAAACCAATGTTCGGTAAAGAGTAACGAAAAATGACTGACAATCAACATGGTGGTCGCGGAAGTGGCGGACATCCAGCAAGTCACCACTAGATCAAAGGGAAAGATGGCCGAATGGGAGGCTCCACAAGCTATCCGCAAACAAGCTACAGAATGGATCGAAAAGGCAAATGAACGGAATGTCAGCGAATTAAAGGAGCAAAGGAACGCATTGGAGGAACCTACAGAGATGACGCAGCAGGAGAACCCCACATGGCAGGCATTACAGGAATGCCAGATCATGCTACCACTGGGTTGGTTACTGCAATTGGTGCCCCGATTCACCGATGGGTTAAAATTGGCATTGGCCCCACCAAGCCCCACACCGGCTCCGACGTTCTTTTCAAATCTGGAGGAAGGGCCAATAGTGGTGGATACCAGCAGTTCCGCAATCAACGCCATTATCAAAGGACGGGAAGTACCAGGGACGATCGTCAATGGCGGATCGGGAGTAAACGTAATAAGCCTCCGAACATGAAACACTCTTGGAATCCAAGAATGGGAACCATGCCCGTTCTGGCTCCGGATGGCAGACACTAGCTCAGTACGACTGGCCGGAATAATTAGAGTGGTTGTGGATCCTACTAATTCTAGGTTTATTAAGGAGAGGTGTCCAAATTTTATTACGGGGTTTCCTACTATGGGTCTTTTTCACATATGGGGAGAAGGGAAAAATAGATGTATGACGTCCTAACCACATGAAAGTATCTAAAGTAGAAGTAGGTCTATTGAGAAGGTAAAAGAGACGTTTCGCGGGATGTATGGCGTGCCGAAACTGTTTACTATCCCGTTTGGCACGCCTAGCTACACGTTTTTTGTCCTAACATTATTGCATGGGAAAATTTGTAGTTTTGTGGGAAGGGGCCGATTATTGTGAGTACGGATAGGTTGTTTTCTATGAGGGATTTCATATAAGTGTGGGGGAAATTTTGAGGGTGCGGTAGAATATTGAAGTCTACTAGAAGTAGAAGGGGAGTTATGTGTAAAGAAGGGGGGGGTATGTGTAGGAAATGCATGAAAAGGGGGAGGGGTATAGTTTGGAAATAGGGAAACGTTGTGGGGGTTATTAGGGGGGAAATGCATAGGGGCATGGTTAAAAAATGGGGGAGGGGTATGAGGGGGGTTTATAGAAAATAAAGGGGGGGCATGCATCAAATTTGTAGGAAGTAAGGACGGGGGGGGGGGGGGGGGGGAGGGGCGTGATTAGGGTTAAACGAATATGGGAAGTGAGAGGGTATGTTTGAAATTGTCTGCAGGGATGGGGTGGGGAGGAGAGGAGGAGGAGGAGGGCCGAGAGGGAAAGACGGAAGGTCGTTCGTGCCATGGCTTGCATGATCTCCTGCACATCCGCCATGGGGATACACTTCTTGTCTTATGTTGGCACGTGTGCCGCTTCCATAAGATGTACGGCCTTCGCATTGGATGGACCTCCCGTATCGACCCGTAGGATAATTACCGCCACGGCTCATGTAGCCACCGTTATGGTGTGACAATCGTCCACCATCGCCGCACGTGTAGCCGCTATCGAAGTAAGATCTTCGCTCTCTGTTGTATCCTTCCAATTCAAATTCCGGCGAGGTATGGTGGTGATGTATAGGCTGCGAGTGTGGCTCGTGTGAGGCTGAAATATATTGGTTTGAATTTCGTTCGATGTGAGGATGTTGGACAGATGTCCTCGGTGGGTATGCCGCTTCCGCCGTGCATGAGGGAACCATGTGCCCTATATGGTTAGTTGGGTTGTAGATAGGATTAAAGAAAGGGCGATTAGGGTTATAAAGTAAGACTCGTGGGCCATAATGGTTTTGATGAGGACTTCTACTTACTTGATTATTTGTTATATTGCAGATGTATTGCGGGAGGAGGTTCCGGTGGTTCAATGATCGAGGATTTCTTTTTGCTGGAAAATTAGGGTTAGGGTTAGGGTTAGCAATAGGGTTAGATTTTTGAAAAGGATTAGGTTTTAGGTTCTTTGTAGAGGATTTTAGTTTGGGGTTGGGGTTAGTGTTAGAGTTAGCGTTAGCTTTAGGGTTAGGTTTTTGAATGGGATAATTTGTAGAGGATTTCTTTGGTTTTTCACTCCCAATGTAATTTGGAATTGTAGTAGAATAATAGTAGAATTATTATTCGGAGGGACAGATCCGGTACAGTTGTACCGATCCGGATCCGGACCGATTCGGATGTCGGTTGCCTAAGCGCACCGATTGTAACCTTGCCGGATGCCTATAAAAGGATCCGATGAATTGTAAAGGGTTTGACGGAAGTAATACAAAAGTAATTATTGCGTGTTTATCTGTATCTTCGTATTGTTTACCATCTGTGCTTAATTGTAATCATCTTACGCGTGTAACCTAGCATCCAATCCTTACCACTCCTTTGGAGAAGTGTCAGATAGACACCTGTGTTGAGGCTAGTCCGTCCAGGCAGACAACACTATTTTGGCAACCACGATTCCTGCAAAGTGCAGAGGACAACCGGGGGATGGATGTCTAGACCAAACGACGACCACATCACTGAACGAGGGAGACAATACACCGAACGCGAGCAACGACGGGAAGCCCTACAGCAAGCCGTCGACGAGATCCGGCGGGATCGGTCATTCTCCAAAACTCTTCGGAGAGTCGCAGAAGAAGCACTGCAGTTCCGGGTTCTGCAAATCCCCGACGAAGGCAGTAGCATAACAAGCCTGCAAGAGGCGGAAACGATACTACAGACGCTCGCCGGGGGCGACGGGGACTCGGAAGCATTCGCAACACTTGAGGCGGAGTCGGAAAGCGACGGAAGCGTTGCGTCCCGGTATAAAAGCAGCCACGACACACCAAACGACCGGGAGGAAGAGGGGTCGGAAGACTCAGTAACACTGGAGCCAGAGGAAGAAATAACCCTGGAATTCGGTGACTGGCAATCGCCGAGGGAGGCTGACCGGATACCGACAACAACCGCGAAGGAACCGAAGGAGCGGATACCGACAACACCCGCGAAGGAACCAAAGGAGCGGATACCGACAACACCCGCGGAGGAACCAAAGGACCGGATACCGGCAACACCCGCGGAGGAACTAAAGGTTCTCACACCAACGCCAACAGCGGACAGAGAGCGGAGGAAGCAGGAGAGTCAGTGGGACGACACGATGCCGTACCCATACCCAAAGTACCGGGATGAGGCCGACGCGGAGGCACACGTGTACGCATTCCTCCAAACATGGGAAGCCAACCATGTCTCCCAAAGACTGACGGAGCCCGAAGCCGAACGATCCAAAGTCGCCGAATTCGGCATAACCTTAGAAGGACCGGCGGCCCGATGGCACGCAAAGCACTTACCGGGCAGCTTTGCCACATTCGATGCCTTGAAGGCCAGATTCCTCAGGCTCTTTCACAGACAAGTTGAGCAAAGGGAATTGGTCGGGCAGTTCTACACCACTCGGCAGGAAGAGAACGAGACTGTGCCACAATTCATCATTCGGTTTCAGACCCTGCACAGCCAACTTACGAGAGCACCACTCGAAGACGAAGCCAAAGCAGTCTTTTTGGCCGCGCTGAAAGAGCCACTTCGAACAATGTGCGGAGTCCTTGTTTTCCAAACCAGCACAATGGACCAAGTTATTGATCGGGTTTTAGAAATGGACAAGACTAGCCCCTTCTTGTGGATGGGGATGTTACACCGGGCACTCCCGAAGGAGGAAGACCTGAGGTTCCGACAGGCCTTACAATGCACAACATGCCTAAATTCGGGCCACTCAATAGTAGACTGCACCCTGCGGACACAATGTATGATATGCAACTCTCGAGCCCATACAACGGACCGATGCGAATATAACCTGTTAAATCGGCAGGCAGCATCGGTTCGACACATAGAACCGCGCAATCAGAACCCGGACGAGGATCGTTTCCGGAGAGACAACCGCTACCAACGCGAACGTGGTAACAGATACGTTGATAGAAGACGCGATAACTATGACCGAGAGGAGAAACGCAGAGATAGCTACCCCCGGGACTGGTACGACCGAGACGAATCCCCGGAATACGAACGACGCAGAGAAGAGAGGCGACAAGGGAACCGAAATTTCCGACGGAATCAGAAGCGTGGATTTTTTCGAAGAGAGGAACGTCGGGAGGCAGCGAGGAATGACAACCCGGTATCGGTACCGGATAACCGAAAAACCGAAGACGACCGCAGAAGCATACCCACCCTCCAAACCGGGGACAAAGGAGAAACGAGCAACAGTCACAAGGTGTACTGTTATTACTGCCGTAAGGAAGGCCACTATAGTAACCAATGCCCAAGCAAAACCAATGACAAGCAGCCGGAAGTCAACATGGTTACAACCGAAATAACAGAAGTACAGCAGGTCACAACCCGGTCAAAGGGAAAGACCGCCGAGTGGGAAGCCCAGGAGGCAATCAGAAAACAAGCGGCACAATGGATCAAGGAGGCCAATGAACAGAATGCGGCAGAAGTAAGAGACCAAAATATGCCAAAAGACGAAGAAATCATACAGCCAGGAGAAAACCCGACGTGGCAAGCGCTACAGGACTGTCAAATCGTGCTGCCGTTAGCAAGACTACTACAGTTGGTGCCACGGTTTACGGCAGACTTACAGGCATCCGTGAGCAAACCGAAACCGACGCCAACACCGGCATTCTTCTCCAATCCGGAGGAAGGACCCGCGGTGGTCGATACAAGTAGCCCGGTGATCACGGCAATCGTGAAAGGAAAAGAAATTGCTGGAACGATTATTGACGGAGGCTCCGGGGTAAATGTCATCAGCCGACAGACATGCGATAACCTGGGCATCCGGGAATGGGAACCATGCCCCTTCTGGTTACGCATGGCGGATACTAGCTCAGTCCGACCGACCGGGCTTATCCAGGATTTGGAAGTAACGATCGGAGGCCACGTATTCCGGATATCGGCCGTGGTGCTGCAGCTGAATGTACAAGGCGCGTACCCCCTACTGCTAGGACGACCATGGCTGCGAACGGCGCATATCAAGCAGAATTGGCAGAACATGATCACATTCCGGCGAGGGAAAATAAAGGTACGAGTAACGACGCAACCACGGGTGATCACCAGTAAGGAAGCAACTCCATTGTATGCGGAAAGCATTAACATGTTGGAGGGATTACCGGACGAGGAAGTCGAGCGGTACCTCGAGGAACACCCACGAATCGTCCCACTATTTGAGGTGGATATCACGGCAGCAGTAGAACCGTACATTACGACGCCGGATGAACCGGACCAAGCGGCGATTCGGGAACTGCGACAAGCGCAGGAATCCCTAGAGAGGGAAATGACGATATCCCAGAGGGTAAAAGCATCCCAACTAGAGGAGGTGGACCTCGACACAGCAGACAAGCCCCGACCGGTAAATGTTGCAAAGGAATTGCCGAAGGAAGAAAAGAAGGCAATGGTAGCATTATTAACAGACTTCAAGGATGTGTTCGCGTGGTCATACGAAGACATGCGAGGGCTGGACCCCCAGCTCTATCAGCACCAAATTCACCTAAGTACGGACGCGAAACCGATCGCTCAACGCAGGTACCGGATGAATCCGAATTATGCGGCGAAGGTGAAGGAGGAAATTGATAAGCTCCTCCGGGTCGGATTTATCCGACCGGTCAAGCAGGCAACCTGGCTGAGTCCGATAGTGGTGGTCCCGAAAAAGAACGGCAAAATCCGGGTATGCGTGGACTATCGCAAACTAAATGCCGCAACAGTGACCGATGCGTTTCCACTACCATTTATGGACGGGGTGTTAGATGCGGTAGCCGGCCACGAAGTTTACAGCTTCCTAGATGGATTTAGCGGCTACAACCAAATACGAATGAACCCGGCCGACCAGGAGAAGACAACGTTCGTTACAGAATGGGGAGTGTTCGTCGCGGTCGTGATGATGTTCGGACTAAAAACGGCTCCAACGACCTTTCAAAGGATAATAATGGAAATTTTCGGGGAATATATCCCCGGTTTTATGCAGGTCTTCCTTGACGATTTCGCGGTCTATAGCCGGCACGGAGAGCATCTCGATCACCTCCGGCTGTGCTTGGAGAAGTGCCGCGAGTACCGACCGAGCCTGAACCCGGCCAAGTGCGTCTTTGGAGTGGCAGGCGGCAACTTACTAGGGCACGTGGTGAGTAAGGAAGGAATCGCGGTAGATCCGGATAAAGTCAAGGCGATTCTCGAGGCACCAGCACCAAATAATGCAAAGGCTTTAAGCCGGTTCCTGGGCCAAATAAGGTGGCATAGCCGGATGATACGGCACCTCGCAGACTTCGCTACACCATTACATACCGACGTACACAGGGTACCCTTCCTATGGGCGGAGACGGAGGAGGAAGCCTACCAAGCGTTGAAGGTTATGCTGTCACAAGCTCCGGTGGTGCAACCGCCGGATTGGAGTAAAAGCTTTCACGTCTTCGTCGACGCGTCGGACGTAGCAATCGGCAGCGTTCTGATGCAACTCACGGAGCCGAAATGGTACCGACCGATGTACTACGCAAGCGGGAAACTCTCAAAAGCCGAACGGAATTACTCTACGACGGAACGCGAGGCATTGGGAATGGTGTATAGTGTCACAAAGTACAGACACTATCTGCTCGGAAGGAAGTTCTCCTTCCATGTCGACCATTCGGCACTACTCTACCTGGTCTCGAAGGCATCCCTGACGGGAAAAATTGCACGATGGACACTGCTATTACAGGAATTTGAATTCGACATTTTCCACAGACCCGGGGCGCAGCATGTAGTAGCGGACTACCTAAGTAGACTCGAATCCAGAGAAGCAGGGGACGGCGTCCAGGATGAGTTCCCCGATGCCGAGTTGTTCCGGATCACGACGAAACTGGCAACGGATGCAACGGTAGCCGATGAAGACACGTGGCTAACTGAGATGCATCAGTTCCTGAGCACCGGAGTTCCCCCGGAGAACATGGACCGCGATGAAAGGAAAAGGGTAGCAATAAGAAGCAGACATTTCTGCTTGGTTGGAGACACCCTCTATCACAAGGGGGCAGATGGCATATGGAGACGAGCAGTGCCAAGTGATGAGAAGGATTTAATCCTCAAGGAAGCCCACTGTGGAATTGCAGGCGGGCATTATGCCGGCGACGCAACCGCTCGGAAAAAATGGCAGAGCGGACCGTGGTGGCCCACCACCCTAAAAGATGCCGTGAAGTATAGCAGAGAATGCGATTTGTGTCAATGACTGGGCCAACCCACGGAGCAGGCCCGGATGCCACACCACCCAGTCTTGCCTTTGGAACCGTTTCAAAAGTGGGGGTTGGACTTTGTCGGTCCCTTCAAGCCACCGGCAATGCGAACCGGAAATTGGTATGTCATAGTGGCGACCGACTATTGCACCAAATGGGTAGAAGCAAAGGCCTTAAGGGACAACACGACCGCGTCCACGACAAAGTTCCTGTACGAGTGCATATGGTGCCGGTATGGATGCCCGATCGAGCTTATAAGTGACCAAGGAGGACATTTTCTCGGGCAGGTAGTAGAAAGCCTGACGTCATTTTACGCGGTGGTACATAAAAGGAGTACTCCCTACTACCCTCAAGCCAATGGACTAGCGGAATCAACGAACAAAACTCTGCAGAACATCCTACGAAAAATTGTCAACGAGAACCAGACCGACTGGGATACGAAATTGCAAAGCGCGCTATGGGCGTACCGAACAACGTACAAAACCAGCATCCAGACAACCCCGTTCCGACTAGCATTCGGTTTAGAAGCGGTCATGCCAGTAGAGTTCCAGATCCCCAACTTACGGATTCAGGTAAAGGAGCGCTTAAGTGAGAACGAGTCCGAACGAATCCGGCTGGCGACGTTGTTGGAATTAGAAGAAAACCGAATAGCCAGCTTACTACAACTCGAACTGGAGCAAAGGAGGAGAAAAGCTTTCGTGGACCGACACCGGCGTGGCAACGAAAAGGAGTTCGAAGTCGGGAAACCAGTGCTACTATTCCAGACACGGATGGGGAACATGCCGGGAAAGTTGCGGTTTCGATGGACCGGACCGTTCTGGATCACCAAGGAGTACAATGGGTCGTATCAACTCGGCACGTTGTCTGGAGATGTCATCGGCAAGTGGGCAAATGGGTTTCGGCTAAAGCCGTATAAGGGAAATATGCCAGCCAACCCGTTCAAGCAAAACCCGGAAATCCGGCAAGATGAGGAATCGACACCGACAGACGCTGCTGAAGATATTCGGACCGAGGAAGAACCGACACCGATACTGACAAAGACTATCCCAGAAAACCGACAGAAGGATCCGGTATCCACACGAACCGACCCGAACAAATCGGGGGGGACCAGAGAATGACGTGGTCCAAACAAAGAAAAAAAAAAAAAAAAAAAGACGTGGGCAAAATCGACGCGAATCATAGTAGTGATGGGGAGATCACAAGAGGTGGGAGCGCCACCATGCAACAAAGAGGCGCCATGCATTAAAGACGGACGTGCGCGTACTTGCTATTTAAAGCATGGAACGTGGGCACTCACACGCGGCAAACAAGAAAGGACATACTAATTATGGGGGGAGAGGAACATGCGTGGGAAACGAAAAAGGGGGCTCGAGGCAAAAGCCACTATATAAGACACAGGCCTGCGAAGGACTCACTTTTTACGAATTTTCCTACATATAGGCGCAGAAGCACAGAAGAGTGATCCGACGCACAGCGCACACACAGCCCGATCCCGAACAACAGACAACAGAAGAAGAATTCGAAACAATGGTACTGTCGGAGGAGGCACGCCAATGGATGAGGGAGAACGGGTTAAAAGGATTGCTGCGGATCGCCGACGCTCCACCACACGCAGAACCAGAGCAGGCGGCAGCATCGATCGATTTATCAGAAATCACGGAAGGAGCGGTGCAGGCGCTCACGGGGATAAAAGCAGGAGGACTTCAAACAATCGAAAACCCTTCAAGTGAAATCCTGTTCGAATATTTCGGTGAGTACTCTATCAGCAACAAGGCGTAACGAACACAAGGCGGAGAGAACCTGCTGTTCGGAGAAGTGGCCCGCGCCATGATGGAATACGGATTCGTGAATCCTCGTCCCCCGGCCATAGCCAGGTACCGGGCATCATTCTTAATAGCAGCATACGAAGGATTACAAGTAGACTGGCTCCATTTCATAACCAAAGGATTGAAGGAGGCCATCAAGAATCTTGTGGAAGGAAAAAAGCCATGGGCCGGGATAGCACAATGGCTAACGGTGTTAGTCCCACCGGTGCTCCCCATCACACAAAAGAAAAGAGGTCGGCAGGAGACGATGCCGAAAAAGGTCACAAAGCGCCGACAGATCCTGGAGAAACACACCCCCGGATGGACCCAGCAAGAAGCAGAACAACGGGGGGAAGGACCTTCCCGACAGCAACAAGAACCGGCAACAAAGGCAAAACCGGCAGGAAAAGGCAAAGGGAAATCGGCCGAGGAGGAATCGGTAGCGCGCAAACCAATCCATATAACGCTGCGACGGCCGGAACCGGAACCAGAGGTCTTTATACAAAAGGTCCGTCTGGTAGCCGCACCGGAGGAGGAAGCTGAAACAGAAGACTCATCCGAACCACTGGTAAGACTCCCAGCAAGACAAGGTCGGGAGAGACGGGCGAAAGGACCGGCTCCACCAGTTGACAAAACTCAGCAGAGGGCGCAAGGACCACCTCCAGTAGCCGAGGCGGAAGCAGTACCGGAACCCGTACCAAGGGAAGCAGCACCAACACCGGTTGTGCCGGACTTCAGAGAACCGGTCATCCCAGAGAAGAAGAATGAACAAGCGCCGGAGCCAGAGAAAAGGCCGGAAAAACAACCTGAGTTAAGTGAGCAAGGCCACCCCGACACAGGAAGAACAAAGCCACAATGGCTGAGATGGCTTTCGGAGCAGTTATCGGGAGTAGCGGACCAGTTAGAGAAAGAAGAAACGTGTAGGCAACAGCTGACGCATACAACAACTCAGGAGTTGGTCGCGCTCCGAACACAGATCAAGGAAATGCAAGGGGAGCTGTTGCAGGCAAGGGAAGGAATTCAACAAGCACAAGTTGTCACCGAGCCTGTCGGGACAACAAGGAAGCAACCAGAACCGGAACTGGAACCGGTAGCCTTGCAAACTGGCCTTGAGACCGAAAAAATAATAGAAACCTTACGAGAGGAGTTAAAAGCTCAGGAGGCATTAAGGGAAAGAGAAAGGGAGCGGCGGAAAGCGGTGGAGGACGACAGACGAAAAATGGAAGAAGGCCTCCGGAAAGGTCGAGCCACTAATGACCGACTGCAAGAAGAAAAAGAGAAGCTGCAAAAGGAGAAGGACCGACTGCGTTGACATGCCGAGCAGGAGATAGAACGACTGTAGGAAGAACTCCGACAACAGAAGGACCGGGACGATCGGTTAAGAGCTCAGGCAAACCGACGCCTGAAGCAGAAGACGGAGGACTTCGACCATCTCTACCGAGATCACAAGCAGGCCGAGTCGGACAACAAGAAACGGGCAGCAGATTACGACCGGCAAATAGAGAAGCTGAAAGAACAGCTCAAAGAGACTCGATTAGACCTGGCTAAGGCAATAGATGAGGTCAGTGCCAACAAGGAAGCATTGTCGGCGGAAAGAGCCCAAGCGACGGAGAGAAGGAAGGAATTAGAGGCGCTAAGGCGGGAAAAGCTGGATCTGACCAAGATCAGGAATGAAGAAAAGGAAAAATCGACCTTCACGATCAGCAAACTGCAAAGTACCTATGAAAAGCAGAAAGCGGATTACGAGGCCCAGGCTCAGATAATGGCCGACATTATAAAACGGGCAAGGAAGGAAAAGCAAGAAGCTTATGCGCATGCTAAGGCGGGGGTTGACCGGATCAAGCTCATCATGTCAGGATGGAGTACCCGAGCTCAGGCAAGCATCAACGAAAGTACGGAAAAGCTATGGAAGGAGTGGTCACAACAGGCAGCCGAGCTGCAGACACTCCGAGCGGATGCCGAGAATCGGAGGAAGACCGGTGACAAGTTCTACAAGATGGATGAAGAAAGTATCGTCGCCATTCGGGAAGAATTGTCGGAGGATTTCTACGCTTTAGCGGAAGAACATCTCAAAGAAATCCGAGGGTTGGTAGAGAGGTTGGATGACAGGCAGCTCGCAACTCAGTTGGAGTTGGAGAGATACGAGCAGGACCGGTTACGACAGGAAGCTAAGGGAAGAACGACGCCAATCACTATTAGTGAGGGAGAGCGACCGGCTGAAGTTGAACCAACCGACACCGAACAACCCCGACGAGGAATACCCGAAGAAGAACTTCCGTTCGAAGGAGAAGAAGAAGAGCAGGAGCAGACCGATGCCGGAGAAGAAGAAGAGCTGAGACCGGAAGACACCAGAGCAGAGGAAGGAGGCGTATCGAGCCGACCAGTCGAGACCGGAGAAAGCGACACTGGTAACAGAACAGAGCCTGGAACAGAGGGAGAACAGGAAGAACCCGGACGAAGCGGTGAGGAAGCACCAGCACCATAGAATCAAGCAGAGCCGGAGCAACAAATTTTTACGGAACAGCCAACCCAACCGGAGGTCGGAGACCAGGCAGGCAAGGAACAGGAGGAAGAAGCACCACTTGACACCATCGAGCAGAGTGTGCTCGATATTTTGGAGGAAGAATGAGGCCGGGAGTGGATTCGAAGTGCAAGGCACTTTCCCACGGGCGTGCCATGTGTTGGCCGGTCAGAAGAGCAAGGACAAGTGGGAAGGCGGAGTCGGATCGGATAATAGGAAGTAAATAATAGTAGAATTATTATTCGGAGGGACGGATCCGGACCGATTCGGATGTCGGTTGCCTAAGCGCACCGATTGTAACCTTGCCGGATGCCTATAAAAGGATCCGATGAATTGTAAAGGGTTTGACGGAAGTAATACAAAAGTAATTATTGCGTGTTTATCTGTATCTTCGTATTGTTTACCGTCTGTGGTTAATTGTAATAATCTTACGTGTGTAACCTAGCATCCAATCCTTACCACCCCTTTGGAGAAGTGTCGGATAGACACCTGTGTTGAGGCTAGTCCGGCCAGGCAGATAACATCCTCCGCGGCGTTGGCCGTTTTTGTGTGTCCCTGTGGCGTGGGGCGAGGATTCCGCCTGGTCCACACTATTTTCCGCGTTTTCTGAAGATGGTGTGGGCTGGACCTCTTGTTGGTTAATGGTTTCGCTGTCTGGTCCTATGGGGAACTCCACTCGTTCGTCCCCGCTATTCTCTCCCGTTGTCCTCCCTAGTGATCGGGCCTAAGGTTCCTCTTCTTCGACTGTGACCGGAATTGGTGTCCCGCTGGGTTCCTCGTTTGTGTGCGTGTTGCCGGTTTATGTGATCTGGTGAAATAGCTCCTCCTGACTTTCACCAAAATCATCTAGGAGTTGTGCGAGTTCTTCGGAGTGTTGGTATGCTAACGCGTGATAGTCTTGCGCTAGGTCCTCCCGTACGGTCGCAATGCTCTCCTCGTTTAGCTTATAAAACCCTCAGCCGTCTTTCCGCCGGCTCTCCCAGTCCGCACGATACGCGTGCAATTCCGCTGCTTGGGTTGCCCACGCCATCCATCCTTTGTCCAATGCTGTTTTCAATTGCGTTGTGAACCTTTCCCGGGTTGTCTGGAGAAGGATGCACACGTTATCCGTGATGGCCTGGCAGCGGTTGCGTGCGTCTTCCATTGACTTCTGGAGATTCGCAATTTCCTGCTGTTTAACGGCTGCCGCTTCCTCGTACGTGGCTTTCAGGCCCTCCCACAGCTGGGATTCCTTTTCATGCTGTTCTTCTAATTTCCCCATTTCATTGTTTAGGCGGATTTCGAGTTGATGCCTTCTATCTTGTTCGACTACCAACTGCTCATCGAACCATACCTTCTTTTTTTCTAATAAGGCCCGAAGTCCCACTATTGCCACCTCTGATTTCTTCGCGTCCTCTCGTAATTGGGCGTTGTCGTCTTTTGTCCGGATGTGCTAGGCTACCTCCGTAGCTAGTTTCTCTTCAAGCGTTTTTACGGCCTTTCGTCCGTTGTCGTAGTGTATTCCACACACTACGTGAAAACCATAAAATAATATATCCGAATTTAGATACATATAAATAAATAAATAATATATCAAAAGAATTTATCACGTGCATAGGGCAGGATTCGAACCATGCACCTCCACATAGATAAACCCCAACTTTACCATTGTAATAACTTATCTTTAGTGTTATACATATAGATTTAATACGTATAAGACCTTTATTTACACATACCTTTATTAAAAGGTAAAAATCATGTATTCTTTAGAGTGTGAATATTTTATTTACACGTGACATTAAAAGTGACTCATGCACATCTAGCGTGCACGAGCCCTATATTTAGGAAATGATAAAACATCACATGCACATTTAGTGTGCATGGGCACTTTAGGTGAAAAAGCATGAAGCCATGCTTAGCCTCTTCCATCTTTATATAAGGAGGAGAAAAATATGTATATGGTTGTTGATTAATATACAAGTTTTGATCAATCTAATATATTCGTGGGATTCATGAATTTTGCCATCTAAATTACTCTTATAATCTAAATATTGTTTTAATTACACTAAACTCGTGGGATTCACGAGGTTACTACCTTACTTCTCTTCCTATTATTCATAACTAGCCTTAAGTTGTATTCCTCTTCCTCCTAGTCCAAAACCTCGGCGGTTCCCACCCGACTCACGCAACGATCCGGAGCCGAAGGGCACGACACAGTTGGTGAACCCGACGTGAAAAACGGGTGGCAAGGAGATGGAAAATCAACCGGAGGCTAGCAACATGATGATGATGTTCGAGCGCATGCTACAAGAACAACGCGCGATGTCGGAGATAGCGGCATCAGTGGAGCGGCTCGTGCAACGAAACGGGCAATTCAACGGGAAAGACGTGTCGCGGTATCTTCGGGACTACAAGGCGGAGATGCTACGGTGCGGAATATCGGAAGGACTGCAAGTGACGTCCTTCAACCGGGTGGCGACCGACGGGCTTCAAGCAAGTATCCATGGGCTACGACAACAAAATCCGACATGGGAGGCGTTTGAAGTAGAGCTAAAGAGGACGTTCGCCATCGAGGATTCCTCCAAGGCGACGCGAAGGGGATTCGAAGATTGGGTGGAGACGCCGGACAAGGGATTGAAGGTCGTTGATGTGTTTTCGGCATTCGAAAGCCGGTTCGGGAGGTTGTCCGCGAGAGATCAAGCTATCCTCGTACCGGACAAGGTGATCATGTTCTTGCGAGCCGTGGACGTCCGGGACCGGAAAGATCTCGGAGTGCTCTTGGAGGACACGACCACGGAGAGCGGCCTCACCGAAACATGGGAAAGCGTGCGGGATATCGTCGCGCGATACACGAAGAGGGGGCAATGGCTTGCCGACGAGGAAAAGAGGGTTTCGGAACCGATTCCGAAACCGAGAACCGGATTGGAAGACCATCAACTGAGGGCTCGAGAGACTACAACCGAGAAGGGGATTGATTCATCTACGGTGGAGCAACTATTGAAGGAGATGGAGAATCTGAAGATCGCGATGGTGAAGAAGTCGGATGACCACCCCACAAGCTCCAAGTATACGGACCAACGGTGCATATGGTGTGATAGCGCCGAACACGATCGGAGGGATTGCGACGAGCATAAGGAGGCGCTACGACGGGATCTCATCTACTACGAGGGAAACCGGATTCATTCGATGGACTCTCGGAAGCCACTCCGACCGAACTTCCGGAAAGGAGGCATGAAGAAGGTGCTCGAGGAGGAATTGGCGGCAAGAAGCAACTATGCGACAACCGCGGGAATATGTGTCGGGGAGTCATCGAGAGCAAAGACGTCTTTTTGGCCGGAAGTTCTAGAAAACACCGAGAAAACCGACTCCAACGAGATCCGAAGCACCGCGGAAGGCGCCCAGGAAGCTACGGGATGGGAGTGCCCTGTCGACAAGAATAGCGTATACGCCCTGTGTCAATTGCATAAGGTGTATGTGGACGAGAAACGACGACGCACGGAGGATGCGGCCGGGCCATCGAAGATACCGGAAAGTTGGAACTCCGGAGGTAAGGGAAAAGAAAAGGTGACTCCGGCATTCAAGCTCGCCTCGGACATAGAACAACAAACCGACTTGAAAAGAGTGTTCGAGGAAAGAATCTTGGATAGCCGGGTAGATTTCTCGCTTCGGGAGCTACTCGGAATAGCAAAGAAGGAGTTCCACGATCTTCTCGTGGATCTCGTGAAACGAAAAAGACAAAGTACGGAGGAAAATGCTCCAAGGGTGAATGCGAACACCGTTTTAATGAACGATACCGAAGTGGAGGACGAAATTCCGAACTCCCACTATACAAGGCCACATTGGGCACGCGCGACTACGGAGACTCCGGTCCGAATCGGCAACATCAAAGAACCCGTGCTAGCATTGATTGATCACGGGTCGGAGATCAACTTGATGTCCAAGGAGTTCTACCGGAAGGGGAAGTGGCCTATTAACACCAACCATGGATGGAAGATTCGGGCGGCCACCAAAGCAACGGAAGATCTATTTGCGGCTTGTCCGGATGTGACGGTGAAGATCGGGGATGTCGAGATCGACCAAAATTTCTTCGTGCAAGATGAGGTTTCACATTCCGTCATCCTCGGCCAACCCTTTATCACGGCATCATGGATGGAGACGAAGGTGCTCGATAGCGGTGCGGCTTTTGCGCGAATTCGGAGCCAAAACGGTGGGAAATCCGTCCAATTCCTAACGGTGCCGGAAAATCACGAAAGGAACAAGAGGGAACTCTTGTCCCAAGTGAGAATGGATTTTTAAAGCGGATTGTTGCGGAGTGGGGAAGTGATAGTCCGAGAAGCCCTGATACCCCACACAGGAAGAAAACTCTCGGAGCAAAACATGTACGAATCGGTCCGGGTGGGGCATCTACGTACATGACCGTAACCGGAGGATTGAAGAAAGGATACCGACAAGTGGAGGATAAGTTGTGGTCGGCATCAATAATAAAAGAAGATGAAGAAATCGTGGGGATAGTCGAGGAAGTGTTCTATGGGAGCACGCTACAACGACTTGAAGAGCTTGCGGAAGATAAAAGCCAAGGGAACCGGGTAGTCCCGGTGGAATTGGTCGAGATGTACGAGATCATTGCGAAAATGGAGCCGGATACGCTCCGCAAAGAAGAAGCAATGGTAAGTACGAAATACAAGACCGTGGAGAAGAAGGTGAAACCGGCCGCGGGACCACTACCTGCCGATAGCGAACAAAAGAGGAAAGAAGTCTCGGGAGATCCGACACTTCGGAAGACCGTGGATATCGGACATGCCTTCACGGATGAGACCCGGAAGAAACTTCGGATCGGTGGAGGTGGGTTCCTATTACAGAAAGAAGAAGAGCGGTTTCGCGAGATGTTGGAGCAACACGGCAAAGCGTTTGCATTTACATCAAGGGAGATAGGGTGCGTCGATCCGAGAATAGTGGAGCCGATGGTGATCTTTACGATTGACCATGTACCGTGGAATCTGAAGCCGATTCCGGTGCCACGAGCGCATATTCCGAAAGTCATTGACTTGCTCAAGGAGAAGGTGGCGATGGGGATTCTAGAGCCATCAACTGCTCCGTACTCAAATCGATGGTTTACGGTTCCGAAGAAGAATGGGTCACTCCGATTTATCTAAGACTTGCAACCGGTGAATAAGGTCACGATCCGGAACTCGGGAGTCGGTCCGATAGTGGACGAATTTGCGGAAGCTTTTGCCGGTCGTGCGATATACTCCATCGGAGACCTATACTCGGGGTATGACCAATTCCAACTAGCCGTGGAGAGCCGAGACATCACAACCATGCGAACACCGATAGGATTGGTCCGAATGTGCACACTACCACAAGGAGCGACAAACTCGGTTGCTCATATGATGAACGCGATGAACAAGGTGCTTCGAGACTGCATTCCGGAGATAACGATGCCGTTCCTCGATGACATTCCGATGAAAGGATGCGCGGTAGAAGAAAAAGATGAGACTATGGATGATCGGGGATGCCGAAAGTTCGTGGTCGACCATATTCATGATTGCGAGAAAGTGTTGCGAAAGCTAGAAGATGTGCACCTAACACTTTCCGGGGAGAAATCGGCATTCGGGCAAGAAGAAATATTGGTGGTCGGACATCTATGTGGGCCCTACGGCCGAAGACCGTCACCAACAAAGATCGATGAGATTCAAGCTATGGAGGAAGTATGCGAGTCAACATCCGAAGTCCGAAGGTTTCTCGGTGCATGTGCATTCTATCACATATGGATTCCGCACTATGCACATATAGCGGATCCGCTCTACCACTTGTTGCGGAAAGGTAAGAAATTCGAATGGAAACCGGAACACACCAAAGCCATGAAGAAATTGAAGAAGACACTTCGGAGGGCGGAAGCATTTAAGAAACCGAGCTATGACCGACCGATCATAGTAACGGTTGATACAAGTCCAACCGGTATCGGGTGGGTCATCAACCAAGCCGACTCGGATGGTTTGCGGTATCCGATCCGATTCGGAGCAAAGGTTCTCAACGAAAGGCAACGTGGATATGCACAAGTCAAAAGAGAACTGTGGGGAGTCGTGTCGGCGATAAAATCGGATCGGAATTATTTGATCGGAGCCGAAGTGGTGATTGAGACGGATTGTCTTTCGATACTCGGGATGATGCGGTGTTGTACGATACCAGATGTAGCTATGCTAAGGTGGGTTGCATATGTCAAGTCGCTTAATCCGGAGGTTCGACACATCTCGGGGAAGGAAAACGCGGTAGCGGATATGTTATCAAGGGCTCGGTTCGGAGACGACATAACCGAATCGGATAATGAAGAAGTTTCCGAAGACTACTTCACGTCGGAGCACATATGCCGAGTGAACGTAATCCGAGAATTCCGGGAAGAAGAATACGAGGGAGAAAGCTTGATGATCGGAAAGATGTTACAAGAGGCCGAGGATTCAACAAACGATAAAGGAAGAAGAGCCGAGATCCGAAGGAAGAAGAGGCAAGTCCAAAAGTTCTTCTTGGAAAACGAATTAATATGGAGGGCGCCGAAAAGACCGGATGGTATACCACTTCGAGTAGTCGGGACAAAAGAGCAACGAAACCGGATAATGTCCGAGTTTCACGAATCCGATTGGGCTGGACACCGAGGAACATGGGCAACATTTGTGAAGATCAAGCAAAAATATTGGTGGAAGAAAATGTACAAAGATATCGCGGAGTTTACCGAAAGCTGCGAGAAATGTCAAGTCTACTCCGGGGTTCGACATCGAGATGAGTTACATCCGACATTCTCACCGACAATCAACTTCAAGTGGATGGTCGACATAGTGGCCATGCCGACCGGGATCGGGCAAAAGAAATACTTGGTATTAGCTCGGGAAGATCTCACGAATCAAGTAGAAGGTCGAGCGCTTCAGAGGAAAACGTGTTCTGCGGTATGCCAATTTCTTTTGGAGGAAGTATTTTGCAGGTACGGGTGCGTAGGACAAGTGATTGCAGACCGGGGAGAACTCGACTCGGACAAAGCTAGGGGATTCTTCGCCAAACACGGAGTTCGGTTATCGCTGACAACGACATACAATCCGGAGGCCAACGGGAAAATCGAACGAGGACATAGTCCGATCGTAAAAGCACTTGCGAAGGCATGCGATGGAAAGGTGAAGGACTGGCCGCAGATGCTTCCGTATGCACTATGGGCGGATCGGACGACGCATAGCTCCATAACCGGTTACATGCCGGCAGAACTCATGACCGGACAAGCACCGGTAATGCCGACGGAAACCACGATCGCAACATGGACAGTGCTACCGTGGAAGGAAGAGATGAGCCGGGAAGAACTACTAGCGGTCCGGATACGACAACTAGAAGGAAGACCGGCAGACATAGCGGAAGCAATACGCCGACAACAAGAAGCACGATTAAGGAACAAAAGCCGGTTCAACACAAAGCACCGACTACGACCGAGGAGGATTGAAGAAGGAGACTGGGTGATCGTCTATGGCAGTAGTTTGGACCATCAACATACAACGATGCGGAAATTCGCGAAAAGGTGGTTCGGGCCATACGAGGTTCGGAAAGTCTTCGACAACGGAACGTACCGACTGTCCGAGTTGGATGGAACAATACTACGAGTGCCTATAGCCGGGAAGCGGGTGAAGATTTTCAAGAAGCGGACCGACGACAAACCCTATGTGATCCAAGCCAAGGCCGACTACGAGGAGCAATCAGACGGAGACCACGGTGATGCGGGAAGGGAAGAAAGTGAATTACAACTCATAGTCGACATAAGGGGAGAATCGGAGGAAGCTTTGGGTGAAGACGGATATGGGGAATTGAGAACTTTGGCACATACCGGAGGATGTGCGGGTTCGGAGGGGGCGAGTGTCGTAGTGTATTCCACACACTACGTGAAAACCATAAAATAATATATCCGAATTTAGATACATATAAATAAATAAATAATATATCAAAAGAATTTATCACGTGCATAGGGCAGGATTCGAACCATGCACCTCCACATAGATAAACCCCAACTTTACCATTGTAATAACTTATCTTTAGTGTTATACATATAGATTTAATACGTATAAGACCTTTATTTACACATACCTTTATTAAAAGGTAAAAATCATGTATTCTTTAGAGTGTGAATATTTTATTTACACGTGACATTAAAAGTGACTCATGCACATCTAGCGTGCACGAGCCCTATATTTAGGAAATGATAAAACATCACATGCACATTTAGTGTGCATGGGCACTTTAGGTGAAAAAGCATGAAGCCATGCTTAGCCTCTTCCATCTTTATATAAGGAGGAGAAAAATATGTATATGGTTGTTGATTAATATACAAGTTTTGATCAATCTAATATATTCGTGGGATTCATGAATTTTGCCATCTAAATTACTCTTATAATCTAAATATTGTTTTAATTACACTAAACTCGTGGGATTCACGAGGTTACTACCTTACTTCTCTTCCTATTATTCATAACTAGCCTTAAGTTGTATTCCTCTTCCTCCTAGTCCAAAACCTCGGCGGTTCCCACCCGACTCACGCAACGATCCGGAGCCGAAGGGCACGACACCGTTAGCCCGTATCTCCTTTTCTCTGTCGGAGGATTGGCGTAGTTCTGCTCGAAGATGGTCAATTTCGGATTCCGCTAGCTGCACGACCCTTTTTGCTTTTGAGGCGATGGCGGTCTGAGCCTCGATTTCTTCTTTGAGAGCGTTGATAACGTGGTTCGGTGGCGGGGTTTCGTGTTGCACAGTAGTCGTGTGAGCTTCCAACTCCGCGATGTGTGCGTTGGCCTTTTGTAGTTCGGCTTCCGTTAGTTTCACCTTCTTCCAGACATTCTTATTTTTTATGGCCATCTCCTTGGCGCCCGTGTTGACCTTTGCCAGTTCCCGATGGACTTCGACTAGGGCCATGTTTAAGGGTTGTATCTCCATCCCTACTCGCCGTACCCCGGCGTTCCTCTGTCTGCCGACCCTGGCTAGCCGGTCCTCATCGTCGCTCTCCGTTGTTTGCGTTAGGGCGCGCTCTATCATCTGACGTTCCGCATGCTCCTCGGCCATTCGTTGGGCGGCTTTGACCTGTTGTGTTGCCAGGAACTCCATGAGCTCGAAAGAGGTACCGAACTGCAAGAGGGCGCTGAATTCGTGGGCCGTATCCGGAATATCCGGATATGCCAAAACCTCGCTTTCCGCCGTCAATACGGCTTTCCCTCGTTGGGACTGAGTCGTAATAATCGGCCACGGCTCCCGGATGATTTCGAAGGTGGTATTCGGCTCTGCTGTTGCGGGGCCTTCGCCTGCGGTCGGTGCCTCCGGATCGGTGGGGGCGTTTTTTACCAACCCCCGCCCATCTTTTTTGTCCAATCTGCGCCGTTTTGGTCTAGGGCTTTCCCGCCGTGTTTCGGTGTCTGGTTCTGGGGCTGCTTCCATGGGGTGTCTCGGCTGTTCCTCCTGCGTCGCCCGTGTGTCCGGTTGGTCGGTAGGAGGTGTTGTCCTTGGGCCTGGTTGGGCCGGTTGGGGTTCCTCCTCCCACTCTGGGGTCACTAACTCCGCTAACCTGCGTTTCGCGGAGCGGGGCGGGGCCGTGGGTTCGCTGGGCTGTGGTGCTAGCAGGCCTCGGGGTGGAAACAGTACCGTAAGGTATTGTTGGATGATTGGCCTGAGCTTTTTGCCTGCTTGGTATGCATGCAAGACTTCCCTTAACGCCGGCCTTGTGATGACCCCCCAGTTGACTGTACGCCCTTCAAAGGTGTCGATAATGATGCCCTCCTTCTGTTTAGGCATCCCGTAAGCGTTGACATAGACGCAGCCGACTTCCAGTAGGAACTTGGCAACTTCACGGAAGAAGGGATCCGGAATCTGTTTTGTTCTATAGGCCTTGGCGGAGGGTGAATATGGGCCAAAATACCGCTGCAGGGCCTCTGTAAGAGGTATTTTGAAATGTCTTTCGCCTAGTGAGGATAGGTCTAACTTCTTTCGAATGGAAGAGTTGGTGACCGTGTCGATGTTAAGCCGCCTGGCGATGTCCATGGCATCCGGAAAGGTGGATTCCGTTTTTTCTGCAAATGTCGCTACTCGCCAGATGTTGGCGTCCGGAAAATCGTCGCCGTCTTTCTGTACTGTTTCTCCATTCTCAAGCCTGCTCAAAAAATCCGCCACTGCGTGTTGCATCCTTGGCCGGTGCTAAATTACGAACTCGAATTCCTGGAGCAGCAACATCCACCGCACCAATTTCCTTGTCAGGGTTTGTTTCTCCACTAAATACAATAATGCCGAATGATCCACGTGGAACGTGAATTTCCTTCCTAGTAAATAATGTCGGAATTTATTGATGCTATAGATCATCCCTAGTGCCTCCCGCTCTGTTGTGGAAGAGTTACGCTCTGCTGCTGACAATTTACGACTTGCGTAGTATACTGGCCTGTACCAGTTTGGTTCGGTGAGTTGCATTAGTGCGCTTCTTATTGCTATGTCCGGGGCGTCGACGAACACGTGGAATGGCTTCGCCCAAACTAGAGGTTGTACGACGGGGGCCTGTGTGAGCATTATCTTAAGTGCCTCATAGGCCTTATCCTCTGTTGCAGTCCATTGGAAAGGAGTCTGATGTACAGCAGTGTGTAGCGGCGTGGCGAAGTCCGCCAAATACCGTATCATCCGACTATGTCACCATATTTGGCCCAGAAACCGGCTAAGTGATTTGGCATTTGTCGGAGTTTTCGCTTGCGTAATAGCGTAGATCTTGTTTGGGTCGACTGCTATTCCTTCCTTGCTGACGATGTGGCCTAGGAGAGTCCCGTTGGTCACGCCGAAGGCACATTTCGCGGGATTCAGGCTTAAGCGTGCGGTGCGACAATGTTCCAGGCACAGACGTAAGTGCGAGAAATGGTCTTTTGTTCGCCCATATACCGCAAAATCATCTAGAAAGACTTGCATGAACGCCGGAATGTATTCCCCAAAGATCTCCGTAATCGTTCGTTGGAATGTTGCCGGCGCTGTCTTTAGCCCGAACATCATGACGACCGCAACATATACTCCCTAGTCCGTGACAAATGCCGTCTTCTCCTGGTCCTCGTGGTGCATGCGTACTTGGTTATAGCCACTGAAGCCATCTAAGAAACTGTACATCTCATGGCCTGCGATGGCGTCCAACACTCTATCGGTGAAGGGTAAGGGAAATGCGTCCGTAATGGTTACGACGTTTAATTTCCGGTAATCCACGCATACCCGTATTTTGCCGTTTTTCTTTGGGACAACCACTATCGGGCTAAGCCATGTCGCTTGTTTCACTGGCCGTATGAACCCCACCCTCAACAGCTTGTCAATTTCTTCTTTCACGCGGGTCGCGTAATTGGGGTTCATGCGGTAGCGACGCTGCTGGACAGGTTTCGCGTCCGTTGCTAAATTGATCTTATCCTGATAGAACTTGGGATCTAACCCCTTCATGTCCTCGTGAGCCCACGCGAACACATCTTTATATTCCGTGAGTAGTGCGATCATTGTGGTTCTCTGGTCCGGCCTCAATTCCTTTGCTATGGAGAGGAACCGGGGTTCCGATCCCGTACCCACATTCACATCGTCGAGAGCGGAAGCGGTGACTCGTCGTGAAATCTCCATTTCCCTTTCGAAGGCCGCCCGTGCTTTGCTGAGTTCCAATATGGACTCTGGGTTTGGTTCATACGGCTCTTCCCTCGGAACAATGGCCGTAGTATATTCTGTCGTAGTTGCGATGACATCTATCTCGAACAGCGGAATAATCCGAGGATGTTTGTCAAGGTATGCTTCCAATTCCGCATCCTCCACCCCAGCCAACATATTGATGTCTTCCGCATACAACGGTGTTATCCCCTTAGGTTGTGGCGTGTTGCCTTCTGTAGGTACACGAACCTTGATGCGTCCATGCCGGAAACTGATACACTCGTGTTGCCAGCTCTGCTTGATATTTGCTATCCGAAGCCATGGTCTACCCAGAAGCATTGGGTACACTCCTGGGGCGTCCAAAGCGAGGACGACCGCCGATATGTCGAAGCGGTGTCCGCCTACGATGATGCCTATTTTGCGAATTAGTCCCTATGGTCGCACTGATCGGGTATCTGCCATGCGAAGCCAGAATGGACACGCCTCCCATTCGGAAATGCCCAACTGTTCGCAAGTTTTCGCGCTAATCAAATTGACGCCTGAACCGCCGTCGATTACACATCCAAGAACTTCCTGTCCGTGCAATATTACTGTAATGGCTGGGTTGTGCTGATCCACCACTGGTGGTCCCTCGCTGACGTCCATCAGGTTTGTGGTAACGCTCACCCCGGTCATGCCCGCCACTTGTGCTTCCATGGTCTGGCGGAAACGTGGAACTAGTTGTAGCAGTTTTTCCATAGTTAGCGTGATTTCACAGCCCGCTAACACCTGCCAAATGGGGTCCGGCCCCGGTTTTTCGTTCTCTGTTCGCTTCATTGCGTTTGCGGACTCCTGCCTCATACGTTCCGTATTGGTCGCGTTTGCTTTTGCCACCCAGGCTTGGGCTTGTCGTCGTACCTCGTCCTGCGCAGCCCAATCCGCCGTTTTCGTTTGCTGGCGTATTGTGACTTGTTGCACCTCCGCCGTAATCGTGTTGACGGCGGGCCCCTTTCCCTTGCGTGCTGGGCATTGCGTGGCATAGTGTCCGGGTTGCTGACAAATAAAACAGTGGATGCTCGATTCTCCCTTCTTAGCCCCAGGTGGAGTGTGCCGTTCTCCGAGCGCTACTTGCTCTTCGCGGTCCGGCCTCGTTTGTCGGGACGTACACGGTGGTTGCTGTTGGTCCTGTCGTTGTTCCTGGTGCCGCTCATCCCTCGAGCTTTCATCGTAACGCCGGTGATCCCTATATTGTCGAGGCTTACCCCGATAGCCATTGAAGCCTCCCCGTTTGTTTGTCGGGCGTTGATGTTCGTATCGCCGACCCCCTTTGGCGTAACTCGGATGTCCACGATAATCCTCGTCCTCCGGGTCCTCCTCCTTGGACTCGTGATTCCGGCGATTCCGGTTGTACCTGTCCTCCCGCGGGTTGCGATCGTTATACCGGGGTCAGTCTTCTTGCCTCCTTTGTTCCGCCTGGTGCGGTTGCCGCTGTGTGTCCATGCTGCGGACTGCGGGCGTGGCTCTGTTTAACATATTGTACTCGCATTGGTCGACTGTATGAACCTTCGAGTGGCAGATTGGGCAGTGGATTTGCATATTGCACTCCACCGCGGAATGCCCCGAGTTCAAGCAAATCGTGCACTTGATTGCCTGACGAAATTGGCGTTCCTCATCCTGAGGTAACGCTTGTCGTAAGGATGACATTGAAAACCTCTCCTCCTCGTTATCAAACTCGAGTTGTAACGCTCGTTCAATCACCATATCCACCGTTTCCCCTTTCACGCTATGACTGTTGAGTGTTGCCCGGATGGGCCGGCGTAACGCTGCCAAAAATGTCTCCCGAGCCTCCTCCTCCGCGGGGCTTCGATCCAGTTTCTGTTGCAAATTTTGGAACCGTAAGCTGAAGTCTTCTATCGTCTCGATCGGTAGTTGCTTAATTGTATAAAACTGCCCGAGAATCTCGCGTTGTGGAACCCTCCGGTGGAAGAAACGCAAGAAGGCGGACTGCAGCTGATCGAAGGTTGTTATGGCTGGTAAATCCATCTGTGGATGCCAGAACGCCGCACGCCCATCTAATGTTAATCCGAACTCCGTCATTTTCGACTGGTGTGCCACTGTCTCGGAAAGGTTCTGTGCCATGTGGTTCGCATTCCAAACGTTCAAGAACATGTGAATATGAGTTGTGGCGTCGGTTTCGCCGTTAAAGCGGGGGTAGGCAAAGGCCATTGTGGGAGCTACGACGGATCGGAAAAGGTCACCGGGTGGCTACAGTAAGCGTGGTCCCCTCACCTCATCGAGGTATTTGGGGAGCAAGGAATCCCCTTTGCACTCCTGGCAGGTATTACTGAGGTCGCCGATGCGCGGCTTTTGCCGGGTGCGTTCTTCTGCCTGGCGTGTGACGGACCTTGTTATTGGCCGGTCTTGTCTTGTTGGTTCTCTGGGTCGTCAGCGGCTAAACATCCATTCGTTGTTGCTCGGCTGTGAGGAAACACAGATCACCAAGCGTGCCAAAAGTGTTGCCTCTTAGGAACACGGTCCGTGGTCAGTCCTTCGACCTAGACCCCAAGGTGGGTGTGGAACAACGAACAGAGCTTAAGCGTATTGTGTAAGGAGAGAACCTCTGTGATTCCTCCGTGTGTACGGGGAGACGGCTACAACCAACTCCTTATCACAGGTTGCACTTACGTACTACTACGCTTACGTATCCGAGACACAGACACTGAATTAGTCGCAGCTATACACAGAAACTCAGAGAAGATAGTATTTTATTATCAGGCGTTCTTTTACATTTCCCAAAAATTACACGCACCTCCTTAAGAGGTTTTTTGCCCTTTATATATGCAGGGTCTAATTAGCCGTTCACGCTTCCCGCGTGAACCGTTACATACGTTACGCTTATATAGTTTCTTATTCCTAAGCTTTTGGTCGTCGGTTACTACTCCGGCGGACAACACATGTAGATCTCTTCTTTGAGGTCACCGTGTAGGAATGCCGTCTTGACTTCTAGTTGCTCTACCTCAGGGTCGATGCTTGCCGCTATGCTCAACACCATCCGGATGGATGTCATCTTCATTATTGGGGCAAAGATCTCATCGAAGTCCATTCCTTTCTTCTACCAGAAGCCCTTCACCACAATGTAGGCTTTGTATCTTGGTGGATTTCTGGCGTCTCCCGGTTTCAGCTTGTACACCCACTTGTTCCAGAGTGTTGTCTTTCCTTTAGGAAACTTCATCAATTCATATGTGTGGTTCTCATGGAGGGAATCCATCTCATCCTGCATGGCACTTAACCACTTGTGGTTGCGGGTGTCTTTCTTTACTTCTTCGAACCTTTCCAACTCCCCCTCGTCGGTCAGCAACACATGCTCTACATCCAGAAATCTCCGGGGGGCTCTTCTCTCCCTAAAAGGATATCATCTTCCTTGGTCGTTGGCCACCGGTTCCTCTATTTGTTCTCTTCTACGATAAAACATAATATCAAGTAGAATATTTTAAAGCGGATACCTATTACAAGCACACTTGTTATTATCACTATTAGGTATTTTAGCTATAAAAGATATAAAAGCCATAAAAGTTATTAAAGCTATAAAAACTATTTACCTATTACAACTATTAGAGTTGTTTTAGCTATAATAACTATTAGAGGTATTAGAGCTAAAAAAGCTATTAAAAGCTATTAAAGCTATTAAATCTATTAAAGCTATTATCCACAAATGTAGGTGCTACTTATGAATGTGTGACACTTGGCACTCATGCATACACTTTCCTCATGCATGGGTAACACTTGGCACTCATGTACCCACTTTTCTCATGCATGGGTGACACTTGCCACTCATGCACCTACCCTCCTCATGTATATAAAGAGGGTGAATAAACTCATCAAGGGGGCAAGAACAGTAGATGTCAAATACTATTGTAATCAGATAAGGAAGAAAGAATATTGTAATCATCTTGATATATCAATACAAATTCTATTTTCGTTTCTCCTCTTCCTTTGACAAGAAGCCCAATGCTTACTTCCTAGACTCATGATTTTCTTGTCTGTTTGCTCTCGTACGACGATATCGACAATAAAGTGGTGAACCTGACGTAACCCAAGGAAGTTAAGAGAGATGGAGAACTAGTAATAAGCAGTCTCAGAGCCACGGTGTCGGGGTAGTTGTGGTTCGTGCAGCAAAGTCGCAGGGACTAAGGTTAAGGGGAGTTGAAGGAACTTTTATAAGGCTTGCGCACAAATGTTAGGAAGATTAAGGATATGAAGAATAAGAGTTTAAAGTAATGTGTGTGAGAGAGAGACGAGTATCTAGATAAAGGATAGAGACAATGTATGATTCAAGAAGCAAGATAGAGACAAAGTATGATTTAAGAAAAAAAAGTATATGATATGAACATGATGTATATTACGAATACAAGATTTTACCAACTTTACAATGCTTGATAGTAAGATGAACCCTTTCTCTACCGACTCTTGATTCGAACCCTTGACTCCAACTTGAAAACACAAGCCTCTTCACCAACAAGTTAACTTATTATTTGTTTTTATTATTATCTTATTTCTCTAACTTTCTCTTCATGGATTGATTACCCTGTTTTCCCTTTTTTTCATCCCTTAATTCCTTGCCTCTCTTTATAGGTTCTCTCATGCATATGATGATATGGGGGTGCATGGCATGCATGTGATGCATGATCACCATTTGGCGCACATGCTTTACATGTGATGCATGATAGCCATCATGCTCATCTAAGCTCTAATGTATGAAGATACACATGTCATAAGTATGATGATAAAAACATAATTATAGAAAAATAACTTATCCTAATGGTATATGCTTCGTCCTTGGTGTGTGAGGTTACGGGTTCAAGTCTCTCAAATGTTATTTAATGCAATATTCATGTTTATCGTGAAGCAAATCCTTCACGACACCGGATAAACCAAAAAGCCATTCTGGAGCCAAAAATCAACATGGTGTTACAAATGATTGAAAGAATGATGCAAAGCCAAGAACGTGCAACTGCTCTTCAACGAATCGATCATGTTGTTCACAAGCTTGTTGAGAAAATAGGTCTCTTTGAAGGTAAAAATATCTAAATTCTTACAAGTATATGTTACTGAGATGGGTAGTAAAGGATTAAATCAACATGATGTTCAAATGAATTTTTTGAGGATGGTTGAACTCCCTTTGAGAAATAGAATCTTTGAACTCACAACAAGTTCTAATGATTGGGTTGCATTTGAGCAAACTTTATTAAATGAGTACATCCTTGGTGATACAATCCGAGTGTCAAGGAGGAGTTTCCTAGATTGGGTGGACAAAGAGGACAAGAAGATTTTGGTGATGGAGTTGTTGAAAGAATTTGACACTCGGTATTAACCAATTAACAACGACTGAAAGGACTCTTTTGGAACTGGAGAAGGTCATATTATTCTTGATGGCATCAGACCGACCCTATCGAGAAACATTAATTGCATTCCTTGAAGATTGAACTATACCCAATGGTCTAGTATCCGATTGGAATTGAGTACATGAAGCCTGCAACAGAATCAACAAAAGAGCCCAATGGTGTGAAGATCTTTTGATTGCAGGAGGTGTGAAAGATGAAGTGAAGAATACCATCAGGGAGGATACTGGGAGTCCGTCAACTATTTCCAAGGTACCTAAAACAGTGATGGACGATCTTATCAAAGGTATAAGAGATCTTTCATTACATGTTGCAAATCTACAAGAAGAAAAATCCTCGCAACCCCAAAAAGATTATGAAAGAATATGCATATGGTGTGATAACGTCGACCATTCAAGTGGAGGGTGTGATAACTATCAAGAAGTGATAGAAAGAGGGGTGATATTCTTCCGAGATGGTAAGATTCATTCTTCTGAAACTCGATTACCTCTCCGAACTAACTTTAGAAGAGGTGGTATGAGAAGGATCATCGAAGACGCGGAAACAACTAGGACACAAGTTGTTTATCAACCAACAACTACAGTCATCCATGTTGGTGAAGGAGGATCTGAATCTGAATTTTGGCCGTGTATTTTGAAAGCTACAAGAAAGGGTAAAATCAAGTTTGAAAAGTTAAAGTCTAGAGGTGATGTTGTCCAAAGCAATACTGGTTGGGAAGACCTAGTGGATGGCCTCTCAGCTTTCGCGAAGGTTGCAACAACCCAAGCCCATGAAGTGATCATGGAAGAGAAACGGAAATGGGCGGAAAATGAAGATGACAAGAAGAGGGAGCTAAGAAGTGTTAAAAAGAGGGAGACAAAAAGTCCAAAAATGGTAAGCCCTAACATTGAAAAAGGTAAGGATAAGAAGAGTCCCTCGTTCAAATTATTATCTGATATTGAAGCTTCAACTGATTTAAAAAAAGTATTGGAAGAAAGAATTTTAGATAGCAAAATGAAACTTTCCTTGAGGGAACTTTTGGGCATAGCTGAAAAAGAATTTCATGATGCAATAATCAATGGAATTAAAAGAAAACGACAAAGCATTGAAGCTGCTGAAAACCTAGGAAGTGAAGTAAAGAAAGCAACGGTGGAAGTCCTCAAAGGTGAATCAAGCTCTTCCATTGTTGGTACAGAAGCTATTGTGACAACTTTTGAAGAGAAGTTGAAAGAGCTAAAAGGCTACTATGCTAAGAAACATTGGGCAAGAGCAACAACTGAGACACCCGTGAAGATTCAAAACCTTGAAGATCCCGAATTTGGATACCACATTTCACACATGTGGCTGATCCACTTTATGGGTTGCTTAAGAAGAATTCAAGTTTCCTTTGGACTAATGTACATACAGATGCAATTCGCCAACTAAAGGAAATGTTGTTGGATGCCCCTGCTTTACGGAAGGCTAAGTATGATAGTTAACAACTCATCATTGTTACTGTGGATATGAGTCCAATCGGGATCGGTTGAGATGTTAGCCAAGAAGAGAAGGATGGGTTAAGACATGTAGTTCGATTTGGTGCAAAAATCTTAATAGAATGCCAAAGAGCTTTATTGTAGATTAAAACAAAGTTGGGGTATGTTAGCAGCTATTAAAACGAATCGTGAATAATTAATTGGTGCTGAAGTTGTGGTTGAAACAGATTGTCGTCCATAGCTAGGAATGATTTCAGGTTGTGAAACATTTGATATAGTTATGCTTAGATGGATAGCTTACATAAAATCACTATGTCCTAAAATCAAGCACATTGCAGGAATGGATAACCCAGTTGCCGATATGTTCTCAAGAGTGAGGTTTAAAGGTAGAAATACAATGGTAATAACAAATGAAGAAGATGAGAGTTTTGATTTCTTTTCCATAAATTGTAACTTAAAGGGGTCATGTGATTTGGGTGTTCATGTTATTCTTCGTGAATCTGAGTACGAGGGGGAGATGTTGCAAATTGGAAAATACTTGAGTACTCATGTGAAAGATGGAACATGGTCAAGGGAGCTATTTCATAAAATAAGAAAGAAAGCTTATAAGTTTTTTCTTCATGAGCGATATATTTGGAGACATCCAAAAGTTGTGAAAGGGATTCCGCAAAGAGTGGTCGGAAGAAGGGAAGAGCAACAGAAACTAATATTTGAATTTCATGATACTTTATGGGCAGGTCATCATGGAGTTTGGGCCACCTATTTGAAATTAAAAAAGAAGTTTTGGTGGGCTGGAATGTACAATGATGTTGCTGATTATGTACAATCATGTGAGAACTGCCAAATGTATTCGAATATTCGGCATTGTGATTGGTTGCAACCTACTTATTGTTTATTGGTACATTATAAATGGGTTTGGAAAATGAGATATCTTGTATTGGCAAGAGAAGATTTGACAAATCAAGTGGAAGGTCGAGCCCTACGCCAAAAAACCACTTCAGCTTTTTGCAAGTTCCTTCTTGAAGATGTGATATGTAGGTACGGGTGCATTGGGAAGAATGTTGCAGACAAAGGAGAACTAGATTCTAATGAAGCTGAACAATTTTTGTTAAGAATGGGAATTCGACTGTCCTTAACAACAACATATAACCCATAAGCTAATGGGAAGGTTGAGCATGGACATGGCCCTATAGTAAAAGCTTTGGTGAAAGCTTGTGATGGCAAGATGGCTAATTGGCCTCATATGTTATCGTATGCACTATGGGTTGACCGCACTACTCACAATTCCGTGACTGGCTTTATGCCATCAGAATTGATGTTTGGTCAAAAGCCAATTACGGCAATAGAGCAATCGGTATTTTCCTGGGTTTCCTTGCCATGGGCAAATGAAATGAGTCGAGAAGATTTGCTTGCTCTTAGAATAAGATAGCTAGAAGGAAGGGATAAAGATGTTCAAATATCTACGGAAATGATGAAGCAATGTCGACTACGGAACAAGGAAAGATTTGATAAAACCCATCGCCTTCAACCAAGAAAGCTCCAAGAAGGTGATTGGGTCATAGTATATGATAATAGCTTGGATAACCAACATAGTACTTCTCGTAAGTTCGCCAAAAGATGGTTCGGACCATATGTCATTAGACAAGTGAATAAAAATGCAACTAATTGAAATGGATGGAGTTGCTTTAAGGTTGCCAATTGTAGGGAAGCAAATTAAGCTATTCAAGAACCTCAGGTGACGTATATTCGGCTTCCGCCCGAAATACGCCTCGTGTGCTGGCACCTTCTCCTCGATCCGGTTTTGGATTTAGACCATGGTTCAGACCGCGTCAGCGCAGTAGAATTTGGGCATGCTCTTCTCCTCCAGCATTGCCCTCACTGCTTCCACAACAGACCAATTCATCCTTTCGTCTAGGCCATTCTGCTCCGACGTATATCTATAGCTGAACTCTCTCCGAATTCCCATCTGTTGTAGATAACAGTTGAATTGGCCGGAAAAGTACTATTTTCCACCATCCGACCTAGGCACTGAATCTTCCTCTTTGTTTCCCTTTAGACTAAGCTTTGTAAGATCCAAAAACAGTTGAAGACATCACTTTTCTTCTCAATGAGGTAGTAACACCGGGTCATTTGAAACAAGTAGTATGTCACATTCTCTTTTTCATATATTAGCGAGATGTTAAAAAATGTCTTATTTAAGCAGAATTTCAAAAAGGCACGAAGCATGCGTATGTGGTTTATGAAAACATAACGAAAAATAGAACTAACTAATATCACGTCAACAAAATCATCCAACGTATATTCTATCTACCATGTTTTTGTTCAAATCTTAGATAAGGGTATATTCGTCAATGCAAGTATAATAATAACACGAGTCCTTGTGCATATTCTAAAACGCATACCCCACTGAATAAGTGACTTTTTCTAATTATGTGTGTATATTTATATATAATATATCTTAAAGCAAATTGTGAACCTTGCAATTAAGAGATACTACTATGTCAAGAGAAAATTTCTATTGACATGTGATACATGACACCATCAATGTATAAATAAACTAGTCTACAATAATATTCCAATCATACGAGTAAATGATAGAGTATAATTTTATCTCCCATATACCCCAAATGATAAAGGAGACTTTAGACAACATGCACACATACAAATTATACTTAATCTCTAAGTTCAATGACTGTTACACAAAAATTATAAATAAGCTCTACTTATATATTACGTAAAAATTTAACCATTCATATTGTTCAAATTTTACAATAAGCCATATCCATTCAATTGAATAATAAATCTGGTAAAGCCATCTCTATAAGATTAGCTCTTTCCTCAGGATTGTCTTCATTGGCTTCGTCGGTATGCTAAGTTGAATCATTACTATGTTCAGACTTTGACATGTCTTCTAATTCAACAAGGTCCCTACTTCTTCATCTATAGGTTCCATAGGTTCTCTACAAGTCCTCCGGAACATCTCAGTTTCATTGATAAGCTTTGCCCCAACTTCTTGGTCATGATCAAGACAGTCCCAGATACCTTGGATCTCATTTTGATGAAAATAACATGATGAGGGTACCTCTCTAATGCAACAGAGTTCCTGAACATCTTTAAGGCGCATGTTGTAGTAGGACATGACAGTAGAATGAAATTGCACATGTAACATGAAACTGAAGAATAGATGATAACGTTACACTAAATTGATGTGACAAGTTTTATATACATGTCACAGACATGACGACATGGTGTGTTCGTGACAATACCAATGTCAGAAAACAAATCTAAAACCCATTGAAAATTTCAAAAAATAAAAACTCTTGGATTTTCAACTGGAATCCAATGCATGCATTGGATTCCAGTTGAAAATCTAATTTGTTTTTATTTTGTAATTTAAAAAAAAAAATTCATAAAAAAAATGAAAAATGGATTTTCAGCTAAAATACGATGCACTACATTATATTTTAATCTATACAACTAGAATCCCATGCAATGCATTGGATTAAAATCAAAAATCCACTTTTCTTTTTTCTTTTTTCAATGTATTTTTATTTATTTATATTTTTTCCATATAAAATAAATAAATAAATGCCTTTTGAACTGAAATCCGATGCATTGCATCGGATTGTAGTCTATATAGCTAGACATCGATACAATGCATCAAATTTTAGCTGACAATCCTTTTTCTTTTCAATTGTTTTTAATTTTTTCGACAAATAAATAAAAAATATTTTAGTACAGTAGCTAATTAGCTAAGTGGTAGCTAATTAGCTACTACCATAGTTTAGTATAGTAGCTAATTAACTAAGTGGTAGCTAATTAGCTACTACCATACTTTCGCTGAGTAGCTAATTAGCTAAGTGGTAACTAATTAGCTACTACCATAGTTTAATATAGTAGCTAATTAGCTAAATGGTAGCTAATTAGTTACTATCATAGTCTAGTAGAGTAGCTAATTACCTAACTGGTAGCTAATTAGCTACTACCATAGTTTAGTAAAATACCTAATTAGCTAAGTGGTAGGCAATTAGGTACTACCATGGTTTAGTATAGTAGCTAATAAGCTAAGTGGTAGTTAATTAACTACTACCATAGTTTAGACCAATAGCTAATTAGCTAAGTGGTAGCTAATTACCTACTACCATACTTTAGCTGAGTAGCTAATTAGGTAAGTGGTAGCTAATTAGCTACTACCATAGTTTAGTATAGTAGCTAATTAGCAAAGTGGTAGCTAATTAGCTACTACCATACTTTAACTGAGTAGCTAATTAGCTAAGTGGTAGCTAAATAACTACTACCATAGTTTAATACAATAGTTAATTAGCTAAGTGGTAGATAATTAGCTACTACCATAGTTTAATACAATAGTTAACTAGCTAAATAGTAGCTAATTAGCTACTACCATACTTTAGCTAAGTAGCTAATTAGCTAACTAATAGCTAATTAGCTACTACCATAGTTTAGCATAGTAGCTAATTAGCTAAGTGGTAGCTAATTAGATAGTACCATACTTTAGTTATAGTGGCTAATTAGCTAGTACCATAGTTTAGTATAGTAGCTAATTAGCTACTACCATAGTTTAATATAGTAGCTAATTAACTAAATGGTAGCTAATTAGTTACTACCATATTTTAGTACAATAGCTAATTAGGTAATCGGTAGCTAATTAGTGACTACCATAGTTTAGTACAATAGCTAATGAGCTAAGTGGTAGCTAATTAGCTACTACCATACTTTATTAGAGTAGCTAATTAATTGCTACCATATTGACAAAGACTAGCTAATTAGCCAAGTGGTACCTAATTAGTGTTGGGAAATCGGTCCCTCCGGATGGGATCCGGTGATGAATAAAGATGACCCGGTGAGAACCGGAAGAGATCCGGAAACAGGAGGAGAACCAATGAGAACCGGAAGAGAAGACGTATCTTTAAATATGTTTTGCGTAAGCGTATTGAGGCTATATTTGTAAATATTCCTAAGTTCATATAAGTATAAATATGACTTAGGGCAATCACTTTGGTTGTTGTTTTCATATTGTTGTACAGAGAGAGCGACAGAGAGAGAGAGTGAGATACTGAGTGATACATTGTTGTAATCGCCGGTTGGCGAAGATACAAAGCTCAAGGTCGTTGCCTCCGAGGCTCTGATTGTACCTTTATCCTATAGTGATAGTCTGAGTTCATGGGCTCCCTTGGTATTTTTCCATTTAGGGTTTTCCACGTAAACATCCTGTGTATTTCCTTTGTGTACTCTCCACTTCCCATTTCTGTGTTTCATTCTCAGTGAAGCGATTCAAGACTCGGTTGTGGCCCAACAATATTCTACGTTCTTCTCTTCAATCTGGTATTAGAGCAAACAACACAAGAAAAGGAAGAATCGTTCGGCGGCATGTTCAAGCTCACCGGCTCCAACCACTCAGGGTTGAAGTCGAAGATGAGGGACATGCTGGTGGTTAAAGATCTTTGGTTGCCGGTGTAGTTCGAGGACAAGAGACCGGATAAGATCGACGCCACAATGTGGGAGGTGATGCACATGAAGACGACGGCCTACATCCCGTGCTTCATCGACATGAGCCTGCACAACAACTTCAAAGAAGAGAGCAAGGCTCATGAACTCTCGGAGAAGATCAGCATCATGTTCCAGAACAAGAATGATGTTAATTAGGTTTTGGTATTCCGGAAGCCGGTGAGGCTATGGTACCAGGACGGCTCCAGTATGGCGGAGCACATGAATGCCTTCTAGGGACTGATCCACCAGGCAAACTCGTTGGAAGTACCTCTTGCCGATGAGGTACTCGCATTACTCCTACTCGGTTCCCTCCCGGATAGTTGGGAGACGATAGTTGTCACGTTGGGCAATGCCGGACGGGAAGGAAAGCAATTGTCCCAAACAAGGGTAAAATCAAGCCTGCTAGATGAAGAAGCTCGCCGGAAGGACCGAGAGCCTAGAACTGATCCGAAGGCCTTGGTCACGGTGTCGTGAAGATCCGTCACTATGCGCGGATCGTGAGGCGGAAGTTTTGGACCGGAAGAACTCAAAGTTGGCGCAAGCTTTAGCAAGAAAGAATTTAAGATAGATTGAAAGAGAGAGAGATTGAGATAAGATAGAACGCTTGATTTTAGATTGAGAGAGAGATTAAGATTGAACTCTTAACTTTAGATTTGAAGAACAGGGTATATCATCTCAAGGATAACAAATTTTCTTCTTAATATTAATTTTGATATAAAGTACAAAGCTCTTAATAAGAATTTTACATTACTTTTCCCCCTTTTGATCTTTTTCATCCCCTCTTTTATAGATGCCCTCATGCATTTGAGGGTTCAAGACATGCATAAAATGCATGTTTGCCATTTGGTGCTCATGTATTACATGTGGTGCATGATAACCACGTCACTCATTTTAGCTCTCATGTATGAGAATTTACATGTAAAGTTACAATGATAAAAATATTATTTCAAGAAAATGTCTTGGCTTAGGGGTAAGCCTATAGACTCTCAACTTGGAGGTGCAAGGTTCAAATCCACACTTGCACTCCTTGTGTATATATATATGTGTATATATATATGTATATATATATATATTTATTTATATATTTATCCGATCGCCAGATGACGTCGAATGCCGGTAGTTGTTCGCCGGATGACATCAGAATGCCGCTGGTTTGCCGAATACCTCTGGATTCCGGTTCCGTCGCCGGTTACTGTTTGGTGATCGGGTCCCAGTTCCGTTGCCGAATGCTGGTTAAGTTACCGGTCCGGTTTTGGTTGGGCAAAACCTTTGCAATTAGCCAGACCACACCCATTCATCTAATAGCTTAGTTCAAGTCACCTTGAACTCTCTATGCTCCACTCATAGACACAAAGATAATAGCTTTTGCTCTTCCTTATATATGGTGAGATCCTTATTTCCTGTCTATATGGGATATCTCACAATTTTATTTTTCTCTTCTTCCTTTTCATACTTCACTCCCACATAACTTGTCACTTAGATGTCCGTTTTTTATGTCGTAAAGCACATTTGAAAGCTCTTGAAGACCTCTATCTTTTTGTAGTTTTATTTGATTCTCACACCATTGCCGAAAATCTTCACGACAACAGAAGATGACCACAACTGAGGAAGAGGCCGGTATCAGAGTCAAGGGGGAGGCCTACTTGCTTCTAGTGTGGGAAGCCAGGGCACTTCCAGAAGAACTATTGACATTTCCGGAAAGAGAAAGAAACCGGCACCACCGATTCGATGAAGAGTTCAGACTGAAACAGTTCGGACCGGAGAGGCCCGGATCAGAAGGGAACGTTGGCAATCGCGACAAGTGAAGAAGAGATGATGCTCATTATCGAAGAGAATGAGTTAAACCTTGTCGATGACGAGATAACGTGGGTTGTTGATTCCGGAGTGTCATTCCACCTGACATTGGACCTGAGATGCTTCTCATCCTACACAACTGGTGGTCATGGTTGTGTCCGGATGGGGAATGAAGGCACATGCCGAATTGTCGGTATAGGAGATGTGTTGTTGACAACATCAACTGGATGCAAGTTGTAGTTGAAGGATGTCCGACACGTTCCGGAGGTTCGACTGAATCTGATACCAGCCAGTCGGCAAGATGATGAAGGCTACACGGGTAGCATCCGGAATGGAGTCATGAAGTTCAGCAAGGGAAACTTGATTGTTGACCGAGCCTGGAAGGTCAACACATACCTGATGCATGACCGGATATGCTGGGAAGAAGTGAACGTATCATCCGACATTGTTGATGAGCTGTGGCACAAAAGACTGTGTCACGTGAGTGAGAAGGGGATGAAGAGGCTTGCCGAAGACAACCTCATTCCGGTGAAGGGGATTGCTTGGTTGGCAAGAAAAACCGAACCTCCTTCTGGTCAAGACCACCGACAAGACGGAATGCACCACTGGAGTTGGTGCATGCTGATGTGTGTCAAGTGGACACGAAGTCACATGCCGGATTGCAGTACTTTGTGACGTTCATAGACGACCACAACCGGAAGTTATGGGTCTCACCGTTGAAGACGGAGGATCAGGTGCTATCCGTCTTCAAGGAGCTCCACGCGAGAGTGGAAAGAGAAACTGGCCAAAAGATGAAGGCAGTTTGAGCAGATAACGGAGGAGAATAGGGCAGTTCGAGGAGTACTTCCGGTCGAAGGGAATCCGACTCGAATTTACCGTGCCGAAGATGCCAGAATTGAGCAACCTGGCCGAAAGGATGAACTAGACCATAATGGAGAGAGTCCGGAGCATGCTCACACATGCCAAGTTACCCAAGAAGTTTTGGGTTGAGGCGCTGAGGACGACAACCTATGTGATAAACAAATCACCCTCAGTACCCTTGGGAGGAGACTCACCTCAGAAAGTATGGACCGGTAAAGATGTATCTTACCGACATCTGAAGGTGTTCGGGTGCCTCGCATACATGCATGTGGTGAAGGACAAGAGAGCAAAGCTGGATCCGAAGTCCTAGCCATGCATATTCCTTGGATACAGTGATGATGAGTTCAGTTACTAGGTGTGGGATCTGGTCGACAAGAAGGTGTTCCGGAGTTGGGACATAGACTTCATGGAAGATAGGACCATTGCCGACTGGGAGTCGGAGAAGAAGGCGATCAACTCTGGATCATCCAATGAAAACCGGCTTGAGGACACAAGGACCTACCCGGTTGAAAACCGAATGTTAGCCGGTAACTGGATGACACTCGACGAATAGGCCGGATATGGACAGGAAACCAAACCGGCCGAAGAAGAAGAAGAAGAAGAAGACACCGGAACTGGACATGATCGCAAATAGGGTTCGGATTCGGAACAGACGGAGGAACCGGTAGTCAAAAACCAGGGACGGAGATATCCTCTCCGGGAGCGAAGAGCCCCCCGGAGATTTCCGGATGCAGAGCATGTGTTGCTAGATTATCTCCTTACCGGCTTCTATAGCTGCCATGTACTGCGCCTCCGTGGTTGACAATGCAACCGTCTTCTTAAACCTCGACGACCACGAAACAGCTCCCCCTGCATAAGTCATGACATATCCGGATGTAGACCAGATGGTATTCGCATCAGTCAACATATCCGAATCCGTGAATCCGTCAACTTGGGGATTTCCGGAACCGAACTAGAGGCACATACTCGAGGTGCCTTTCAGATACCGGAGTATCCACTTGACCACGTTCCAATGTTCTCTTCTGGTATTGCTCATGAACCAGCTCACCACTTTGACTGCATATCCGATATCCGGCCGGGTACATACCATTGCCTACATCAAGCTTCTGATGGCAGAGGCATATGGAATCTTCATCATATACGTCTTCTCTGCCTTTGTCCTCAGGCTTTGTTTTCCGGACATTGAAGCACCTTCGTCACGTTGTCGTGAAGAAAACCGTCCCTAGGCGGAAACTGAGTTTAGCATGTGTAAACCGACCCTTACACGCGAGCGCACTTTTCATTGAATAGTAAGTAGGTAGGTACAAGTCGGCTGAGGTGAAATCCTAGGTAGCACGCATTCAATAAGGAGAGAATCGAGTTGTATCTCTGTCCAAAAGGATAGAGAATTAATATGATGTAACGGATGATAACGGCCTCCCTCCTTGGGCTATAAAAGAGAGGGAGAGGAATGAAAAAGGGATCGCACGTTAGAGAGGACGAAGTGCTTCCGGACTGGGACCAAGCCCTTCTGCTCTACCACTCTCCATAGCCATTTTGCGCAGGTTTTCGGGAGGCTGACTCTGCTTTGCGGAAGGCCCGTGTGCTTCCAGCAGAGTCTCCATCTCACTCTTCTGTGTTTGAGTGAACAAGCATCGGTGTTCGCCTTGCCGACCTCTTCGTTGTAATCGTCTTGATATATATATATATTTATACACATACGTGTTCATATACTCGGACTCCTAGTCGTCTCGTTTTGCTGTGTTGTTGGACTGTGATTCCTGTGTGCTCCCGTGTCTGTGCGTGTGTGAGTGCGTCCGTTGCCCTTCCGTTCTCCTCCTCCTCAGCTATTTCTCGGTCCAAGACCCCGGTGGTCCCGCATCGTTCTCCATGCACGTGCGTAACAACGCGACATATTTGGTGAACCCGACGTGAACAAGTGGCAAAGGAATAGAAAGATGAGGGGGTTGGATATCGTGAAAGCCATGGCTTCGGCTGTGGATCGGATAGTGAGTGCGCGCGAAGGAGCAGGCACCCTCGATAGGGCTATTGAAGCGGTCGTTGGCGCGATAGGCCGGTTTGGTGGGAAGTACGCCACGAGCTATTTGGAGGCCTACCGGGCCGAGATGGTAATGAGAGACATTCCGGAAGAAAGGCGACTGACCGGATTCCCTCGGGTGGCGATGCCGGGCATCCATGTGGAGGTGCTCGAGGCACGGGCGGAGAGCCAGAACTTGGAAGAGTTTGAAGGTCGGCTCCTCGAAAAATATGGGCTTGATGATGCGCTTCAGCTCTCGAAACGGGACTTCATGGAATGGGTAGAGACCCCCAAAAAGGGGAGAAACGCGTCGTTGCTCCTCCGGGAGTTTGAAGAACGCTTCGCGTGTCTTTCGGCGCTCGACCGGACCATACTAGACACAAATCACATCCTGTTGTTCGTTAAGTCGGTGGATGTGAGGGACCGAGAGCAAGTGGGTGTCCTGCTGGAGACTGATGACGGGCTGACGGCCGACTGGGCCGTGGTGAAGAGAGTCAGTGGCCGTTTCGACAAACGGCGAGAGTGGGTCGATAAAGAATCAACAGGGGCGGGCTCTGTAGCAGCAGGGAAACTCGAGCCAACCCCGCCAGCGCGAAGGGAAGTGACCCGAGACTGGCTTGAGACCGGATCGACTTCCACTGGCATGATCAAAGGCTCGTCTGGAGGAGCAGCTCTAGAGGAGCTGACTAGGATGGTAAAGGACCTCCAGATTGCACAGGCATGGAGGGACGGTGGTGAACAGGCCCGTGACCGAAGGCCTTTGGTTGGAAAGCGGTGTTTGTGGTGCGACGCGGTCGGCCACGCCCGGAAGGACTACGGGGACTTTGCCGAGGCAATGAGAGCCAACGTGGTGTACCTATGTAATGGTGGGGTGCACGCTAGCGAGACCCGGAGAGCCCTGAACCTGAATGTCGGACGAGGGGGTATGAAACGGCTGATGGAAGAAGCGGCAACTCGCCACGCGGAGACCGTCCACTACTCGGCGTTGGCTGGGATCCGGGTCGGAGGTTGTGAGGCCCGGAAGACGAACAAAGCCGGATTCTGGCCGCTGATGCTGGAAGGCCTCACCGGCGCACGGCTAAGGAAAGAAGAAGCGAACCGCGTAGAAAAATGGGTCCGGGAGGTAACCGGGTGGAGTGACGCGGTCGAAGAGAAGACGGGCTTCGTTGAAGCCGCATGCCAGAACTACGAGGCTCTGGTGGAAGAGAAGTGAGTAGGTAAAACCGGAGGGGCCGGGCCCTCGCAACGGTACTAGACCTGATTCGGTCAAAGGCCGAATGAGGCCGGTGCGACCGGCGTGCCGGATAAAGCCAAGAAGGCCGGGTACCGGTTGAGCACGGAAATCGAAAGGACCACGGACCTGCGAAACATCTTGGAGGAACGTATCCTCGACAGCAAGGTGGAGTTGTCGCTGAGGGAAGTGCTCGGGATCGCCAAGAAAGAGTTCCACGACTCCATCGTAGACTTGGTGAAGAGGAAGAGGCTGTCAACAGAGCTTAAGCCGGAGAAGCCGGTGGAAGTGTGAACGACGCACATAGAGGACATGGCACTAGAAGACGAGTTGGCGGAGAGCCACTATTCGAGGCTGCACTGGGCCAAAGCGACCACGGAGACCCCTATTAAGATCGGGGATGTCCAGGAGCCGGTGGTGGCGTTGGTGGACCACGGTTCAGAAATCAACTTGATGTCCATGGACTTCTACAAAAGGGGGAAATGGCCGATCAACACCAAACACGGCTGGAAAATGTTGGGAGACAGGTCCCTCCGGATGGGAAGAGAGAAGAACAGTGCGGATGACGAGTACCTGGCTACGGAGAGCCGGATGGTGTAGACCCGGTAAGAACCGGATCAGGAGAACCCGGCTACGGAGAGCCGGATGGTGTAGACCCGGTGAGAACCGGATGGCGAGTACCCGGCAAGCGCTGAATGATGCAGGCCCGGTGAGGAGTGCTCATCGGATGAAGAGACATATTCGTAAATATGTTTTTGAGAGTCCATCGAGGCTATATTTGTAAATAGAAGAAAATTCATATTAGTATAAATATGACTTAGGGCAAACTTAAGATTACGCAGAGTGTCGTTGTTATTCTTGTTTGTGCAAGATCAGAGCGCGTAACTGTGTACAGAGAGAGAGAGAGAGAGAGGAAGAGGTCGTTGCCTCTGTTGTAACCGCCGCCTGTGGCGAAGATAGAAAGCTCGAGGCTGTTTCCTCGGTGCTTTACTGTTGTACACTGTAACATAGTGATAGTTTGCAACCTGTGGGCTACCGTGGTTTTTCCCTAGTTTGGGCTTTCCACGTAAACATCCTGTGTACTCTTCTCTTCACTTTGTCGTGCATTCATTCCTGTTTTTTTGTGTATGATTCTAGACTCGGTTGTGGCCGAGTGTTGCGCATAAGGAGCGTTTAGTTCCCGTCAAGTGGTATCAGAGCGAAACGACACATAAAATGGACTATTCGTTGGGAGGCATGTTCAAGCTCACCGGCTCCAACTATTCGGTATGGAAGTCGAAGATGAGGGACATGCTTGTGGTTAAAGATCTTTGGTTGCCGGTTCAGTTTGGGGACAAGAGACCGGACAAAATCGACGCCACGATATGGGAGGTGATGCACATGAAGACAACGGCTTACATACGGTGCTTCATCGACATGAGCCTATACAACAAGTTGAATGAAGAGAGCAAGGCTCATGAGCTCTGGGAGAAGATCGGGATTATGTTTCAGAACAAAAATGTTGTTAATTAGGTTTCGGTATTCCGGAAGCTAGTAAGTTTCCGGTAACAAGATGGCTCCAGCATGGCAGAGCACATGAATGCCTTACAGGGGCTGATCCACCAGGCAACATCATTGGAAGTACCTTTCGCCGATGAGGTACTAGCACTACTCCTGCTCAGTTCCCTCCTAGATAGCTGGGAGATGTTGTTTGTCACCTTGGGCAACGCCGGGCCGGAAGGGAAATGGTTATCCCTAGCAAGAGTAAAGTCGAGCTTGATAGATGAGGAGGCGCGTTGGAAAGATAAGGATACGAGCTCCGACTCCAAAGGGCTCCTTACCAAATCGGAACGCGGAAGAGAAAGGAACCGTAGTCCCCAGAACCGGGAAAAGTCGGGGACACGGTCAAATTTAAGGGGGAGGCCTACTTGCTTCTATTGCGGCAAACCAGGACACTTCCAGAAGAACTATCGGCATTTCGGAAAGGACAAGGAAACCGATGGTACCGATTCGAAGCAGACACCGGACCGGAACGGTAAAGACCGGAGGGGACCAGACCGGAAGGGAACGACGGCAATCGCCGCAAGTGAAGAAGAGTTGATGCTCATCACCGAGGAGAGTGAGATAAACCTTGTTGGCGACGAGATGACTTGGGTGGTCGATTCCGGAGCGTCGTTCCACCTTACCCCGGACCAGAAGTGCTTCTCATCCTACTGAGCCGGTGATCACGACTGTGTCCGGATGGGGAATGAAGGTACATGCCAAATTGTTGGCATAGGAGACGTGTGGCTGACAACACCAACCGGATGCAAGCTGCTGTTGAAGGATGTCCGACACGTTCCGGAGGTTCGTATGAACCTGATATTAGTCGGTTGGCTAGATGATGAAGGCTACACGGGTAGCATCCGGAACGGTGTTATGAAGTACAACAAAGGGAGCCTGATTGTGGCTCGGGTAGGGAAGGTCAACACGTTGTACCTGATGAATGCCCGGTTATGCCCGGAAGAAGTGAACGTGGCATCCGACACTGCTGGTGAGCTGTGGCACAAAAGGCTGTGTCACATGAGCGAGAAGGGGATGAAGAGGCTTGCAGACGACAACCTCATTCCAGTGAAGAACGTGCACTGATTGTCTGGCTTGTAAGCAAAACCGGACCTCCTTCTGATCAAGGCCACCGATGAGACGTAATGCACCACTGGAGTTGGTGCATATGGATGTATCTCAAGTGGATACGAAGTCACATGCCGGATCGCAGTACTTCGTGACGTTCATAGATGACCACAGCCGGAAGGTGTAGGCCACACCATTGAAGATGAAGGATCAGGTGCTATCCGTCTTCAAAGAGCTCCACGTGAGAGTGGAAAGAGAAACCAGACGGAAGCTGAAGGCGGTTCGAGCAGATAATGGAGGTGAATACCGGGGGCAGTTCGAGGAGTACTGTCGCTCGAAGGGAATCCGGCTCAAATTTACTGTGCCGAAGACGCCGGAACTAAACGGGCTGGCCGAGAGGATGAACCGGACCATAATGGAGAGGGTCCGGAGTATGCTAGCGCATGCAAAACTACCCAAGAAGTTTTGGGCTGAGGCACTGTCGACGGCGACATATGTGATAAACAGATCACCTTCAGTACCCTTGGACGGAGACACGCCACAGAGAGTCTGGACCGGTAAGGAAGTGTCCTACCGGCATCCGAAAGTATTCGGGTGTCTTACGTATGTGCATGTAGCTAAGGACCGGAGAGGAAAACTAGATCCGAAGATCCGACCATACATATTCCTCGGTTACGACGACGACGAGTTCGGCTACCAAGTGTGGGACTTGGTCGACAAGAAGGTATTCCGGAGTCGAGATATTATCTTCATGGAGGACAAGACGCTCGCCGACTGGGAGTCAGAGAAGAAAATAATGAATTCCGAGTCGATTGGTAAGGATCGTTTCTACAATGAGCAGAACCAACCGGAAAGAGACCGGATAGCACTCGAGGAACCAGCCTGTTACGGTGCGGATACCGAACCGACAGAAGAAGAAGTAGAGGAAGCCGAAACCGGAACCGGCCAAGACCCCGAATCGGATTCGGATGAAGAGAAAATGGAGGAGCCGGTTACCGAAGCCCAAAGACGGAGATATCCTCTCAGAGAGATAAGGCCCCCCCGGAGATTTTAGGATGCAGAGCATGTTCTGCTGACCGATGAGGAGGAGCCAGAAAGCTTCGAAGAAGTGAAGGATGACATCCACAGCCGCAAATTGTTAAGTGCCATGCAGGATGAGATGGATTCCCTGCATGAGAACCATACGTACGAATTGGTGGAGTTGCCAAAAGGAAAGCGGGCACTCCGAAACAAGTGGGTGTACAAGTTGAAACTAGGAGATGCCGGCAACCCCCCGAGATACAAAGCCAGGATCGTGGTGAAGGGGTTCCAGCAGAAGAAGGGCGTGGACTTTGACGAGATGTTTGCCCCGGTAGTATAGATGACCTCCATCTGGACAGTGCTGAGTATAGCGGCAAGCATGGACCTCGAGGTAGAGCAGTTGGACATGAAGACAAACATTCCTTCACGGTGACCTCGAAGAGGAGATCTACATGCAGCAACCGGAAGGATTCGTGGAGAAAGGGAAGGAGCACTTGGTTTGCCGGTTGAAGAAGAGCCTCTACGGGTTGAAGCAGGCCCCCCGGCAATGGTACCGGAAGTTCGACTCCTTCATGACCGATCAAGGGTACCACAAGATGCAGGCCGATCACTATGTGTTTGTGAAGAAGTTCGAAGGAGGCGACTTCCTGATACTGCTTCTGTACGTGGACGACATGTTGATCGTCAGACGGGACCAAGCCAAAATCCGGATGCTGAAGAAGGCTCTCAACCGGACCTTTTCAATGAAAGACTTGGGTTCGGCAAGATAGATGTTGGGGATGCATATCATCCGGAACCGGCCAATGAAGCAACTGTGGCTGTCACAGGAGAAATACGTGACAAAGGTGCTTCAGCGGCTCAACATGTCAGATGCGAAACCGGTCGGATCGACACTTCCGGCAAACTGCAGGCTATTCGGTAAGCAAAGCCCGGAGACGAAATCAGAGAAGGAGGATATGATGAAGTTTCCATATGCCTCTGCCTTCAGGAGCTTAATGTACGCAATGGTTTGTACCCGACCGGATATAGGATACGTAGTCGGAGTGGTGAGCCGGTTTATGAGCAATCCCGACAAGGAGCACTGGAACGCGGTCAAATGGATACTCCGGTACTTGAAGGGCACTACCAATATGTGTCTCCGATTCGGCTGTGGAAAACCTCAACTTGACGGTTTCACCGATTCGGACATGTCGGCTGATGTGGATACCAGCCGGTCTACATCCGGGTATGTAATGACATATGTAGGGGGAGCTGTTTCGTGGCAGTCGAGGCTGCAGAAGACGGTTGCATTGTCAACCACGGAGGCGGAGTACATGGCGGCTATGGAAGCCGGCAAGGAAATATTATGGATGAAGGTCTTTATCGGAGAGCTTGGTATCCAGCAAGATGAATACCGGCTCTATTGCGACAGTCAAAGTGCCATCCACCTTGCTAAGAATGCGGCCTATCATTCCTGGACGAAGCATATCTAGCGAAGGTATCACTGGATCCGAGAAAGACTAGATGACCAGGAGTTCGTGCTGACGAAGATCCACACGGCCGAGAACGAGTCAGATATGCTGACCAAAGTGTTGATACCCGACAAGCTGGATGCATGCCGGAAGCGGATCGGACTAGTAAGACACCCCATGCCGGAGTGAAGGGGGAGTTTGTTGGGAGACAGGTCCCTCCGGATGGGAAGAGAGAAGAAGAGTGCTGATGAGCAAACTCGGCCGGATGGTGTAGACCCAGTGTGAACTGGATTAGGTGAACCTGGCTACGGTGAGCCGGTGAGCCGGATGGTGCAGACCCGGTGAGAACCGGATGGCGAGTACCTGGCAAGCGCCGGATGATGCAGGCCCGGTGAGGAGTGCTCACCGGATGAAGAGACATATTCGTAAATATGTTTCTGAGAGTTCATTGAGGCTATATTTGTAAATAGCCGAAAAGTCATATTAGTATAAATATGACTTAGGGCAAACTTAAGATTACGTAGAGTGTCGTTGTTATTCTTGTTTGTGCAAGATCAGAGCGCGGTTCTAAGCTCGGTTGTGGCCGAGTGTTGCACATAAGGAGCGTTTAGTTCCCGTTAGAAAATACGGGCAGCGACGCGCGCCATGGAAGAACTACATGGAGCCTGCCCGAACATACGGGTGAAAATCAGCGATGTCGAGATCGACCAACACTTCTTCATGTAGGAGACGTCCTCACATCCGGTTATACTAGGAGAACCGTACATCACGGCGGCACGGATGGAGACCAAGGTGCTGGACAACAGTTCGGCCTATGCAAGAGTCAAGAGCCAGGACGGGCGCCACTCAGTCGAGTTTCTGACGGTGCGACCAAACCATGAGCGTAAGTGCGAGACCCTCGGTGGCGAAACCTGAGGGGATTTTTAGAGAGGGCTATCAAGGCGTGGGGCCGCGATAGTCTGGACACCTCGGAAAAAGCCCACAAATGTATAGTAGGGAAGAAGACTTGTACCATAGGTAGGAAATTTTGGTTCTCCGACAGCGGGGGTTGTACGACTGTCGGCGTCGTTGGCCGGGAGAAGAAGAGGGCGGAGGAGCGACTTTGGGCATGCAGAGTCCTCGGCCCTAGAGAGGAAATCACCGGAGCCGTGGAGGCGGTTTCTTTCGACGACACTTTGGGACAGTTACGAGAAGTGGTCGGAGGAGGCCTTAAAGAGGACCGGACGATTCCGGTATGTTCGGAAGGGATGTACGAAGTCATTGCCGACTTCTGTAATGGGCTCGAGTCGGATCGGACGGCCCGCGTGGATACAAGGTACAAGATTGTGGACCGGAAGGTGAGGCCAGTTGCGGCACCCTTGCCGGATGGCAGCAAGGAGCGGATAAAAGGGGTTGCGTCGGACCCGAGTCTGCGAGATCCGGCCAACATAGGACACACGTTCACCGATATAACGCTACGAGAGCTCAAGATCGGTGGGGGTTGCTTTCTGTTGCCGGCGGAAGAGGACTGGTTTCGGAGAATGCTCGGGAGGCACGGGAAGGCTTTCGCATTCTCACCGGAGGAGATCGGGTGCGTAGACCCGACAGTTGTGGAACCGATGGTGATCTTCACGGTACCAGTTATGCCGTGGAACCTCAAACCGATTCCGGTACCCAGAGCTCACATCCCGAAGCTGATGGAGCTGTTGAAACAGAAGGTCGAAATGGGCATCCTCGAACCGTCGAGTGCCCCATACTCGAATCGGTGGTTTACCGTGCCGAAGAAGAACGTCACATTACATTTTATTCAAGACCTGCAACCGGTCAACAAGGTGACCATTCGGAACGCAGGAATCGGACCGACTATAGACAAGTTCGCGGAGGCCTTCGCCGGAAGGTCGATTTACTTTGTCGGTGATCTGTACTCGGGGTACGACACTTCCAACTAGCCGTGGAGAGCAGAGACATTACGACGATGCGGACTCCTCTCGGCCTAGTGCGGATGTGTACCCTACCACAAGAAGGGACGAACTCGGTGGCTCATATGGTGAACACAATGAACAAGGTGCTGAGGGACTTCATCTCGGACATCACCAAGCCGTTCTTGCACGACATCCCGATAAAGGGGTGTCCAGTGGAAGATGCGGACGAGACTGTCGGGCCGGAGGGATGCTGGAGGTTCGTGGTGAACCACATCAAAGACTACGAGAAGGTGCCGCAGAGGCTCGAGAGAGCACGACTCACCTTCTCCGAGAAAAATTGGCGTTCTGGCAGTCAGAGATCTTGGTGGTCAGACACCTGTGCGGGCCTTACGGTAGGAAGCCGTCTCCAGCCAAGGTGGAAGCCATCTCCGCGATGAAGCATGATTGCAATTCGGTTACGGAGGTTCGGAGATTCTTGGGGGCGTGTGCGTTCTACCTCATCTGGATTCCGCACTATGCGCATATTGCGGAGCCGCTCTACGGGCTATTGAAGAAAGGGCGTAGGTTCGAGTGGAGGACGGAGCACACGGAGTCGGTCCGGAGACTAAAGGAGGCGCTTACGGTAGCATCAACTCTCCGTAATGCGGCTTACGGCAAGGGCGTCCCCATCTACGTGACGATGGACACGAGCCCGACCGGGATCGGGTGGGTGATCAACCAAGACGATGACGTTGGCACGAGGTTCCCCCTCCGGTTCGGCGCGAAGGTCCTCAGTGAGCGACAACGAGGATACGCCCAGGTTAAACGCCAACTCTGGGGTATCGTTTTAGCGGTGAAGGCCGATAAAGACTACTTGATCGGGACAGAGGTAATAATCGAGACAGACTGCCTGCCGATTCTCGGCATGGTTTCCGGATGCGCGACGCCGGACCTGGTAATGCTCAGGTGGATAGCGTACATCAAGTCCCTGAATCCGGAGATATGACACATTTCCGTAAAAGACAATGCCATGGCCGACATGCTCTCAAGGGCGAGGTTCGAAAACGAGGACAACATGGTTTCGGAGGACGAGGAAGTCGGCGTAGATTTCTTCGAGGCGGCATACATGACAACCAAAAAGGGGAGCACTCCAGCGCTTAACGAATTCGACGAGAGCAAGTATGATGGGGAGTGGCCCCAGATCGGCGGGCTCCTGAAAACAATGACACCGGACACGGTGTGGACAAAGGAAGAGATCAGCCGGATCCGGAAGAAAGCGTACCGATTCTTCCTTCGGGACGGGTACATATGGAAGCGCTCGAAGAAGAGGGACGACATCCCGCTCCGAGTGGTGGCGAAGAAGGAGGAACAGGAGGAATTGTTGGAGGCCTATCACGAGAGTCCCTATTAGGAAACAGGTCCCTCCGGATGGAAAATGAGAAGAACAGTACTAATGCGCCTCGGCCGAAACCGGATACAGTTGAGTACCCGGCTACGGAAGACCCGGTGAGAACCGGATGTGGAGTACTCGGAAACGGAAGACCCGGTGAGAACCAGATGTGGCGTACCTGGCTACGGAGGACCCGTTGAGAACCGAATGACGAGTACCCGGCAAGAGCCGGATGGTGAAGACCCGGTGAGAACCAGATGACGTGTGCCCGGCAAGCGTCGGATGATGCAGGCTCGGTGAGGAGTGCTCACCGGATGAAGGGACGTATTCGTAAATATGTTTTTGAGAGTCCATCGGGGCTATATTTGTAAATAGCTGAAAAGTCATATTAGTATAAATATGACTTAGGGCAAACATTAGATGAGTTGTCATTCTTGTTGGCGCAAGATTAGAGCGCAACAGTGTACAGAGAGAGAGAGAGAGAGAGAGAGAGAGAGAGAGAGAGAGAGAGAGAGAGAGAGAGACGAAGAGTTTGTATCTTTGTTGTAACCGCTGCCTATGGCGAAGGCAGGCCGGGAATTGGCCGCGGCTCCTCCCTTATGCACTATGGGCGGACCGAACTACGCACAATTCGGCGACAAGGTTTATGCCGGTAGAGCTGATGTACGGATAGAAGCCGATCATGCCGATGGAACGAACGGTTTCTTCATGGGAGGCGGTAGATTGGAAAGACGAGATGAGCCGAGAGGAGTTGCTGGCGGCACAGATTCGGCAACTCGAGCGGAGGCTGGAGGACGTGAAACGGGCGAAGGAAAAGCTGCGGGCGGTAAGGGAGCGGAACAAGACCCGGTTCGACCAGACGCACCGGTTGCGACCAAAGAAGATCGAGGAAGGTGACTGGGTCCTAGTGTATGATAGCAGCCTCGACAACCAGCAAAGGGCAATGCGGAAGTTTGCAAGGAGGTGGTTCGGGCCTTACGTGGTGACAAGCGCCAATGACAACGGGACCTACCATCTTGCGGAGCTCGACGGTACGAGGATGGCAATTCTGGTAGCGGGGAAGAGGGTCAAAGCGTTTAAGAAACGAAACGAGTGCGAGCCTGATCTAGAAAGCATGGACGGCGACGACTGGTGGTCTGAGGCGGATGACGAACCAGAAGACGAGGAGTAAAGCATGGACCGGTTTTCACCAGCAAGAGCCCAATTTTGGCGCATACCGGTGGATGCGCGGTTAGGTGGGGGCAGATGCCGTGAAGAAAACCGTCCCTAGGCGGAAACCGAGTTTAGCATGTGTAAACCGACCCTTACACGCGAGCACACTTTTCGTTGTATAGTACATAGGTAGGTAAAAGTCGGCTGAGGTGAAATCCTAGGTAGCATGCATTCAATAGGGAGAGAATCGAGTTGTATCTTTGTCCAAAAGGACAGAGAATTAATATGATGTAACGGATGATAACGGCCTCTCTCCTTGGGCTATAAAAGAGAGGGAGAGGAATGAAAAAGGGATCGCGCGTTAGAGAGGATGAAGTGCTGCCGGATTGGGAGCGAGCCCTTCTCCTCTGACACTCTCCATAGCCATTTTGCGCAGGTTTTCGGGAGGCTGACTCTGCTCCGTGGAAGGCCCGTGTGCTTCCGGCAGAGTCTCCATACGTGTTCATATACTCAGACTCCTAGTCGTCTCGTTTTTCTGTGTTGTTGGACTTTGATTCCTGTGTGCTCCCGTGTCTGTGCGTGTGCGAGTGCGTCCGTTGCCCTTCCGTTCTCCTCCTCCTCAGCTATTTCTCGGTCCAAGACCCTGGTGGTTCCACCTCGTTCTCCACGCACGTGCGTAACAACGTGACAACGTACTTCTCCTCTGACAACCAAAACAACTTCTTCAACCGGTTCAAGATGATGTGCATTCCCAAGATCTGTCTTGCTGGTCCCAAGTCTTTCATTGAGAAGGTCTGGTTCAGGGCCTTCTTCAACATCCGAATCTTGCCTTGGTCTCGTCCGACGATCAACATATCATCCACATACAAGAGTATCAAGAAATCTCCTTCGTCAAATTTCTTCACAAACACACATTGATCGGCTTGCATTTTGTGGTACCCTTGGTCGGTCATGAAGGACTCGAACTTCCGGTAGCATTGCCGGGGAGCTTGCTTCAGTCTGTATAAGCTCTTCGTCAACCGAAACATCAGGTGCTCCTTCCCTTTCTTCTCAAATCCTTCCGGTTGATGCATGTAGATCTCTTCTTCGAGGTCACCATGCAGGAATGCCGTCTTGACGTCCAGTTGCTCTACCTCGGGGTCCATGCTTGCCGCTATGCCCAATATTGTCCAGATAGATGTCATCTTTACTACCGGGGCAAAGATCTCATCAAAGTCCAGTTCTTTCTTCAGCTGGAAGCCCTTCACCACAATCCGGGCTTTGTACCTTGGTGGATTTCCGGCGTCTCCCGGTTTCAGCTTGTACACCCACTTGTTCCGGAGTGCTCTCTTCCATTTTGGCAACTCCGACAGTTCATACGTGTGGTTCTCATGCAGGGAATCCATCTCGTCCTGCATGGCACTCAACCACTTGTGGTTGTGGGGGCCTCTCTTTGCTTCTTTGAAGCTTTCTAGCTCCCCCTCATGCACCTTGCAAAGAATGCGGCCTACCATTCCCGAATGAAACATATCTAGTGGAGGTACCATTGGATCCGAGAGAGAGTAGAAGATCAAGAGTTTGTGCTGACGAAGATCCACACGGAGGAGAACAGGTCGGACATGCTGACCAAGGTCCTAACAACCAACAAGTTGGATGGATGAAGGACTTCATCGGAGATCAGGCCGACAAGACATCCCATGCCGGAGTCAAGGGGGAGATTGTTGGGAAATCGGTCCCTCTGGATGGGATCCAGTGATGAATAAAGAGGACCTGGTGAGAACCAGAAGAGAGCCGGTGAGAACTGGAAGAGAAGACATATTTGTAAATATGTTTTGAGTAAGCCTATTGAGGCTATATTTGTAAATAGCCCAAACTTCATATAAGTATAAATATGACTTAGGGCAATCACTTTGGTTGTTGTTGTCATATTGTTGTACAGAGAGAGTGATAGAGAGAGAGAGAGTGAGATATAGAGTGATACTCTGTTGTAACCGCCGGTTCACGAAGATACAGAGCTCAAGGTTGTTGCCTCTGAGGTTCTGATTGTACCTTTCTCCTATAGTGATAGTTGGAGTCCATGGGTTCTCGTGGTTTTTTCCCATTTAGGGTTTTTCCACATAAACATCCTGTGTATTTCCTTTGTGTACTCTCCACTTCCCATTTCTGTGTTTCATTCTTAGTGAAGTGATTCAAGACTCGGTTGTGGTTGAGCAATGTTCCACGTTCTTCTCTTCAAGTATCTAGTACCATACCTAAACGAAGTAGCTAATTAGCTCAGTGGTAGCTAATTAGCTACTGTTATAGACTAGAAGAATAGCTAGTTAGCGAAGATGTAGCTAATTAGCGACCATGTTGTTGTAGTATCTTGTGGATTAAGGAGGGCGCATGAGGTGTCTGGTGCTGATGACGTTGCAACCGATGAGGAGATAGCTGCCAACGTGGCTGAAAGTAAGAGTCCTGCGATCATATCTCCTTCATATGAGCTCCACCCTATTCTTTTGGAAGATGGTACTAAATTAGGCAACGATTTGAAAAGCCATGAAATATTGGAAACAACATGTAAATTTGAGGTTCACAACAATAATGTTTTTGAACACTTGATGCAACATTTCTTCAAATCCCAAAACCCTTCTCCAAGATAATTATGTTCATGTTGTTCTATGATGGAAAATATTTCATGTTCATTATGTTGTTTTGTGAGACTGTTAGTTACTTTGTGAGTGTGAATATGTTGGTGTTTTCTAATGTTGCAAGTCTAAAGGGTTTGAATGTATTGCTCCTAAGGCCGATGGTAGTGTGGAAATTGTTGATGTTGCTGCATGTTTAGAGTGCCACATGTTGAAAGTAAATGTAGCAACTGACACAAATGATCTGGTCACGCAAGTTGATCAAGCATGTTGCACAGATGATCTAATTTTGCAGGTAGATGTAGCATGTGATACCAGTGGGCTGATATCGACCAGATCAGTATCTACATGCACCGAGCTAATGACTAAGTCGACAATACAAGAGCACCAAAATGTGAAGCTAGGCCGAACAAAGTCAACCAGGGGTTTGAAGAGGAAAAGGACACCAATTGTGCTGACAGAACTTGAGTTGATTGAAATTGATCGTGTGCTACCAGTAATTGGTGTAACAGAGGCTCAGTTACAGGAATGGAAACCTAAACCATTAGAAGTCGAAAGAAGAGCCTTGATCTTGGAGCTTGATAAAGTCATGATGAGTGTGCGATATATGACACCAAGGAGGGACGCAAATCAATTTTTGGAGTGGGCTGTGCAATACTTTGATTTGTTAATTTGGAGTGAAAAAACACATACAGATGTGTGGAAGTGTGTAGAAAGATTCTTCCAGAAGTGGCAACAACATTTCAAGGGTCAGTGGACACGAGAGAATTGTGACCAGAAGGATGTTGGAAGATTCAAAGGACTTTCTGATTTTTGGGCCACTTGGCCAGATTATAATGCCGACAATACGTTGATTCTGGATACAGAACATTTCCGGCATTACTTCAACATTCACAAATGTTGTCTCATTCTACCCGATGAAATGCCTAAACACGACTTGGCGAAAACATAGAACTACCAACTAACTACATGGTTGTGGACTCCATATTGAGGCTGGTATGCAGATCATATATGTAGAGAAGTTCCACTGACCAACAAGAGCTTAGTTATTTATAGACGATTTGAAGACATTGGCAATGGGATGTTATAAATATGTAATTTGATGACAGATTAATCAATGAAGAATTAAATTGCTTGTTTTGAGTAACTTATCTATTGTGTAATTTTAAGAGCATGTTTAGGATTGCTAATTTCATGATAGTGCTTTTTCTTAAAATTATGCAAACTATTTTAACTTGTACATGGTTCACTTGAGTAAATCTGTATCTCAGAAAGAAGAACCCTAAACGATATTATTAAACTGGTTTTTAAGAAAGAAGAACACTAAGAAGATTGTATATAGAAAAGACACACGATTTTATTGAGAAAGAAGCACAAAAAGTAGATTGTATATCAAAAAACAAACTCCCAAACAGGTCCATTAAACTGTTTATTTGCAATACATGTGCTTTGTTTGTTTTACAAGAAAACTAGTAATTGCTACTTGTAGCTACAAATTCCATGACATACTGTTGTAAATACATTCATACACATTAGCACTAACTATGTATAAACCTGAGAAACTATTGTATTGCGACATTTGGACATTGATGCACTTGACCAAATGAGAGTACATGTACACCACTGGTTTGTCTTCTAATAGCCTATACACATAATTGTAATCATCTAGTCTTGCATAAAAAATAACTTCGATGTAGAATGTCCCAGTAGATACAACATTTTCCCAAGCATCTAATATATTATGCGTTACACACTGTTTACTAACCGTGCACTTCAATATATAGAAATCAACACCCTCTAAATTGCCTTCTTTTGCATTTACAACGAAATTATCCCCAACATTTAAGACATCACTCTGAGTATCTCCACGTCCTTGATATGTGAAGTTAGCATTCTTTTCTGTTTCTTCATCAACTGCTTCCTTATCGTTCAATTTATGATACTCCCAATTTTGAATATATGCTTTGTTTAAACAATACCTCCAATTTCCCTTCACACAATGGAAGCAAAAACAAGTTAATTCTCTAACCGCAATACAATGACCATCCAACCTAGAATAACCGTGAACACCATGGAGAGATCGCAATTTGGGAATTCCTTGGGACTCCCAGGTCTTCTCCCTATTTACTTCATCTATCTTCACTTCCCAAAATTCACAGTTGATATCTGGGACCTGCGAGGAATAAACACCAGTTGCACTCGTTGACATATTAGCTCTTAAAAATTCAACTACATCTACTGCACAATTCATCTACATACCATCTGCCTTTAGTTGTTTATGGGTAAGTGCCCTCTTTATACCAACACCTGCACCATCTTGTTCACCTTTACCATGGCCAAACCCAAAAAAATTCCATTTCATCTCCAAACCTGTTATAGCAGGATACCTCCCCACAAAATAAAATGGACGTCTAGCCTTGAATTGTGACGTAGCTCCATTAGACTAGACCCAATGTTGAGTAAGTTCCAAACGTTTAACTAATAACCATTGCCAATGTAAGTTAAAACAATGTTGGACGAACAAAGTATCATGCTTCTTATCATCAGAAATAAAAAAATGAATTACTTTTTTAACATCACCTGAAACTTTTTATGTGCACAAAAATGGTTACCTGCGCAGAACGCCACTGCATAGAGTGAATTTCATTCTGCTGCTTGAAAGTATAATTCTCTGTGAAATCTACTATTGAGACTACTACGTCGTTTGGAAAATAAGATATGCAAGTCTTAAACTGATGGGCTTGCCATCAAGAAATGAAGTTGTGTTTAATGAACATTCCTAGAGATACTACAAATAGAGATGCCAAATCCCTTGGTTTAAGCGACTTCCTAACTAGATCCATTCTTTTACACACCTTTCCTTCGAAATTGGTGTCAACTGACTCAAATAGCTTGACAACGATTAATATTTCACTACTCAATTCAATTGGACACAACCTAAATCTACTAGGGCCACAATCTTGACATAAACCTATGACACATTTATGACTATGGAAGATGGCCTCAGTTTCTCTCGGACACAATACTGAATCTAAAAGACAACTCATAGAAGAGAGAACATGCTTAGATGATTTACAGTCCTCATGCGGGCTCAACCGACAAATTGGGCACTCACAAGTGCAAACTGCATTAGTTAGGGAGACGCTATGGTGACGTAGTAGATTAACAGAGTCCTTGAGAAAACCCATTTGTACATTGTAAATGCAACAACATGTGTATCGATCTTTCAAGCATCTCACAAAGTGTGGCTTAAGAGACTCGAATGTTTGTAGTTGAACTTTGATATTTGGATGCATTCGCTTGAACCTAATAAATAAATTGACCTTTGTAATAAATAGACATACTGATTAGCTCTATAGCTAAGTTGTAGGTAACTAGCTACTACCATAGTTTACTACAACAGCGAATTAGCTAAGTCGTAGATAATTATGTAAAAACAAATAGCGTGCAGAAGCAATAGGAAATAGAAAACAAAAAAACAGAGAATAGGTTTAATGGAGAACTTAACAGTACGCGGGAGAGAGAGAGAGAGAGAGAGAGCAAAACAAGAATCACACTTCGAAAATTATGTCAACACTCTGTACATAGTATGTGTTCAACGAACACTTTTATACAAGTTCATATGGACTGATAGAAGTACGGTGTACTTCAATGCTCACTCGAGCGTCAGACACTAACTACGAGAGTATTAACTCCCTAGTAGTCTAGCTGCTCTACTAGGCTTCCAGTTACTGATGGATCCGGCTAACCGGCTCTTTGCTCACCGATCCGTCTCGCTCATTGGCTCAGGCTTATTCAGCCGATCTGGCTGCAATTGAGCTTGCCGCTCAACACTCCCCCTCAAGCTCAACTTGAGGTCCGGTCGTAGTGTCAACGTCTGTGGCAACCCGTCCTTCTACCCGACGACTCCTTCTGGCGTCACTTTGCCTTGCTCGTACTCCACGTCCGGTCCGGTTCTGTTTGCCGCGACCCCTCTTGTTTTGCGCACCTCGACCTCCTCGGTCGGCTTGTCTACTCAACAAGCCCAATTCAGCTCCCTCGCTGCTGTGACTTCAGCACGTGCTGATGTCGTGACGATTTTCGGCTACGGTGTGAAACCAAGTGAGACGAATAAACATCGTTTAAACCAAGGATGTGCAACATTGCACATGCACTTAGCAAATAAACCTAAGGCCTAGTGGCACTTGAGTTCATAGAGAGGGGTGCAAGCAAGGTTTGAATCTTGCACCTCTAAGATACAAGATGATTGCCTTACCATTAGGACAACTATCATATAGTGTAGATTTTATGTATTTCCTTTTTATATACGAATTATAGATGAAACAACCATAGAAACCCATGGCTTTTGCATGACATAAGCAAAACTGTGTGCACAAAACCATGGTTTTAGCCCATGGTTTTGTGCATGTCACAAGCATGGAAAGACCTATAAAAGCCTCTAGTTGGGCTTGTGTAAGGGGGGCTCAATATGTGATATCACCAACACCACTATCATCAATATAGTTATATTCGTCTTTATCTTCGTTATATTTTTCTACTTCTCAAGTGTACAATCTTTCTTCTTCTCAACTGAACAAATTTCATCTAATCTTACATTGATCTTCATCTCTTCGATAATTCCGCAAACGTCCTCCCCAGTCCAAGACCCCGGTGGTCGCTCAAGTAGCACACGCACGCACAAATATTTGCGACACCGGTTCGTCGATTCCTTCGTGTTGGAGTTGACTTTCGCTGCCTTCTCGTCCTCTTGGCCTTGAATTGATCCGGTTCTTCCGAATCTGTTTGTTGAACCGAATCGACTGTCTCCGATTCGTTCCAACTCTTGGCCGAATCGGTTGCTCCCGATTCTTCTTCTGGTTCCAGGCCCTTCACCACATCGGACCATGTCCGGGTCTTGGCCTTCTTCTTCCAGTCGGCTCTGTCTTTCTTGACTCTGCCGCTGCTGCCGCTTGTTCCGACTTCTTCGGATGTGTCGAATTCCTTTGTCGCTCGGCTCCTTTCTTCTTCTTGACTCTCCCTTTGTCGGTTCTTCCCTCACCGGCGTAATCGGCAGTCTCTTTGCCTTTGCCCGTTCCGGTGTCTTTGCCCATTCTCCCCATCCAGTGTGGCACATCGAGATGCTGAACACCAAGTATTTCGGTGAAGTGCTGCAACTTGTCCGATCCGAGTGGTTTGGTGAAGATGTCGGCAACTTGCCGATCCGTGTGAACATACCGAAGTTCGACCTCACCACTCAGGACACGCTCACGCACGAAGTGATAGTGCACTTCTATGTGCTTTGTGCGAGCATGGAATACGGGGTTCTTGGCGAGCTGCATGTTGCTTATGTTGTCGCAGTAGATTAGAATCGGGGTCGGTACCTCGATCTGTAGGTCTTGCAGCAGTCGCCGAAGCCAAATGGCTTCACAGGTGGCAATGGTAGCGCCCCGATACTTAGCCTCAGTGCTCGATAGAGCAACTGTTGGCTGCTTTTTGCTGCTCCACGCAACAGTCGCGCTACCTAGGGAAAACATATAACTCGAAGTTGATCGGCGATCTGATGCATCGTCGGCCCACTCGACATCTGTGTAACCGACCAACTCTTCGGTTATACCGCGCCGATATAACAATCCCCGGTCCTTCGTGCTGCTCACATATCGTAGTATTCGGTGTGCGCACTGAAGATGCTCTACGGTCAGCTTCTACATGCATTGGCTAATCACACCGACCGGATAGCTGATGTCAGGTCAGGTGATGGTCAAATATATACCGCCGACTTGTTCATCTCCATCTGGAAACCGGGGGGTTGTATCATAAATGTTGGGAGACAGGTCCCTCCGGATGGGAAGGGAGAAGAAAAGTGTTGAAGAAAACCCTAAACCGGATGAGGAGTACCCGGCTACGGAGAGCCGGACGGTGCAGGCCCGGTGAGAACTGGATGAGGAGTACCCGGCTTCGGAGAGCCGGATGGTGCAGACCCGGTGAGAACCGGATGAGGAGTACCCGGCTACGGAGAGCCGGATGGTGTAGACCCGGTGAGAACCGGATGAGGAGTACCCGGCTACGGAGAGCCGGATGGTGCAGACCCGGTGAGGACTGCTCACCGGATGAAGACACATATTCGTAAATATGTTTCTGAGAGTCCATCGAGGCTATACTTGTAAATAGCTGAAAAGTCATATTAGTATAAATATGACTTAGGGCAAACTTTTATGTCGTGTAGTTGTTATTCTTGTCTGCGTGAGATTAGAGGCGCGTAACAGTGTACAGAGAGAGAGAGAGAGAAAGAGGTCGTTGCCTCTATTGTAACTACCGCCTGCGGCAAAGATCGTGAGCACGAGGTCGTTGCCTCCGTGAACTCACTGTTGTACATTCTAACATAGTGATAGTTTGCAGCCTGTGGGCTGCCGTGGTTTTTCCCCTTAGTTTGGGTTTTCCACGTAAACATCTTGTGTACTCTTCTCTTCACTGTGTCTTGCATTCTTACCTGTTTTTCTGTGTTTGATCTTAGACTCGGTTGTGGCCGAGCGTCATTCATCGGAGCGTGTAGTTCCCGACAAGACTCCTCATCCGGGGGGTTGTATCATAAAGACCTCTTCTTCAAGATCTCCTTGAAGAAATGCATTCTTCACATCCATCTGGTGAAGATGCCACCCCTTGCCGCTGCAACCGCTAGCACCACACGAACCGTTGTCATCTTCGCTACCAGAGCGAAGGTCTCGTCGTAGTCGAATTTGTGGGTCTGTGCATATCCCTTCGCCACTAACTGGGCCTTGTACCGGTTAACTGAAGCGTGGGCGTTGTACTTTACCTTGTACACCCACTTGCATCTGATTTGTTTACTATGACGGGGAGGGTCAACCAGGTCCCAGGTATCGTTGGCATCAAGTGCCCGCATCTCTTCTTCCATAGCGGCACGCCAATGTGCGTCCTTTGCCGCTTTTGCGTAGCTCTCCGGCTCACGCACTTCCGCCACCTTGGTCATGTACGCATAGTGATGCGCCATGTACTCATTGTACCCGTATCACTTAATAGGTTCCTTCTAACGGGTTGACCGCCGTAACCCACCATTACCCGGTTTGAGGCCCTTCTTGGCTGGTTTGGTCTTCGGTGCCGAAGAACCGTCATGTTCCTTTCCGGAGTCCGATTCGCTCTGATCTAACTCATCAATACCGGTTTCATAATCCGGCATCTTCTTCTTCCCCTTCTCTTTGTGCGTGAACCGTCTCCTTAGTTCTTTGCGCGGGGAGAGCACGACATAGTCTTCACTACTCGCCAGTTCTTCTTCTGACTAGTCGGATTGACCCAGTCTCTCATTTGGCCCACTCAACCGAAACGATTCCGGACTCTCTTCTTGAGTCCCGGATTCATCATCTTCTAACTGGACCGGTTCAGGCTCACTAGCCTCATCCTCCGGTATCGGGTCAGGATCAGAAGTTGAAGTTGGTAAGGCATACCATGATGCCGTCTCATCAAACTCAACATCGCGGCTACCTCAGACCTACTTCGTCCGAGGGTTAAACACTTATACCTCTTTTGCTCATGTGAGTAGCCGACGAGGATGCACTTCTCCGATTTTGCATCCAGCTTCCTCCACTTCTCATCTGGCACATGCACATATGCTATGCTGTCGAAAATCCGAAGGTGTCTCAAATTCGGCTTGCGCCTGAAATATAGCTCATGCGCGGACACCTTGTCGCCGATCCGGTTTTGGATGTAGACGGTAGTTTGGACCGCCTCCGCCCAGTAGAAATGGGGCATGCTCTTCTCTTCCAGCATTGCCCTTGCCACGTTGACAAGCGACCAATTCTTCCTTTTGGCCACACCGTTTTGCTCCGGTGTGTATCTGCAACTAAACTCTCTCTTAATTCCCGTTTGCTGCAAATAACTGTTGAATTGGCCGGAAAAATATTCTTTTCCACCATCTGACCGCATGCACTTGATCTTCCTCTCCGATTCCCGTTCCACCATGCTTTGGAGGTTCCGGAAATAGTCAAAGTCTTCGCTCTTCCGCTCAATGAGGTAGATCCATGTGTACTGGCTATAGTCATCGATGAAGGAGACGAAGTATCAACTCCCGCCAAGACTCACGTTCTGTGTCGGTTCCCATACATCCGAATGAATAAGGTCATGCTTGTTGAGGCTACGGTTTTGTTCGGCAGGGAATGGAAGCCGGTGTTGCTTCTCAAGTTGGTAGGCTTCACATACTTGGGTGTCGACACTTCTTCTGCTTGGGCCTCGGTTGATTCAACGTGTCTAAATCAATCATCCGAACCGACTTGGCTACCTCCGATTGGTTTTCGCTCTCGTCCGAGTTGGCTGTCTCCAACTCGTGTTCGGTCTTCTCGCCCTCTATGGCGTCGTCTCCCCTATGTGTGGTTGGCTTCGGCTCTTTCCTTCGGCTGCTCCCCTTCTGTCCGCTTTCGGACTTTTCCGTGGGTCCGCCCTCGGCTTCTTCAGTCGATCCGAAGTCGAACTCGACAACCGAGTCAACAGCCGAGTCAACCGACTCAGCATCGCGGCCTCCGCTCCTTTCCTGCTGCTTTTCTTGGTCGTTCGGGACTGTTCTCCCCCTCAAGCTCGGCACATCTAGGTGACGCAACCTGAGCGCACCTGAGAATTGCCGCAAGTTGTCCAGACCAAGAGGCTTTGTGAAGATGTCGGCAGTCTGCCGATCCGTCGGCACGTACTGAAGTTCGACTTCACAGGAAAGGTCACGCTCACGGACGAAATGGTAATGCACCTCAATGTGCTTGGTCCGTGCGTGGAAAACGGGGTTCTTCGCGAGCTGGATGCTGCTGAGGTTATCACAGTAGATCGTCGTCGGATCTGACACCTCCTCTTGCAGGTCCTTAAGAAGCCGCTTCAACCATATGGCTTCGCATGTCGCGATAGCCGCTCCTCGGTACTCAGCTTCGGTGCTCAACAGGGCAACTGTTGGCTGCTTCTTACTGCTCCACGTGATCGCGGCACTCCCAAGGGAGAACGCGTATCCGGACGTGGATCGGCGATCGGCGGCATTGCTAGCCCAATCAGCATCGATGTAGCCGACTAGCCACGCGGCTGCACCGGTCCGATATAGCACTCCCCGGTCCTTAGTGCCGTTGACATACCGAAGTATGCGTTGCGCACACTGAAGGTGCTCCTCAGTAGGTCACGTCATGAACTGACTGATCACTCCGACCGGATAACTAAGGTCGGGTCGGGTGATGGTCAAGTATATGAGGCTTCCGACAATTTGTCGGAACCTCGTCGGGTCGCATACCTTTCCCGTATCGGGATGAAGCTTGATGGTTCTGTCCAGAGGAGTCGAGACGGATTTACAGTCGGCCATCCCGAGTTTGAAGAGCATACCCAGCACGTAATGACGTTGGCTGATCAATATGCCTTCGGGGTTACGGATCACTTCGATCCCGAGGAAGTAATGAAGGTCCCCCAGATCCTTCATGTTGAACGATGCCGCAAGCTGGAGCTTCACGCGGTCGATTTCACCTAGGTCGGCGCCGGTGATAACCAAGTCATCGACATATAGTAGAATACTAACCAGTCCGAGTCGACCTTTCCGGATGAATAGGGAAGAGTCCGAAGCCCATCCGACGCAGTTGTTGCGTGATCTTCGCGTTCCAGGCACGCGGGGCTTGCTTCAGTCCGTAAAGGGACTTCTTCAGTTGGCATACTGCCGAGGAGTTTGTTCCAGAGTGAAATCCAGGGGGTTGTACCATGTACACCTGTTCCTCAAGGTCACCTTGCAGGAACGCATTCTTTACATCCATCTGATGTAAGTGCCACCCCTTCACCGCAGCTATTGCGAGCAAAACACGGACGGTCGTCATTTTTGCGACCGGTGCAAACATCTCATCGTAGTCGATGTCGTGTTTCTGCGCGTAGCCCTTTGCCACTAGCCGAGCCTTGTACCGGTTGACCGAGCCATCGGTGTTGTACTTGACCTTGTACACCCACCTACACCCGATCGGTTTTACCCCTCTTGGTGCGTCAACCAGGTCCCAAGTCTCGTTCTCCGCCAATGCATGCATCTCTTCCTCCATTGCGGCACGCCAATTCGCGTCTTTAGCCGCTTCTGCGTAGCTCTCCGGCTCACGCACTTCCGCTACATGGGTCATATACGCATAATGATGCGCCATGTACTCGTTGTATCCGAACCGCAAAACAGGATTCTTCTAGCGGGTAGATCGGCGTAATCTCACATTAGCCGATGTCGAGGCCTTGTCGGTCGACGCGGTCTTCACCTTTAAAGACCCGTCACCGGTTCCCTCGGAGTCGGACTCGCATCGGTTTGACTCGTTCCTTTCTGTGCCGGAATCCGACACCTTCTTCTTCCCTTTCTCTTTGCGGGTAAGCCGTCTCCTCGGCTTCCTGCGCGGGGAATGCACGGCCGAGTCTCTTCGCGAACATTGTGGTGCCGCCGTCAGTGGAGTCGAGGAGGAACATCCTCCCGTCTCTGCGCCCTTGCGCAATCACACGGCCTTCTTCCTCAATGAAGCACCCGAGGTGTGTAAACCGAACCTCCATCCCTTGGTCGACGATCTGTCCGACCGAGACCAAGTTTTTCATGATTGTCGGAACGTGCAGCACGTTCATGAGTTTCCCTTTCTGCCCGACATGGCTAAGGGGAACTTCTCCGACATTCGCGATCAGATGCGGAGTGTCGTCTCCTGTTGCGACTACTCCCGGTTGTATCGGTTTTTCAAGGTACGAGAACCACTCCTTATGGCTCGTCATGTGGTTTGACGCACCGGAGTCTACGTACCACACCTCGTCCGATCTCGGGGTGCTCTGTTTCATTGAGTTTGCTTCGTGTCTCGACACGAAGGCAGACCCTTCTCCGGCTCTCCCGGAGTCTTCGACGTGCGATTGCTACCGATTTCCCTTGTCGGTATGTCTGGAGCCGTTTCTCTCCGAATCGACGCGCTTCTTCCAACACTCACTTTCCCTGTGGCCTTGCTTGCCACAGTACCAGCACTCCGCGATGGCCTTCCCTTGCCAGCTCTCATCGCTTCGACTCCCCCTGTTTCTGGAGGGTCCAGAGTTGCTGTCGGCATCACTTCGGTGCCTTCTTCCTTGATCTCGTCGGCCGCCTCCATTGCGCGCCGACTCGCCTCGTCCTCCACATCCACGAGGCCTATCTCCCTCCGTGCACAGCATTCTGCTGTCGGTGTCCGTGCTTGTAGACACACCCGCGTGGTTCTCCTCTACCAGGAGCATCGACTGTAAGTCGAAAAAGGACGGCGTATTCTCCCGGGTACACACAGCCGTTAGGAACGCTCCGAACTTCGACGCCAAACCTCTGAGACAGATCTGGACCATCTCGCTCTCCTCGATGTTCACCTCTATGGAGGCGACGGAGTCGCAGATATCCTTGATCTTCGAGGTATAGTCCGCCACCGACAAGTCGCGTTGTCGTAGGTTGCTCAACTCCTGTCGGAGCTAAAGCTTCCTGGCTGTGGTGCTCGCGGCGAAAATCTTCTTCAGATTTTCCCACGCACCCTTCGGCGTCTTTGCATCCCGAACATAGCTCAATAGCTATTCGCCCACACACGACGCGAAGCAGTATAATACCCTGCTCGCCGATTGCTCCCACGACGGAAAGTCTCTGTGTGTCGATTCGGGTGCCGCGTCATTAGCTCCTTCGACATAACTCCAGTAGCCGTGGCCGATCAGGTACTGGTGCATCTTGTAGGACCAAGACGCGTAGTTGGTTCTGTCGAGCTTCTCTATTGGAAGCGAGCTCGCCATGCCTCTATCCATCGTTCTTCTTGTTCTTCTTCGTCAAGCTGTGTCGGCTGCAGAGAGGTTCTCAACCCTCGCGCTCTAATACCATGTAAAGAGTAGCGTGCAGAAGCAAGTATAAAGACAGAACAGAAGAGAGAACACTCAGGTTCAATGGAGGGCTTGAGCTTACACAGTATACGCGGGAGAGACCGAGAGAGTTTTAGAGAAGACACCAAAGGGAGAATATATTATAAAAGACAAAAAACTATACATATATGTGTTCAATGAACACTTTGTACAAGCCCTAGAGGGACTGACTGGAGTACTAACAGTACTTCAATGCTCATTAAGAGCTCCTACACTAACTCCCAAATATATTCCTCGCGGCCTAACCGATTGGTCCCAGCCGATCCGGTCCTCGGCTTCTTCAGCCGATCCGGTCCTCGGCTTCTTCAGCCGATCCGGCCGATGTTGAGCTTGCCTCTCAACAATCACCAAGGTTGGCCCCTTACCGGTCATCCTGGTTCCGGATCGTTCAGATCCTTGCGCGTAGTGCGAGCTTTGCCGGTTCTCCCGACCGGTTTTGCCGGATCCAGATCTATTCGAATCGGTGCGCTTCTTCCAACACTCGCTTTCTCTGTGGCCCTTTTTGCCAGAGTACTAGCATTTTGTGGCGGATTTGTCTTGCCAGCCTCTGGCTCCACCTTGACTCCCCCTGCTTGTGGAAGTCCTAGAACTGATGTCGGCACGGTCTTTGTGCCTTCGGTCTTCCCCTTGCCGGCCGCCTCCATTGCGTGCTGACCCGCCTCATCCACCACGCCCACGGGGCCGATCCGCCTCCGTGTACAGCATCCGGCTATTGATGGGTGCACTTGTTGACGCACCGACATGGTTCTCCTCTACAAGGAGCATCAACTGTAAGTCGAAAAATGACGGCGTATTCTCCCTCGTACATACTGTTGTCCGGAAAGCTCGGAACTTAGAGGCCAAGTCCCCAAGACAAACCTGTACCATCTCGTCTTCCTCTACCGTCACGTTGATAGAGGTAAGCGAGTCACAGATCTCTTTGATTCAAGCCGTGTAATCAGCCACCGAGATGTCCTTCTGTCAGACATTGCTCAACTCCTGTCGAAGTTGCAGCTTCCGAGTTGTAGTGTTTGCGGCGAACACCTTCTTCAAGTTTCCCCAAGCCTCTTTCGGCGTCTTGGCATCTTGGACGTGGCTCAATAGCTGGTCTCCAACAATGGACGCAAAGCAATACATCACTCTACTTGCCGATTGTTCCCACACCGGGAAGTCCTTGTGTGCCGCATCAGGTGCTATGTCGTTAGCTTCGTCGATATAGCTCCAATAACCATGCCCAAGCAGGTACTGGTGCATCTTGTATGACCAAGATGCCTAGTTGGATCTGTCGAGCTTCTCCACCGGAAGCGAGCTAGCCATTCCTCTATCCATTGTTTTTTTTTTCTTCTGTTCTTTACAAGGGTTAGGTTTTCTTCTTGTGAAAGCGAATGTCGGCTGCAGAGGTTCTCAACCCTCGCGCTCTGATACCATGTAAAAACAAATAGCATGCGGAAGCAATAGGAAATAGAAAATAGAAAAACAGAGAATAGGTTTAATGGAGAACTTAACAGTACGTAGGAGAGACAGAGAGAGAGACAGAGAGAGCAAAACAAGAATCACACTTCGAAAATTATGTCAACACTTTGTACATAGTATGTGCTCAACAAACACTTTTATACAAGTCCATACGGACTGATAGAAGTTCGGTGTACTTCAATGCTCACTCAAGCATCAGACACTAACTACGAGAGTATTAACTCCCTAGTAGTCTAGCTGCTACTAGGCTTCCGGTTACTGATGGATCGGGCTAACCAGCTCCCCAGCTCACCGGCGTAGGCTTATTTAGCCGATCCGGCTCCAATTGAGCTTGCCGCTCAACAATTAGCTACTACAATAGTTTAGTACAATAGTTAATTAGGTAAGTGGCAGCTAATTAGCTACTACCATAGTTTAGTATAGTAGCTAATTAGCTAAGTGGTAGGTAATTTGCTACTACCATACTTTAGCTGAGTAGCTAATTAGCAAAGTGGTAGCTAATTAGCTACTACCATAGTTTAATACAACAACTAATTAGCTAAATGGTAGCGAATTAGCCACTACCATATTCCGGGTCTTTACCACCAGTTCGCTCAGGATGTCTCCGCACACCACATTCCGGATACCTTCCTCGCTGGCCTACGGGAGCCTCTTTGGACAACCCTCGCACTAACGGACTTCTCCCAACAGACAATCAAACAGGTAATCACACGTGTCCTCGCAATCGATCGGACACAACACAACACAACTTTTTCCATGGGCTCACTGCAAAGCATTGTCCCTCCAAAGGAGGACCATCGCTTCCGCCAGGCTCTCCAATGCACGGCCTACTCGGACTCTGGCCATTTAGGCATTGAGTGACCTCACCGCCCTCCCTGCCCAATCTGCCATTCCCGGTTACATATGATCGAACAATGTGAATACAATTTGCTCAACCGAACGACAACCGCCCCAGTTCGCCAGATTGAGCCTCGGAATAGCTACTCACGCTAGGACGAGCGCAAATCCTACCGTAATAGGGATAACGAGCGTCCACGGTCATCGGATCGTTAGCGACGAGACGACGATTACAGTCGCGATGACGACCGATACCGAGCCGACAACCGAAGGTGATCAGACGATGGCCATGATCAATATTACGATGACAACTATCGAGCCAACGATGATTACGACCGGCACGTCGATGACCGGGATGACTGGTATAGATCGCGTTATTTACGAAATGATCGGTGTAACTCTCATCAAGGTTCGCGAAATAATTGCCAGTGTTGCTTAATGTTGGATGTCTCATGGATGTCTCATCGATTACCGCAAACTCAATGCCGCGACGGTCACAAACGCTTTCCCACTTCCACTCACGGATAGTGTAGTCGACATGGTGGCTGGCCACGAATGCTACAGTTTTTTAGATGGATTCAATGGCTATAATAAAATCCGTATGCATCCAGATGATCAGGAGAAAACAACATTTGTCATGGAATGGGGCGTCTTTGTGGCCGAAGTAATGATATTCGGCTTAAAAACAACATCGGCTACGTTTGAACGAATTATCACCGAGATCTTCGACGAATATATTCCAGCGTTCATGCAAGTCTTCCTCGACGACTTCGCCGTATATGGCCAACAACTGGAAGACTTGGCCCAGTTACGCTTTTTTCATGACCAATGTTGCCAAGCTCGACTGAGATTAAACCCAACAAAATGTGCGTTTTTTGTGACAAGCGGCAACCTCCTCAATCACATCGTTAGTCAGGAAGGAATCGCCATGGATCTCGACAAGGTACAAGCCATCATGAATGCTCCTATGCCCTCTACCGCGAAGGCCCTCAACTGATTTTTGGGTCAAATTAGATGGCATACCCGGATGTTATGACACCTGGCTGATTTCACGACTTCCTTGCAAGTAGCAGTACATAGGCTTCCATTCCAATGGTCCTCCATAGAAGAAGAAGCTTACCAATCCTTGAAGCTAATGTTATCACATGCCCTGGTCGTATAACCACCGGACTAGTCACAACCTTTCCACGTTTTTGTGGACGCATCGGATTTAGCCATTGGAAGGGCGCTCATGGAATGCACACCGCCAAATTGGTATCAGTCGGTGTATTATGCTAGCCGCCATCTCTCAGCCCCAGAAAAGAACTACTCAACAACGGAACGTGAAGCCCTCGGCATGGTTTACATCATCACGAAGTTTCAACATTACCTCCTTGGCCGACGATTCACATTTCACGTTGACCACTCGGCCCTTCTATATTTGGTTAACAAACAAGCTCTCACGAGTCGACTGGCTCGATGGATGCTGCTTCTCTAAGAATTTGACTTTCAGATTCACCACCGACCAGGGGTCCAACACGCAGTAGCTGACTACCTTAGTCTCCTCAAGTTAGGGGAACCAGCCGATTTGACGTACGATGATCTACCAGACGCCCACCTCTTCAGTCTGACAACAACAACGATACTGGACGAGAACAAAGAAAAATGGATCAAAGACATGGCCCACTTCCTCAACACCGAACTTCCTCTTGACCACTTACCCCGAGATGCTCGGAAACGGCTAGCAGTCAGGAGCCGGAATTTCTGTCACAAAGGCTCGAATGGCATTTGGTGTCGCACGGTACGACAATTCGAGAAACCCGCAATTCTCCAGGAAGCACATTACGGAATAGCAGGAGGTCACTATGCTGGAGATTCCACGACACGAAAAGTATGGCAAAGGGGGTTATGGTGGCCTACAACAAAGAAGAACGCTCAGGAGTTCTGTCAGCAATGTGATTTGTGTCAACGTATGGAACAGCCGACCAAGCAAGCACGAATGCCGCATCAACCCATCCTCCCATTAGAACCCTTTCAAAAATGGGGGTTAGATTTCGTTAGACCATTCAAACTAGCCGCGGCTCAAACCAGGAACAAGTATATCATCGTAGCAACCGACTATTGTACAAAATGGGTCAAGGCTAAGGCACTACGTGACAACACAGCCGCATCCACAAAAAAATTCATTTACGAACATCTATGGTGTCGTTTTGGAATTTGGCGGAATTTGCTTACAACAACTCAAAACATTCTTCTACTGGATATTCCCCATTTTTTGCAAACATTGGGTACCATCCTCGTTGGACTATGCTTGAACATCCCGAACTCCCGACAAACCCGGTTGCTGAAGATCAGCTCACCCGACTCCAAGAAGTTCAAGATATCCTTTTGCACCATTTATGTGATGCTCAAAGCAGTCAAAAGAAGGTTGCCGACTGTCATCGACGTGATTCATCGACTACGTTTCAAGTGGGAGATCGAGTATGGTTTTCACAAGGTCGCATTAAAACAAGCCGACCTTGCTGCAAATTGGATTATCAATGTTTTGGCCCATATGTGATATCTGGTAAGATCAATGATGTGGCATTTCACCTTGATCTTCCCCCTCATATTCATCTTCACCCGGTCTTCCGTACACAACCAACTCTATTCCAAGCCATCTTACATCTCCCCCACCTCCAATCGAAGTTTTGGATGGCTTCGAATATGAAGTTGCTGCCATTCTCGACTCCAAGATCGTTTGCAACAAACTGTATTATTTGGTTGACTGGTTAGGTTATACACCTAATGATCGAGCATGGGAGCCTCTCGAGAATCTTGCTAATGCCTCCGAAATGGTTGTTGCATTTCACAACAAATATCCCCATAAGCCAAGTCCGAAGTCTTGTCTTCCGACTCGTGGAACTCGTCGTCGAAAAGGGGGATAATGTCATGAGGACATACATTTTGGCCTTACAAGGATTCGAGCCCAAGACGTCTTGCTCTATATGTTAGACCTTTAACCATTATAATTATATATATGATGTATAGTTAAAATAATGGTTAAAGTTCTAACATATAGACCAAGACGTCTTGGACTCAAATCCTTAATTGGCCAAAATGTATGCCTTCATGACATTATCCCCCCTTTTCGATGATGAGTTCCACGAGTCGGAAGATAAGATTTTGGACTTGGCTTATGGGGATATTTGTTGTGAAATTCAGCAACCATTTCGAAGGCATTAGCAAGATTCTCAAGAGGTTTCCATGTTCGATCATTAGATGTATAACCTAACCAGTCAACCAAATAATACAGTTTAACATATAGACCAAGATGTCTTGGGCTCGAATCATTCTAAGGCCAAAATGTATGTCTTCATGACAGCTAATTAGCTATTTTGGTAGATAAATAGTTATGAATGGTAGCTAATTAGCTATTCTAATAGCTAAATAGCTATGTTCGATATTCTTAGGGAGTTAATTAGCCATTCTAGTAGCTAATTAGCTATTACTAGTAGCTACTTAGCTATGGTCATATTCTGAGGTAGGTAATTAGCTATTCGGGTATGGTCATATTCTGAGGTAGGTAATTAGCTATTCAAGTATGCTCATATTCGGAGTTAGGTAATAAGCTAACTAACTAAGCACAAGAGCCAAGACAAATGTTGAGATAAATGTAAATACCTAAGGTACATCAAGAAGATGAATGGGATGCTCCTCGTATGGACTCCTTCCAACACGTTTCCTGCATAAATCCTTCTTATTGGGTGAAACACTACTCTCATTAGTCCAAAATATTGTGATTATATCCTTGATTTTTTATGTTATGGGTGTCATTGGCTTACATCTTGTTGTTAGCTTTAGCAGACTAGTTCCTTCACCCGAGGAAACTATCCGGTTCAATGTATTGTACACATTTTTTCTACTAACACCAATTACCTTAGATAGCACATTGATGTTAATATTGTTAACATCATTATTAAGTAACATCATTAGACTAGATCTTTTTAAGACAAGATCATCTTCTGACCTGCTCATGGATACGAAACTATTACGGAGATTATATACTAGTATAGATGTTATGTTTGCATTAAGACCATCATTGTAATCAACTAACTCCTTTATTGATGGATCATTTAATATTCCATAAAGTACTACCTTCTTGTCTTCATTGCTGATGTGCTTGGTTTGAACATTGAAATAGTCTACAACCTTTCTCTCTATGATCGTAGTCTCATTACTTCCATTCTCAGTGATATTTAGACCTATATCGCAACCAATACTATCTTTACCTTTAGTGAGTGTGGCTTTCATATGCTTCAACAATTGACAATGTTTTCTTTTTTTTACTGCCCAATACATTCATATCGCTTGTTGTGTCCTGATAGCATCATCCCTATCCTGATGATCATTGAGGGGTAATTCTAAACACCCTCCTTCCCCTTCCATTTGGCTTGACGGGATTAAACACTAATTTTCTTGAAAAAAAGACACATATTAAAGATGGCTATGGGCAACAACAATACCCAAAAATCTTCCGCAATACACAAGATAATCAATAGTCAGAATAGTTATTCAAATTCAAGACCGAATAGTGGCGGTAATCCAAGGTCAAATAGTAGCGGCAACTGAGTGCAGAATGGCGGCAGTGGAGGAGTGAACTCCGTTTAATCGAAAAGTATTGGCAATCCAGAACTGAACAATGGCGGTAAATGAGTGTAGAATGATGGCAATGGAGGAGTGATTTCCGTCGGATAGATTAGTGGCAGATGATGCTTGGAACGCACACTAACGACAACTAAGAGAAGAATGGCAACAATGGAGATGGAATGAACTACTTCAGATTGAAAAGTGGCAACAATACACAACTGAACAATAGCAGCAATTGAGTGTAGAATGATGGCAATGGATGAGTGAACTCCGTCAAATCGAAAAGTGGCAGCAATCCAAGATCGAACAGTAGCGACAACTGAGTGTAGAATGATGGCAATGGAGAAGTGAACTCTGGTAGATCAAACAGTGGCAGATGATGCTTGGAACGCACAATGACGACAACTGAGAGTACAATGGCGGTAGTGGGGATGGAGTGAACTCCCTCGGATCGAAAAGTGGCAACAATACACGACCGAACAGTAGTGGCAACTAAGTGTAGAATGATGTCCATGGATGAGTGAACTCCGTCAAATCGAAAAGTAGCAGCAATCCAAGACTGAATAGTAGCGGCAACTGAGTGTAGAATGATGGAAATGGAGGAGTGAACTCCGTCAGATCGAATAGTGGCAGATGATGCTTGGAATGCACAGGGAAGACAACTGAGAGTAGAATGGCGGCAGTGGAGAAGGAGTTAATTCTGTCGGATTGAAAAGTGGCAACAATATACGACCTTCACAGTAGCGGCAACTAAGTGTAGAGTGGCGACAATTGAGGAGTGAACTTGGTAGATGATGCTGGCACTGAACAATGGCGGCAACTGAGTGTAGAATGGCGGCAATGGAGGAGTGAACTCTATCGGATCAAGCAATGGCAGATGATACTTGGACCACACAATGCCGGTAACTGAGTGTAGAATGGCGGCAATGGAGGAGTGGACTCAATAGGGTTTAGCAACAGTGGTAGTAATCTAAGCCAGAATACTCAACTAGAGATGGCCCACGTGATGTGGCAAAGGATCATGCATAATGCACCTAGGAATTCGGTATATAATTTATGGTGCACATATCAATTTATGTTGCACGTTTATGGTGCTCATTTATATAATTAAAACTCTCTACTATTTTCAATGGTAGCTTTTTGCGTAACTAATTTATCAATGGTAGCTTTTTGCATAGCTAATTGTTTCCACTTGCATGCTTCCACCTTGAGGCTCTATGTCTAGCACTCAAAGGTACCATTGTAGGCCTTTCTCCTTCAACCATTGGCGTAAATGCTCTGACACTTGCATTGGCATGAGCCTAAGTACTCTATGTGTGCTCTATTATTGTTTGCGGCGCTTGTTGTTCACCTGGTTGAGGATGATTTGCGCTCTGTTCGCTTGTATGTTTTTGTGTTTTTATGTTTTTCTATGATAGAGAAGGTATCTGAAGGAGTTTTTCTGAAAAGATGCGGCATTTCTTGAGATAGAACATTACAAATAGAATTTCCTATTATTAGCTCTTTAATGGCCACCTATCGTAATGAATACCAAATCATAAGCACCGTGCCAAGAACTAATTATGACAAGATTGAATTTTCTGTTATATTTGGCCAAATTTTGATTTTTTCTTGTTTTCTTTTCTTTTCTTTTCATTTTTTTAATATGATAATAATATTTACAATTCTATCATATCACCGGCTTTCACGAGGTAGTCTACGGATTGCCTATTTTGGCGCCGTTGTCGAATGGGTTTGTTAGGGTCGGTCCCCGATATGGTTTGAGTCGGAACCCGTTAACCCATTTAGGCAAGATTTCCCCAACTAATGTTCCACTCTTGCTATCGACAATCCAGTATGGACCAGTCCATCACAAACTTAGTTTTCCCAGCATCGAACCCATTTTCGTTTGAAAGACCAAAACTAGTTTCCCGACTTCGAACACCTTCTCCTTACTCTTTTGGTGTTGATCGACAAAATCTTTTCTTTTTCTTTGTTTCTACTATAAGTGCCACATTTATTTATAATTGACTCTCCTCCTATTCAAGCAACTACGCTTTCCGAATTTGTTCTGACTGTTCTTCATCTAATCGTTTTGTGACCTGAACTCATAAGCTCGGAATTTGAAATTCGATTGGCTTAACCGCCTCTAAGCCGAACACCATTCCAAATGGAGTAGACCTATTCACAGTTTTGTAGGTCATTCAGTGGGCCCATAAAGCATTGTGAAGCTTTTGATCCCATTCGATGTGATTTTCATTCACTGATTCCTTCATAATAGTTTGGAGTGTTTTGTTCATAGATTCAGCAAATCCATTTGCTTGAGGGTCATATGGTGTACTTCTTTTGTGCACTACTGTATAATAGTGGGATAATTAAAAAATGACTTTAATAACATATTTTCTTCATTTTCTTCATATTTATTAAATCGGGTACTTTATACATTTTTCATAGTGTACGAAATACACTACAACAACGATTTGGCTTCGACCCATTTCGTATAGTAGTTGTTGGCAACTATAACATATCGGTTACCTGTTCTTGCCGTTGCCGATTTAAATGGCCCAACAAAAACGAGACCCCATTTTTGAAAAGGTTCGAGCGATAGCACTGGTTGATGAGGCATCCGATCCTTTTCATTAGGTTGGCCCATACATTCACACAAATTGCATTGTCGACAATACTCAACTTTATCCTTCATAGTAGTTGGCCACCATAGTCCGCTATACCAAATTTTTGTAGTTGTTGTCTCACCAACGTAATGGCCTCTAGCTATTCCGCAATGAGCTTCATGCAAAACTGCCTCTTTCTCGAACTGTCGAACCACGCATCGCCATATGCCATTAGGTCAGCTCCATTATGGTATAAGGTGTCATTTAGTAAACAAAAGTTCTGACTTCGAATTGCCGAACACTTCCTTTCATCTATTGACATAGCTTCTGGTGGAAATACAGTACTGAGAAATATTGACATTTCCATGATCCACAAGTGAGCCGCTTCATCATCCACTTCAGTCGAAGTTATTGTGTCGACTCAAAATAGTTGAGTGTTAGGAAAGTCATCTTGAACACTGACACCCAGCTCCCCGACTCTAGTCACCTTAAGTAGTTGGCTATTGCATGTTGGACCCCTGGTCGATGAATAATATCGAACTCAAATTCTTGTAGTAGTAACGTGCACCTTGCCAGTTTACCTGTGAATTCCTGTTTTGAGACTAAGTACAATAATGCAGAATGGTCGACATGAAATGTAAATTTCCGACATTGTAAATCATGCCAAGAGCCTCCCGTTCGGTTGTCGAATAATTTCGCTCGGCGGTCGATAATTTTTTACTAGCATAATACACTGGTTTGTACTAGTTCGGCTCCGACAACTGCATTAGTGAATTGCCGATTGCAACATTGGAGGCATCAACAAAAAAATTAAAATCATTACTCCAATCTGGCGGCCTTACACCTTGTCATCATTTTCTTTAGATAGTCGTAAGCATCATGTTCGGATATTGTCCATTGAAAAGGTGCTTTGTGGACCGCCGCATGTAGGGGTGTTGCAACATCGGCGAAATACGGAATCATCTGACTGTGCCATCTAATTTGGCCCAAAAATCTACTGAGAGCTTTCGCATTTGTCGGCGATGGGGCAATCCCTTCCTGACTGACAATATGTCCTAATAGCGTTCTACTTGTCACCCTAAATGCACATTTTGCTGGATTTAAACTTAATCTCCCTTGTCAACACTTCTCTAAACATAATTGAAGATGTTGAAAGTGATTGGTTCACCTACTGTAAACTGCAAAATGATCCAAAAATACATGCATAAATGTTGGTATATAATCTGCAAAAATTTCTGCAATGACTCTCTAAAATGTTGTCAGAGTTGTTTTTAGGCCGAACATCATCGATGATGAGCGTTGTCTTTTCATGATCATCAGGGTGCATCCAAACCTAGTTATAACCACTAAACCCATCCATAAACTATATATTTCATGGCCTGCTACAACATCAAGAAATCCATCCGTAAATGGTAATGGAGATGCATGTGTTACTGTTGCCATTCAATTTCTGGTAATCGACACATACCATGATTTTTCCACTCTTTTTGGGCACTACCGCTATGGGATTTAGCCAAGTCGCCTTCTTGACTAGTCAAATGAAGCCGACTCTTAGTAGTTTGTCGATTTCTTCTTTTACTTTTACTCCATATTTCGGATTTAACTAATACCGATGTTAATTAATCTGATGTTGATAGAATGCCGGATCGAGCCCCTTCATATCTTTGTATTTTGTAGAAGGTCGATTAATTTTTCTTTGTTAGTCGACTCCATCTCCTTGACTAGCAGGATTATCTTTGGTTCAACATCATTTTCGGCCAAATTCAACTCTTCTAATGGTAAAGCTTGCACCCGCTAGGATACATGCATTTCCCTTTCCATTGCTTCCTGTTGTAGTCGTAACTCCTTCAAAATTTTCACATCAACCAGAATTTCCTGCTCCCCATCTTCGCCAAAGTATGGTGTGAGTACCTGAACAATGTCTACTTCAAATAAAGGAATGATCTTTGGACTGTCTTCTAGGTATTGATCCTCTTCCCCATTATCTAATCCTTCCATCATATTAACTGTTGCTGCATGTGGTGGTAAACACTACCGAGACGTCATGACCTTCTCCTGGGTCGACACCCAAATCTAGCTTTTGCTTTTACGAAATGTGAGAAAACGTTTTTGCCAATTATGTTTGATATTAGCAGTTTTGAGTAGGCTATGCCCAATAGTAGAGGATATGCACCTGGTGCATCCAAATTATTGAATCAGTCCAAGTGGTTGGACAGTACTTATGTCGGCCATTCATAACCAACAAGGGCATGCTTCCCACTTTGTGATGCTAAGCCGATCACATGTCCATTTGCTAATAACATTTACTCCAGAACCACCATCAACAATGCTACCCGCTACTTCCTGGTCATGAATGATGAACTTGATTCTTGGACTCTGCTTGTCCATTATAGTTGGTCCTGTAATTGGATTGGTAAAGTTTACCGACACTTTTTCCGACCCATTTTTAGTAATAATTGTGGCAGTTCCTTCTCAATAAATCAAGGCACTAATTTTAATAACCTTGGTAAGGGTAATGAAACTTGGCAATCTTCCAAGACCTTCCATGATTCCTCATCTTCGGGTGTCATAGTTGGCACCGACCGTTCAACTAGACGATTGTCTGTCTTGTCAATCGACAGACTACTTTGTTGCAGCATTTGGGCAACATTATTGTTGTTAGCCTCTTCGACCCACTCCTTTGCTGCTTTTCTTTCCACCTCCTGTACTTCCCACTCGGATTTTTTAGCTTTATTGTGAGTGGTTACTTGCTGGACTTCAGGCACGACCATACTAATTGCTGGTGCTTTCCCGTTGTCCTTCGTCAGGCATTGATTCGCGTAATGACCATCCTTCTTGCAAATATAGCAATTCGACATCGATGATCCACTAGATTCTCCATTTTCATATTGAGGTCAATGAGCATCTTGGGACTCTGAGTTATCTTTGGCTCTAGAATCATGTTGAAATTGTCAAGATCCTTTCGATTTTCTGTTATCATTGAATCGACGATTCAGTGGTCGATTATCATCATTCCTCTTTTGGTCATGAGATCTTCTCTCCGATGCTTTCCCTTTGTTCTTTGTCAGCCATTGATTGGCATAATGAACATCCTTCATGCAAATATAGCTATTCGACACCAATGAGCCACTAGATTCTCCATTTTCATATTGAGGTCAATGAGCATCTTGGGACTCTGAGTCATCTATGGCTCTAGAATCATGCTGAAATTGTCAAGATCCTTTCGATTTTCTGTTATCGTTGAATCGACAATTCAGTGGTCGATTATCATCATTCCTCTTTTGGTCATGAGATCTTCTCTCTGATGCTTTCCCTTTGTTCTTTGTCAGCCATTGATTGGCATAATGAACATCCTTCTTGCAAATATAGCTATTCGACACCGATGAGCCACTAGATTCTCCATTTTCATATTGAGGTCAACAAGCATCTTGGGATTCTGAGTCATCTCTAGCTCTAGAATCATGTTGGAATTCTTGAGATCCTTTTGATTTTTTGTTATCGTTGAATCGACGATTCAGTGGTCAATTATCGTCATTCCTCTTTTCGACTACCTGTAAGGTTGCCGATTATTCCTATCCTGCCGTGGTGAATCATCCCAGTCATAACTGCTCTGACTATCATGTCGATAATCATCCTCCCGGTCATCTTCTTGTCAATAGTCATTGTATCGATTGTTGCACCACTAATCATCTCACCGATAATCGTCCCTCCTATTATCATCCCTCTTACCATGGTCTAACCGATAACGATCATGATATCGTGGATGATCTTCCTCTTGAGGCGGGTGTCCCGACCGATTCTGGTCCTCTTGAAAATTGTCTTAGGTGTGTATCTGTCGAACTAGTGTTGTGGTTTTATTGTGTAAATTGTACTCACATTGGTCGGCAACATGCACCTTGTAATGGCAAATCGTACAATGACTACGTAAACTGCATTCAATCATAGAAAGCCCCAGATTGAGACATGTAATGCATTGAATGGCTTGAAGGAACCTCAACTCTTCAAATGTAGGTAAAGAACTTTGTAGATCTCCCATTTCCATATTGTTACTGCTTTGTATTTTGTCCATTGTCAGTGCTTTGTCGTCTAGTGATTGATTCCTGAAATCGAACACAGTTAAGGTTGTTCGCAATGGCTATCGTAATGACGGTACGAACGTATCCTTCAATTCCTCTTCGGGAATAGGTCACGTCAATTCGAGACACAGATTTTGAAATCTAATGACAAATTGCAGCATTGTTTCATGAGGTTCTTGATACACCGCATAATATTGATTAATTATATCTTTTTATGGAATTCGTCGATGAAATAACTTATGAACTTGGTAGTTAATTGATCAAAATATTGGAACGCTTTGGCTCCATTCTGGGCATACCAATTTGCCGACGGCCTGTCGAGCGATAATACAAACTAAGCAATCATAGATTTATCTTCCTCTGTTGTCGATAATCGGTGTGCTACATGGTTCACTTGTCATGTTGCGAAAAAATCGCGCACGTGCTTCCGCATCGGCTCCATCATGATACTTACAGTAGGGATACAACAGTGTATTCTCCTCCCAAATGATGACCAAATACCCTTGATCGGACCGCTCCTCATCCGAGTTACTATCAATTAAATCGTGAATTGCGCTCCACTCCCCTTCAGCTGCTTGTTGGATTTGATTCATAACCTCCAAACTCTAAGCAATACCACCTTCTACACGTCGGGTCTCCGATCTCGTGCGTGGGCTTTTGCTACCCATAGTTCTCTCTGAACTAGAAGACATCCATACCTCTTATTCTCTATCTGTAGTAGATGTAACCAGGTTGTGCAAAATTATTGTGTTGATCTATCGACAAAAGACTGTTGTAACCGACAGACACAATAGGTCGAATGTTTGACTCTGAATGTTCGGTCAAGAAGATTGTGGTAGGAAACTGAATTGATTGTACTAGTTCTATACTCCAGAATTATTACCCAAAGATACTAGTTTGATTACTAAGTGCTAATGATAGACTATTCATCTTAATATAGTAATTAGCATATACGGTATTCAAAAGATTGACAGACACACAGAAACAATTAAGAATATGATATAGCCACCGCAACAGATATACTAACTACTAATTTATATTATTCCAAATAGAACGATAAAATTACAATGCTCTCTGTCCCTTTTTATAAGTGATTCGAGAGTCTCTCTTCCAATATTACACTTGCCCCTTCCAGCAAGAACTACAACCAAAATTGTTTTAACTAATCTACTATATATTTTTACTTGGCTAAATTATATTTTCCTTTTCAACTCTTGTTCACATTGTCGACACCGGACATTGCCGACTCCGACTCTGACCTCTCCGACATTGGATACCTGATTGGCTAACAAAGAACCATTCTTCATGGCTCGTCATATGATTGACCCCCCGAAGTCAACATACCACACCTCTTTTGGTTCAGTGGTGCCCTTCTTCATCGAGTTTGCCTTGTGCTTCATCACAAAGGATGGCCCTTTTTCGGTCTTTCCGGTTTCGAATCCTTCTGATCCTTCAGCATAGTGAGAACTTTATTCGGCTTTATTGAACTGACCTAATGTGTGTCATTGGGTACGCCACACATGATTGGTCAAGTACATGTCATTACATGGCCTAGGTCCTATAAATAGGACATACTCTCCTTAGTTAGGTAGGGCCCCATGAGTGGTTCTGACGAAGCTCTCTTTGATGTGGACTAGTCAACAAGTCCTCATGTGGAGATCCTGACTGGTATGGGATAGGCCAGGATTCCTCATCTGCATTGTTGACTCTGGCGCGGGGGTTGATGGGTGGTAACGCGTATTTTCAGTATGATTGTGTCACTTATGTCTTTATTTTAGGATTAATGATCTTGGTTATTACACAAACGGGTCGAGGAGCGCGAGCAAGGCGGGAGGACTCTAGGGGGAGCCAGAGAAGAGAATTGGTTACCATAGACAAACACTGCAATCCGACCTCATGTTGAGCGGAAAAACTCAACCGGATCCGGATCGGTGTTCCGATGGTATCCGGAACCAAGAGTTGGATTGGAGAGACAGGTCGGATTGGAACCGGTAGGTCATTAGAGGCCTACGAATCTAGCCTAGTACATAGGCATTATTTTTAGGACTTAGTGTCGGTCGTTGGTATAAGCATTTTAGTATCTGTCAGTCCATTTAAGGCCTTGTATAAAAGTGCTCACTAAGCACATTGTATTTACACAGAGTATATTTATTTTGAATTGAGTGTATTGTTTTCTACTCTCTCTATCTCTCCTGTGTATTCTCTGTTCTTATGCTTCCATTAAACCTTCATTCTTTGTTTTTATTGTTGGAATCCGGCTAAGCCGGCTTGTCTACAAGCTTCTGCACGCAATTCTTCACAGACAGGTTACAGAGGAAGCCGGTGCATCGGACCCGGAAGAATCTGACACAATCGGGAATGATAAGGAACCTCCAAAGTTGAGTTTTGACGCGGCTAAGAGGGCCATAAAATCAGCCAACCAAAAGTTGCACCGATCCACTTGACAGAAGAACCACTCTATAGTCATCTTCTTAACGAAGAAGAGCTCAAGGTTGTTGCCAAACTTCTCTATAGTTGTCTGCTTAAGTGAGACTAACTTCCCTATAGTTCTCTGCTTGACGAAGAAGAACTCAAGGTCATTGCCTTGCTGCTTCTTGTTGTAGTCCTTTCTCATATAGTGATTCTATTTGGAATTTATGGACTCCCGTGGTTTTTCCCTTTTAGGGTTTCCCACATTAAAATACTTGTATCTCTGTACTTTTTGTTTTATTGCCTTTCTATATTTCTGTTATTCTAAATCCGTTGCACCCGATTCTGGCCTGTAGGTTCCAACAAATTGGTATTAGAGTGGTGGATGAACATTCTCGTGGAATGTTTAAGTTAACCGACTCCAATTACTCAGTGTGGAAGTCGAAGATGCGGGATGTAGCAGCATATATATATACCCAGAACCCATCAATTCATATCTGGGCATTCAGAGTGGAACGTTGGGGATGGGCCGGACTGCTCAGAATGGCTGGAATGGTTTAGAACGGTTCAGGATGGTCGAACTGAACTGTACGGCCGGAACGACGAACCGTACTAAACTGGCACATGCAACTAAACATGGAGGCCATGCAACTAAAGTAAATCTCATGTTGGGCGCATGCAATTGAACATGGAGGCTATGCAACTAAAGTAAATCTCATGTGGGAAGTATGTAACCGAGCTGGAGATGAAAACTGGAGTTCCTTCATGCAAGGGCAGAGATCTTCGGGTTGAAAATACCCGAAATCCTTAGGAAGGAAAAACTTATCACTCGAGAACCATAATTTTCTTATCTAGGCCATAACCCTAACCCTAACCCTAATTTTTCTTATCTAAGCTATCACGCAAAAACCCTAACCCTAATGTTCTTTTCCATATCACTCAAATTAGGGTTAGGAATTTTGAGTGATAGCTTAGATAAGGAAAATTAGGGTTATGGTTTTTGAGTGATATGGACTAGATAAGAAAAATTAGGGTTCTCGAGTGATAGCTTTTTCCTTCCTAAGGATTCCGGGTATTTTTCACCCGAAATGAAGGAACTCTAGCTTTCATCTCCAGCTCAGTTACATCTGTCCCACATGGCCTTTAGTTTAGTTGCATGGCCTCCACATTCAGTTGCATGCTCTAGCCGCATCATCCTACCGTTCGTACAGTTCAGTTCGCCCCTTCCGATCTGTGAATTGTACGGCCATCTCGAACCATTCCGGCCATACAATTCAGTTCTGGTCATCCTGAACCGTGAACAACCATTCCGGCCGTTCCAAGCAGTCTGGCCCGTCTCGACCGTTCCACTCCAAACGCCCAGATATGAATTGGGTCTGTATATATACTGCTGCATCCAAGCTTCATACACACATAACTTGATACGTAGTTGTCCGTTTCATACGTAGTAAAATGCGTTTGGAAGCTTTTGAAGACGTCCATCTTTTCGCACCATGCCATTGAGCTAATCTAAAATAATTATTTCATTATTTTTCATATCATGTGTGAAGAACCACATGACACCAGATTGTTAATACACAACCGATTTCGTATAACACGCGTAAGATTAACAATTTAAGCACAGAACGGTAAGTACCAAGGTTGTTAGGTACGTTAGATAAGATACGGATACCTTACATATATAACGTATTAATATGCGTATAGTACCTCCCAATTTAAAAATACATTTTTTAATATGTTAAGTACTTATAAAATACGTATTTTACGTATAGTATGTTAAATACTTCTCGAATTTGAAAATTATTTACCTTTCTAAAAAAGAAATGTAATATTGTAAAAAGCATCTATGTTTACACAATTTTATGATGTACATTATAGTTCTACATCTTAAAATGCATATAAGACATTTGAACATTTCACATCCTAAAATACTTATAATATGAATGTCGACATTCACTAATTCTATAAATCAGTGTAAGTGTGTATCACGATGTTCTATTTCAAATTGTAATTATTTACGATTATGCCTTCATAGATTGAGGAATCGTCTACGATTATCACACTCAGGATAGGTTTCTGTCTTCCTTTCTCTCTTCTTCATCTTCTTCTTCTATCTTCTGTGATTATCACAGTTAGACTCAAGATAGGTTTATGTCTTCTTTTCTCTCTTTTTCTTTTTCTTCTTCTTCTTCTTCGTCATCTCTTCTGTTCTTCTTTTTGCTTCTTTTTCACTTTTTCTTTTTTTTGTTTCTTGTTGGGGTTTTACTTACATTTTTTTTATAAATACTTATTATACCTGTTTTTTCAAATGTACAACAAATGTACATGATATTGGACAAATGTACATGATATTTGACTGAACAACATCGAGGTATAGCATGTACTATACAAATTATGAGGTATTATACGTATTTAAACATTAAATACGGGTACGTAAACAACCATGGTAAGTACACCACATCACAATAGAATTAAGAACAAATGCTAATCTTCTATTACTTCTGTTAATCATTTACATCAATCCCAAACCCTTTTATAGGCATCCGGTAGGAATTACAAAACGGTGCCTTACCAACTACCAATCAGTGTGGATCCGCATCGGTACAACTATCTGAATCCGTCTGTTCCTATTCTATTACTTAGCTAATAATTATGCTACTAATTATATTATGCCACATTACTCCCCCAGGACATACTCTAGGGCCAACAAATGGAAACCTAACATCTGTACTACTAAATCATCTTCGTAATAGTTTAGTATCCATGAGCAGGTAAGAAGATGATCCTATCTTAAAAAGGTCTAGTCTAATGATGTTACTTAATAGTGGTGTTGATGATCTTAACATCAGTGTCCTATTTAAGGTAATTGGTGTTAGTAGAAAAAGTGTGTATAATACAATGAACTAGTTAATTTCAAATGGTGAAGGAAGTAGTCTACTAAAGCTAACCACAAGATGTAAGCCAGTGACACCCATAACATCAGAAATCAAGGATATAATCACCATATTTTGGACTAATGAGAGTATGATTTCACCCAATAAGAAGGATTTGTGCTCGAAACGTTTTGGAAGGAATCAATATGAGGAGCATCCCATTCATCTTCTTGATGTACCTTAGGTATTTACATTTATTTCATCTTCTAATTTGATTATTAAGCTTATTGTCACAAGTCTGTGTACAATTGAGATTACAATCACTAGGTAATCAGCTGCAATAATTAGTGGCCTCAACTTCTATCTACATCAGGACATAGTTGATTAGCTACATTCAGTCATAGTCAAGGCTAATTAGGTAAATAGCTACATCAGGTATCGGCCAAAGCTAATTAGCGACATACAGTATCGGCCAAGCTAATTAGCTACATAAGGTAGGGGCATAGCTTAGTTAGCAACATCAGGTCTAGATAGCTATGTCTCCTTCTTAAGTACATAACCGGATGTCCATTATAACTAACCAGCTACTAGCAATAGTTAATTAGCTACATCAGAATATGGTCATAGCTAATTAGTTACATCAGAATATGATCATAGCTAATTAACTACATCAGAATATGATCATAGCTTATTAGCTACATGAGAATATGATCATAGCTAATTAGCTACATCACACTATGATCATAACTAATTAGCTACTGGCAATAACTAACTAGCTCCTGCCCAAAGCTAATATGCTACATCAGAATATGATAATAGCTAATAAGCTACTGGCAATAGCTAATAAGCTACTAGCAATAGCTAATAAGCTACTTGCAATAGCTAACTAGCTACTGGCCAAAGCTAATATGCTACATTACAATATGTTTATAGCTAATTAGCCACATCATAATATGATCATAGTGAATTAGCTACATCAGAATATGATCATAGTTAATTAGCTACAATTGGATGGCAATAGCTAACTAGTGACTGTTAATAGCTAACTCGTTAATGGTAAACCATAACTTGCTATTGGTAATAGCTAACTAGCTACAACATAATATGATCATAGCTAATTATCTACATCAGAGTATCATCATAGCTAATTAGTTACATCATAATATTATCATAGCTAATTAGTTACAACTATTATTAGTCAGTTCTAGATAGCTATGTCTCCTACTTATGAACTACTAAGCATAACTGATTGGACTCCCTTCTTATTAGGCAGGTAGATTTATTTATTAGGTTCAAGAGAATGCATCCAAAAATCAAAGTTCAACTACAAACATTCGAGTCTTTTAAACCACACTTTGTGAGACACTTAAAGGATCGATACACATGTTGTTGCATTTACCATGTACAAATGGGTTTTCTCAAAGATTTTGTTAATCTATTACATCGCCATAGCTCCTCCCTACATGATGCAGTATGCACTTGTGAGTGCCCAATTTGTTGACTTAGCTAGACAGAGCACTATAAATCATCAGAGCATGTTTGCGTATCCATAAGTGGTCTTTTAGATTTAGTATTGTGCCCAAGAGAATCTGAGGCTATCTTCTACAATTATAAATGTGTCATGGGTTTATGTCATGATTGTGGACCTAGTAGATTTAGGTGGTGTCCAGAAGAGTTGAGTAGTGAAATTAATAATCCTTGTCACGTTATTTGAGTCAGTGGACACCAATTTTGAAGGAAAGGTGTGTAAAAGAAAAGATCTAGTTAGGAAGCCGCTTAAACCAAGGAATTTGGGGTCTCTATTTGTAGTATCTCTAGGAAAGTTCATTAAACACAACTTCATTCATTCATGGTAGAAATTTAAGAATCTGACGTCTCAAATGCAGAAATCTTTGCCAGATGGAACTATTAATCACATTTGATTATCCATATCTTCCACTCAGAAAATGTTCTCGAAACATCTTTCATGTAAATCTCAACCAACTTCTCGAAATACAATCTCATTTGAGTTAATGTTTGATTTAAGTTCATTTCATTTTTTGTAACTCCAAGTTTATAAATAATCATTCTACAATTAGCAAACATCTCTCTTAGCAGTTAATGCAAGTAAATATCAAAAACTTTAACTAGATTGAATAACCCGTGATACTGGTGTATCTAGTTTTTGTGCACCGCCTAAAATTACATCCTTGTAGAAGGAATCTAAAAGTGGAATGTGCACTCCTTCCACCTGTGAACGCGAAATGTTGGTAGAAGAACATACAGAACGGTAAATGATCCAACGGGCCTTAGCTGGGGATATTGAAGCCAAAGAGGAAGCGGTGTTGAACAAGATCGGCCGAAAGAGTAAGGGAAAAATGAGCCACCTGGCAATCGAACTGCCAATACTCAATATGGTATTGGTGGAAGTACACAAAGATTTGGCGAAAGTACGGATAGCGGCTAAGGATATGGCCTACAAGAGGAAGAAGGCAAAGAAAGGGGCCAAGGAAGTGGTAAAATAGTGGCTAGAAAACAAGGGGACAATCCAGAACTTGGAATGGCAACTACAAGAGGTCCAAAAGACATCACAAAGTGGTCCGGCCACTGACCACGTCTAGTTGCACGCGGAGCTCCAAGCATAGAGGATGATGGCCGAAAATGCCAAGAACACGATGATAGTGGCTGAAACCAAGATCAACCGACTAAGGAACAAGCTATGACGATTGGTGAACAAAGAAGAGAATATCAGGACCATTTCCAAGATGTAAAAGCTCTAACAATGCAATACGAAAAATTGCATAAAGTACATCAAAAGCTTTTTGAGGATTTCGAGGTTCAGGGGACAACATTAGGAGGGGCGAAGGAAGAAATCAATGAACAACAGGAGGCTTTGTGGAAACAAAAGCAGTTGTTTGACGAAGAACTAGAGAGGAACTGGTAGCTAACAGCGAAGGCTCATTGAGGAATTCCGAAAGAGTTGGCACGAATGGAAGAGTTGAATGAAATGGAGATACAGAACTTTCAAGCCAGCATGGGCTTAATTCTAGTGCGATATGAAGTATAGTTAGAAGCGGCGGTAGAAGAAATCAAGCAATGCAAAAAAATCCAACAAGAATTGCGAGTAAAGGTGCAAATGGGCACATAGTGGATCAAGACATTACTTGACAATCATAAAGACCGGTTTGCGAAAAAGATCGCCGATGCTATGGCAAGAGGATGGCAGGCCTGGTCAACCCAAGTGGTCGAATTGCATATATTCCATGCAGACCAGGAAAACCGGTGGAAAGAAGGTAAGGGATTTTTTAAGTTCAACAAACTAAGCATCACAACGATTCGGATGGAGCTAGCAAACGACTACCACTCCTTGTCCCAACCCCACTCCATGGAAATACAAAAATTGTTAGAAGAATTTGGGGACGACCAACTTCAACTCGTTGTGGAATTGGAAGCATATGAAAAAGAATGAATTAAGACAGAAGGAGACCAAGAGGAAGGATAAGAGAAGTAACATATCAATCGGCTTGACGTTGACTCCAATGGGCAATCCCAGGAAATGGCCGACCAAGTACCCACTAAACCCCCGGCCACTGAATGATCTCAACATACAGATCAAGCCGAATAGCAGATAGTTGAGGAAGCAAACACCTAGCAAAATGGGGAGGATGAACAACAGGAGGAATCGACCCAACCAAGACCAAACCTCCTACATATCTTGCAAGAAGGGGTTGGAGTAGACCAGCCGGACCCGCATGAATCAACCCAACAACAACCAAAACTACCAACACCCAGAAGGGGGGAAGATGGACCGACTACAACTACCACAGAAGAACAGAAAGAGGAAGCCCCGATATCCAGCAACAATACCATCACAGGCGACAACAAGACGACTCAGCAGGTGCCGAACATTTTGCATATTCTTGACGACTGTGAAAGTTAGCGTGCAGAATCATTAGACAAACCGGCCTAGCAGGATAGCAACAGAAAATGAGAAAAGGTTTAATGGAGAACTTAACATAGAGAATACGCATGGGAGAGACAGAGAGAGAAGGAGCAGAACATAAACTCAATTCAAAATATCACTCTGAAACTCTATACATACAACGTGCTAAACAACACTATTTATACAAGTCCTTAAAAGGATTGACAGAATTACTATGTATTTCAATGCTCATACGAGCATTTGACACTAACTACAAGACCATGATTACCTAGTAGTCTAGGCTACTACTAGGCTTCCGGTTCGCACTCGAATCTGGCTCTCCGATCCATCTCCCCGATCCGGCCGCTTGTTTTCGGATACCATCCGAATACCGATTCCGTTCTGACTTATTCAGCCAATCCGAATCCGATTGAGCTTGCTCACTCAACACTCCTCCTCAAGCTCAACTTGAGGTCAGTTCGTGGTGGTGGTGTCTGTGGTAGCCGGTCCTTTTGACGTTGTTCCGCCTTGCTCGCGCTCCTCGTCCGGTGTGATTCCGCTTCCCGCAACCTCGACCTCGACCTCCTTGGTCGGCCTCCTTGGTCGGCTTGTCTGCTCAACAAGCCCATTTCAACTCCTTCGTTGTTATGACTTTGGCGCTTGTTGATCCATCGGTTCCTTCCTATTGATGTCAACTTCCGTTGCCTTCTTGTCCGAATGGCCTTTAGTTGATCTGGCTTCTCCGAATCTTGAACCAAATTGGTTTCCTCTTATTTGTTCCATCTCTTGTCCAAGATGGTACTCTCCAACTCGTCCTCCATTTTTAGGCCCTTCACCACATCGGACCACGTCCGGCGCTTGGCCTTCTTCTGGTCAGCTCTATCCTTCTTGACTCTGCCGCTTGCTCCGACTTGTTCGGATGTGCCGACTCCTTCGGTCGACTCGGCTTCCTTTTTCCGCTTATCTCCCCCCTTGGTTCTTCCTTCCTCTCCGGCTCCTTGTCTAATGCCATTCATTCCCGTTCTTGTTCCTATTCTCCCCCTCAAGTGCGGCACATTGAGATGTTGAATACCGAGCATATCCGAAAAATGTTGCAACTTGTCCGATCCTAGAGGCTTGGTGAAGATGTCGGCAACCTACTAATCTGTGTGAGCATATTGTAGTTCAACTTCACCACTCAAGACCCGCTCACAAACAAAGTGATAATGCACTTTTATGTGCTTTGTCCGAGCATGGAATACAGGGTACTTGGCGAGCTGAATGTTGCTCCTGTTGTCACAGTAGATCAGGATCGAGGTCGGTACCTCGATCCGAAGGTCACACAGCAGTCGCCGAACCAGATGGCTTCACAGGTGGCATTGGTAGCGCCCCGCTACTCAGCCTTAGTACTCAACAGAGCCACTGTTGGTTGCTTTTTGCTGCTCCACACAACAGTCGTGCTACCTAGAGAAAACATGTAACCGAAGGTGGATCGGCGATCTGATGCATCACCAGCCTAGTCGGCATCGGTATATCCAACTAGCTTCCCAGCTAAACCAACATCGGTATAACAGTCCCCGGTCCTTCGTGCGGCTAACATACCGAAGTATCCGGTATGTGCACTGAAGATGCTCGACAGTCGGCTTCTACATGAATTGGTTGATCACTCCGACCAAGTAACTAATGTCGGGTCGAGTGATTGTTGAGTATATGAGGCTTCTGACAATTTTTCGGAACCGTTTCTCATCGCAAGCAGGTCCGGAGTCCGGATGGAGCTTTTGGTTCCGGTCCAGGGGTGTAGAGACAGGTCAACATTTCTTCATGTCGAACTTGTACAGCATATTCAACACATAATGGCGTTGTGAGAGCAATATGCCATTGGGGGTTTGGATACCCAAGAAAGTAATGAAGGTTCCCCAGGTCCTTCATTTCAAATGCGTCCGACAATTGGGACTTCACTCGGCCGATTTCAACGAGTTCGGGTCTAGTGATGACTAAATCATCTACATAAAGCAAAATGCAAACTAGACCGTCCGAACCAATCCGGATGAACAATGAAGAGTCGGACTTTGTGGCCGCAAACGCCATCTTATGCAACTGGTGCGTGATCTTCGCATTCCAAGCTCGAGGGGCTTGCTTCAGACCGTAAAGTGACTTCTTGAGTTGGCACACTGCCGACTTGTTCATCTCCAATTGGAAACCGGGGGATTGGATCATATAGACCCGTTCTTCAAGATCACCTTGAAGAAATGCATTCTTCATGTCCATTTGGTGAAGATGCCACCCCTTGGCCACAACAACCACCAGTACTACACAAACCGTTGTCATCTTCACTTCCGGAGCGAAAGTCTCGTCGTAATCGATTCTGTGAGTCTCCGTGTATCCCTTCGCCACAAACCAAGCCTTGTACCGGTGAACCAAACCGTCGGCATTGTAGTTTACCTTGTACACCCACTTACATCCGATCGGTTTATAGTGTCGGGGAGGGTCAATGAGGTCCCATGTGTCATTGGCATCGAGTGCCCGCAATTCTTCCTCCATCGTGGCACGCCAATTTGCATTCTTTGCCGCTTCTGCGTAGCTCTCTAGCTCACGCACTTCCGCCACCTTGGTCATGTACGCATCGTGATGCACCATGTACTCGTTGTACCCATACCTCATGAAGGTTTTCTTTTGACGGGTTGACCGGCGTAACTTTTCGTTATCCGGTTTGAGTCCCTTTTTGGCCGGTTTGGACTTGCTTTCTGAAGATCCGCCTTCTCCCTTTCCGGCGTAAGATCCGCTCCGATCCAACTCTTCACTACCTGTGCCGTATTCCAGCATCTTCTTCTTCCCCTTCTCTTTGCGCGTGAACCGTCTCCTCGGTTCCTTGCGCGGGGAGAGCACGATAGAGTTTCCACTACTCGTCGGTTCTTCATCCGATTGGTCATCTTGACTCAGCCGCTCATTTGGTCCACTTAGCCGGAATGAGATCAGACTCTCTTCTAGAGTGCCGAAGTCTTCATCTTCTACTTGAACCTCTCCGGTTTCACTAGCGTCATCCTCCGGAATCAGGTCATCGTCAAGAGTTCGAGTCGGTAGGGAGTACCATGATGCCGACTCATCAAACTTGACATCTCGACTTACTCGAACCTATTTAGTCTGGGGGTTATAACACTTATACCCCTTCTGTTCATGTGAGTAGCCGACGAGTATGCACTTCTCCGACTTCAGATCCAACTTCCTCCGCTTCTCATCTGGTACATGGACATATGTTATACTATTGAATATCCAAAGGTGCCTCAAATTCGGCTTCCGCCTGAAATACAACTCATGTGCTGACCGAAGTCATATTTATAGTTATATGAACTTAGAGTTATTTACAAAATATAGCCTCAATGGGCTTATTCAAGACATATTTACAAATCGGTCCTCTCTTCCGGTTCTCATTGGGTCCACCAGTCCGGTTTTCGTATCTCTTCCGGTTCTCACCGGGTCCTCTTTATTCATCACCAGATCCCATTTGGAGGGATTGATTTCCCAACAATCTCCCCCTTCACTCCGGCATGGGATGTCTCACCAGCCCGATCCGCTTTCGGCATGCGTCCAACTTGTCGGTTGTTAGCACCTTGGTTAGCATGTCTGACCCGTTCTCCTCCATGTGGATCTTCGTCAGCACGAACTCTCGATCTTCAACTCGCTTCCGGATCCAATGGTACCTGCGTTGGATGTGCTTCATTTTGGAATGATATGCCGCGTTCTTTGCAAGGTGGATGGCACTTTGATTGTCACAGTAGAGCTGGTATTCCTCTTGTTGGATCCCTAGCTCTCCGATGAAGTCCTTCATCCATAATATTTCCTTGCTGGCTTCCATGACTGCTATGTACTCCGCCTCCGTGGTTGACAACGGAACCATCTTCTACAGCCTCAACTACCACACAACAGCTCCCCCTGCGTAGGTCATGACATATCTGGAAGTTGACTGGCTAGTGTCCACATCAGCCGACATATCCGAATCGGTAAATCCTTCCATGAGGGGTTTACCAAAGCCGAATCGGAGGCACATACTCGAAGTGCCCTTCAGGAACCAGAGTATCCATTTTACCGCATTCCAGTGCTCTTTTCCGGGGTTGGTCATAAACCGACTCACCACTCCGACTGCGTATCCAATATCCGGTCGAGTACACACCATTGCGTACATCAAGCTCCCGACTGCAGAGGCATATGGTATCTTCATCATATCCACCTTCTTTGCCTTTTGCTTCAGGCTTTGCTTACCTAATAGACTGCAGTTTTCCGGGAGTGTCGATCTGACCGGTTTTGCTTCTGACATGTTAAACCGCTGAAGCACCTTTGTCACGGACCTTTCCTATGAAAACCACAATTGCTTCTTCGACCGGTCCCGAATGATGTGCATCCCCAGTATCTGTCTTGCCGGACGCAAGTCTTTCATTGAGAAGGTCTGATTAAGGGCCTTCTTCAACATCCGTATCTTGACTTGGTCTCGTCCGACGATCAATATGTCGTCCACGTACAGGAGCAATATTAGGAAATCTCCTCCAACAAATTTCTTCACAAACACGCAATGATCGGCTTGCGTCTTGTGGTACCCTTGATCGGTCATGAAGGAGTCAAACTTCCGATACCATTGTCGAGGAGCTTGCTTCAGTCCGTATAAGCTCTTCTTCAACCGGCACACCAAGTCCTCCTTCCCCTTCTTCACAAATCCTTCGGGTTGATGCATGTAGATCTCTTCTTCGAGGTCTCCGTGTGGGAATGTCGTCTTGACATCCAGTTGCTCTACCTCGAGGTCCATGCTTGACGCTATGCTCAAGACCGTCCGGATGGATGTCATCTTTACTACCAGGGCAAAGATCTCATCGAAGTCCACTTCTTTCTTCTACTGGAAGCCCTTCACCACGATTCGGGCCTTATACTTCCGTGGATTTCCGGCGTCTCTCGGTTTCAGCTTGTACACCCACTTGTTCCAGAGTGCCTTCTTTCCTTTTGGCAACTCCACTAATTTGTATGTGTGGTTCTCATGCAAGGAATCCATCTCATCCTACATGGCACTCAACCACTTGCGGTTGTGGGTGTCTCCCCTTGCTTCTTCAAAACTTTCCGGCTCCCCCTCATCGGTTATCAACACATACTCTGCATTCGGAAATCTTCGGTGGGCTCTTCTCTCCCGGAGAGGATATCTCCATCCTTGGTTTCTGACAAACGGTTCCTCCGTTTGTTCTTCATCCGAATCCGATCCGGGATCTTGTTTGGTTCCGATGTCTTCTTCTTCTTCTTCTTCGGTCGGTTCAGTTTCTTGTCTGAATCCGACCGGTTCGTCGAGTGTCATCCGGTTGCCGGCTAGCATCCGGTTTTCAACTGGGTATATCCTTTTGTCCTCAAGCCGGTTTTCAATGGATGATCCGGAGTTCGTTACCTTCTTCTCCGACTCCCAGTCGGAAATGGTCCTGTCTTCCATGAAGACTATGTCCCGACTCCAGAACACCTTTTTGTCTACCAGATCCCACACCCGGTAACCGAACTCATCATCGTCGTATCCAAGGAATATGCATGGCTGGGACATTGGATCTAGCTTTGCTCTCTTGTCCTTCGCCACATGCATGTATGCGAGACACCCGAACACCTTCAGATGCCGGTAAGACACATCCTTACCAGTCCATACTTTCTGTGGTGATTCTCCGTCCAAGGGTACTAAGGGTGATATGTTTATCACATAGGTCGCCGTCGTCAGCGCCTCACCGGAATGAGATTGTCTTCGGCAAGTCCCTTCATCCCCTTCTCAGTAATGTGACACGGTCTCTTGTGCCACAGCTCAACGGCAGTGTCGGATGCTACGTTCACTTCTTCCCGGCATATTCGAGCATTCATCAAGTACTGTTAGTTGACCTTCCGGGCTCGAGTCACTATTAATCTCCCTTTGCAGAACTTCATGACACCGTTCCGGATGCTACTTGTGTAGCCTTCATCATCTAGTCGGTCGGCTAATATTAGGTTCAGTCGAACCGCCGAAACGTGTCGGACATCCTTCAGCAACAACTTGCATCCGATTGATGTTGTTAACAACACATCTCCTATGTCGATAATTCTTGTTGTTAACGGCATTTTTGTTTTGGATCATAATGTTGATCTTCTCCCAGAGTTCATGAGCCTTTCTCTCTTCGTTGAAGTTGTTGTACAGGCTCATGTCGATGAAGCACCGGATGTATGTCGTCGTCTTCATGAGCATCACCTCCCACGTTGTGGCATCGATCTTGTCCGGTCTCTTCTCCCCGAACTGAACTGGCAACAAAAAGATCTTTGACCACTAGCATATCCCTCATCTTCGACTTCCACATTGAGTAGTTGGAGCCTGTGAGCTTGAACATGCTACCGAAAGATTCTTCCATTTTCTGTATTGTTTGATTTGATATTAGTTTGAAGAGAAATACACAGAATATCGCGCGGCCACAACCGAGTAGTAAATCACTTCTATAGGAATCAAACACAGAAATGGGAACTGGAGAGTACACAAGAAAAATTACACAAGATGTTTACGTGGAAAACCCTGATAGGGAAAAACCACGAGAGCCCACAGACTCCGAACGATCACTATGAAGAGAAGGGGTACTATCAAAAACTCAGAGGCAATGACCTCAACCTCTATTTCTTCGCACAGTGGCGGTTACAACAGAGTATCACTCTGTCTCTCTCTCTCTCTCTCTGTCTCTCTCTCTCTCTCTCTCTCTCTCTTTGTACAATAGTTGCAACAATATCATAGCAACAATCACACATTTCTAATATCCTAAAGTGATTGCCCTAGGGTTATATGAACTTAGGGTTATTTACAAAATATAGTCTCAATGGGCTTATTCAAGACATATTTACAAATTTTTCCTCTCTTCCAGTTCTCACCGGATCCTCTTTATTCATCACCGTATCCCATCCGGAGGGACTGATTTCCCAACACTGGTCAACGATTTGTCCAACCGACACCAGGTTCTTTGTGATAGTCGGAACGTGTAGTACGTTCATTAGTTTCCCCTTTTGTCCGACATGGCTTAAACGGACTTCTCCGAAATGCACAATCGGGTGAGGTGTGTCGTCTCCGGTTTCGACAATCCCCGGTTGTTCCGGTTTTTCCAAAAAGGACAAGAACTCTTCATGGCTCGTCATGTGGTTGGACGCTCTAGAATCAACATATCATACTTCCTCCGATTTGGAAGTAGTCTTCTTCATCAAGTTAGCCTTGTGCTTCATCACGAAGGTTGGCCCTTTACCGGTCTTTCCGATTCTAGATCCTTCTGTATAGTGTGAGCTTTACGAATTTTCCCAACCGGCCTTGCCGGATCCGGATTTGTCCGAATCGGCACGCTACTTCCAGCACTCGCTTTCCTTGTGGCCCTTTTTGCCACAATACCAGCATTCTGTGTCGGCTTTTCCTTACCGGCTTCCGGCGCTGCTTTGACTCCCCTTGCTTGTCGAGGGTCGGGAACTACTATCGGCACTACCTCTGTGCCTTCGGTCCTGCTCTTGTCGGCCGCCTCCATTGCGTGCCGACCCACCTCGTCCACCACGTCCATGGGGACGATCTGTTTCCATGTACAACATCCGGTCGTCCGATTGAGTGGTCCTTGACCCACTCGTGTGGTTTTCTTCGATCATCAGCATCGATTGCGAGTCGAAGAAAGTTGGTGGCTTCTCCCGGGTGCAGATCGTTGTCCGGATTGGCCCGTACCTTTGTGCTAGACCATAGAGGTAGATTTGCACCATCTCATCTTCGTCCACCGTCACATTGATGGACCCGAGTGCGTCACAAATCTCCTTTATTTTAGTGGTGTAATCCGTTACCAACATGTCTCTTTGCCGGATGTTGTTCAACTCTTGCCGGAGCTGCAACTTACAGGTTGTGGTACTTGCGGCGAAAATCATCCGTAGATTTTCCTAGGCCTCCTTCGGCGTCTTGGCATCCTTTATGTAGTCGAGCATCTGATCATGCACACAGGACGCGAGGCAATACAATACTTGGTTCGCTCCTTGCTCCCATACCAGGAAGTCATTGTGTGTTAGCTCCGGTGCTACCTCGTTAGTTCCTTCCACGTAGCTCCAATAACCATGCCCAATCAAGTACTAGTGCATTTTATATGACCAGGACAAACAGTTGCTCCAGTCGAGTTTCTCTGTTTGAAGTGAACTCGTCATACCTCTATCCATACCTTTCTCTATCTGTTGTTACCGGTTATTAGGGTTTTTCTTCGAAAGCATTTGCCAGCTGTAGAGGTTCTCAACCCTCGCACTCTGATACCATGTGAAGGTTAGCGTGTGGAAGGGTTAGACAAACCGGCTCAACAGGATAGCAGTAGAAAATGAGAAAAGGTTTAATGGAGAACTTAACACAGAGAATACTCATGGGAGAAAGAAAGAAAGAAAGATATATTAACGTCTTCTAAGGCCAAATTTGGCCCATGAGACAATTGGCCCTAAACTCAATTCAAAATATCACTCTGAAACTCTGTACATACAACGTGCTAAACAACACTATTTATAGAAGTCCTCAAAAGGACTGACAGAAGTACTATGTACTTCAATGCTCATGCGAGCGTCTGACACTAACTACGAGACAATGATTACCTAGTAGTCTAGGCTACTACTAGGCTTCCAGTTCGCACTCGAATTCGGCTCTCCAATCCGTCTCCCCGATCCAGCTGGTTGTTTCCGGATGTTGATCCGGCTCTGGCTTATTCAGCCAATCCAGATCCGGTTGAGCTTGTTCGCTTAACAACGACACATAGCCGGCATTTGTGTGGGTTCGACCGTGCCATGTGTTGGTCGGTCAGGACGACAAAGGTGTCCGTAGGGACGAGTGCTGGTCGAATTCGAGAATGTGTGGGGCTGGACAGGGATTTGAAACATAAGATAATGCATGTATAATAATTAGGAGTAGTACCAGTTTACATTCCTTACGTAACCGACCATGCTCCCTATAAAAAGGGACGTGGAGCTTTGTAAAAGTTTATCGTCAAATGTATCGAGTCAATTGCTTCATAGAAAATCTGTTTGCTTATACTCTTAGTCTGTGTTGTAAGAGACTCTATCTTTTATTGTGTACTATGAGTAACCAGTCAGTTGTAGCCATCTTGGATCGTGTATTCAATAGACATTACAACTTGATCAAGTATTGTTCTGTGTGAGCTTACCTTGTTATTGTTGTGTGACCCGTCCACGTTCCCCATCCTATGACCACAATACCTTGAGTCGGGTACCAAAGGAGTGAGTGTTTGAACCCCCGATTACTAAGGGCAGTAAGACCCCTTACCGCTACTACATGTATTGCTGCTACAATCACTCCTCACCACCTCTGTTTGTATGGCCATTGCAATGTCTCATTACTACCTCTATTTGTACCACCACTCTAGTCGCTCATTATTGCCTCTACAAATATTGTTGTTGCCTATAGTCATTACCACCTCTCCAAGTAGTGTTGTTGCCATCGCTACTTCATGTGCATGCATCTTGAACATCGAGAATTGCTACTCACTTTCACATGTATTATTTTTGGTCTCATAGGTCATATTTAACCTCTAAAGACAATAATAGAGTATATATATCTATCTATCTATCTCTTTGTGAAAATCTTGAAGTTCATATACTACACCTACAAATAACCAAGGTCCAAAGAACATAGCTAAATAATTGGGGCATATTCACTTCAAGTTTTCACTTAAAATAATATTCATGTATAACAATGACAATCATAAGTAACACATTTTATTATGTTAAGCAACATACTAGATCTTCCTCGAAGTAAGTCGAGGTAACAACTGAACAAGCAACACATTTATTATGTATAACAACAACACACTATTTTTCTCTAAGTAGAGAGACAATAGGTTATTACAATAAACAATCATTTCATGAGATAGTTATAACTATCTCTCTCTCTCTCTCCCTCTTTCTTTATGACAAGCTTAAAGTTCATATTATTGTACCATGATAACAACTAAACAAGCAACATATTTATTATGTATTGCAACACACTCCATTTTTCTCTAAGTAGAGAGACAATAGGTTATTGCGATAAACAATCATTTCTTGATATAGTTATCTCTCTCTCTCTCTCACACCTTGTAACAATACACCTAAAAACAACCAAGATGTAAAGACCATACCGGAGAAATTGGGGCATAATCATTTTAAAATTTCACTTAAATTAATATTTTTTGTACCATGATAACAATCATAAGTAACAAATTTTATTATTTTTGTCAACACACTAAATTGTCCTCTAGCTAAGTTGAGAACTTGTATGTTATTACGATAAGAAATCATTTGATGAGACACTTACAACTATCTCTCTATGACAACTTCAACCTTCATATAATATACCTAGGAACCACCAAGGTCTATGGAACATAGACAAATAATTGGGGCATAAACATTTGAAAATTGGCTTGAATTAATATTATTGTACCATAATAACAATTACAAGTAATGCATTTTTTGACGATTAGCCACATAGTATATATCTTCCTATGGGTAAATAGAGAGCCGATAGGTTATTGCGATGAACAATCATTTAGGAGGATGAGTAGAGACCATCCTCAAAAGATCACCTTTGTTGGCCCCTAATACTCTTCCCACTTCCTTACCATCCTCCAACATGATATATGTGGGATATCCTTCAATATACATCTCCCTTACCACCCGCTGTTTTATAAGATATAAATTATTAACCAGTGTAGGTTCAAATTTTATACATAAGTATTTATTTTGTTCAAATTATTTCTCATTTCTTAGTCATAAACATTTCATGACTCTCCACAGATATTATTCATTATGTATTCTTATGTCTTTCGTAACATTTTCAATAGATGAATTATTCATTCTACAAATTATGTCAACTCTCCAATACACTTTAATGTAAGATCAATTTCCCAAATTTATATTTCACTTGCTAAATGTCAACAATATAGCTAAATTTATATTTCACTTGCTAAATGTCAACAATATTGTTAAATTTATATTTCTTAGATAATATATGAAATTAATATAAGAATTCTCCAAAATTATATGAGTGACTGATAACTATTTATGTAAAAGCTTATATACACATAGTCATAAACGTGCCATCTCTTTGCTCTATGTCCTCCCTTCATGAACATCTTTGTGCATTACTTTTGTTGACAATATCAATATTACCTTCAATACACCAGCATCCACCTTTACAAATAAAATGTCTTGGAATTGTCTTGCAAGCTCTTCAAAGTAAATGTCCATGGATTTACAAGGTCCACACCAACTTGCCATACAACTTACAACCATCTTACGTGTATAGATTAAGTGAGAGAAAATAGACCAAGTTAGAAAAAATATATTAAGTGAGAAAAATATATATTAACCTCGTAAACCACAAATACTTACCAACTTAGATTTTGAAGCAGCACTCTCATGTAGGAGACTGCTCCATATGCCTTCTGCATCACATGTTCTAACATAGCTTTTTGCTTCCATAACACAAGAATGATGAGCAACAAGGAAATAATGAAGTAGCTTATGCCCTCCATGCCATTTTATAGTAGAAATGAAAGACAATGATTTGTTGATCAATTGATTGTTATTAATACTGCCACTCGAAGAGGCAACCTATTCATTCCAGAAGCCACCTAGTTGAAAAAGTTACTGGTAAGGTAGAAAGCTAAGGATTTATTTAGTGAAACTAGTGGAACTAAGAAATTAGAAAAAGAAAAGTGTATCACCATGAATATAATTGCAAGATTATAGGTTTCAAATCCTCTTTCAAAAAGCATACACAATGCTTTACAACGTCCATATGACCTTTTTTTATATTTAGAATGTTGTAAGAACACAAGTTAGTGCATTGCATTTGTTGGTCTTGGGCAATGTCTATTTTCATAAGATAGTATTACTTTTGAGCTAATAAAGGAATGTTAATAATATGTAATATATCTTCTTTGTAGCATATTCTAATTTTTACCCCTTTACAATGTGTTTTTGTCTTGTGTTTGATTTACTCAAACTATCCATAATCTTTGTTAAGCCATATTGGGGTCTTTTCATGTGCCTAATTCGTTTTTTTATATTTTAGAATTCCTTATCATTATGGTTTTCGCTTCTTTCTTTTTTATTCACTCTCGTGAAATATTTATGCTTTCCAATTCCATATTGCCTATTCTATGTAGACACGAGATTCTTCTAGCTTGGTAAATTCCGTAATGATGTGTGTCTTCTGCCTTCTTCATTGTTGAATGAGGATCAACCATTTGTTCTTACTTTTGTGGTCGTGTAACGTCAACACTTCCCTTTCCCTGAAAGAGAGAATGAATTCACGATGACTTTTCATGTTTATGAAACATTGGAAGGAAACTAGAAAGAACTCTAATACATTGAAACTACAAGTTTCTCTTCTGTAACTTTTCCCAAACAAAAATTAATAGTGCTTATAGATTTTACATATATAAATTGAACAAATTTTTGTACTAGGTCCACAAATTTATACTAATCAAAGAAAACCTTAAACTAAGTTAAGCTATGTTAATACAAAATTTGGCTTTCACAAGGATTATAGCCTAAAAATTTTCACTTCATTCAAAAACAAAGTATGACAATAGTATCAAGTGTACTATTGGAATAAATACATTAATCCCATCATCATGTGAAATCTATGTGAAACACATGTATGCGCGAAAAATATAGGACAAAAGATTTTATGGTTTGTAGAAACAAATTGCTGAAAACAACTTTCATATTATAGAATCCAAATAAATTCTCAAAATAGCAATCATTGCACGCACACTTGCATTTTCCAATGAAAAATATAGCTATAATATTTCCCATAGGAGTATAATTTCATTGTTATTTGTGTACATGTATATAATCAAAAGTTAGTAACCTTTTACACTATTCACACATTCATAGGTTATTTTGATATGGTGTAGTGTGAGAAATACTTACGGACACATTAGAAGCTTTCCATTGTCCATATTTATAATGATAGATAAAGGTTCAAATTTATTTGAACGTCTAAAATGTCATTAAATGGTTCCTATATGTGTGATGCTACTTACGACAAATTACAAAGAAGAAAGCAACTTCTTAGATTGATTAGATATCATTGCTATGAATCAAACTTAAAGGTCAATATATAAGTTTCCTTCTCAATGGAGTAAATCATGCCCTCTAATACATTTTCCCAATAAAGGACAATGTGGATAGTTATTCTATATACCATGGAGGATCTATATGATATATAAATTTAAATTGACACACAATTTACATCAAATGTCTTCGACACTCTAAATTGAACATAGATCATGTTCATCTTATGATTGTATTATATAAGTCAATCATTTTAATATATTCAATGGCGGTGGACTTCAAAGGTCAACAAATAAAGATATCCTACTCTTTTTGTCTACTTAATCATCACACATTTGTGCTTTTCCCTTTTTCTTGTCCGTCGCATTTAGACTTTTGATACAATATCATTTACTTTAGAGAGTCATTATTATGTGTGTCACTTATAAAACTTTGAAGTTTATTTGTAAATCTAACTCAAGCTTATCATGCATAATTCAAATTGTGAAGAAAGAAGACATCCGTCAAGAGAATCATAGCAAATCATCTTTCCATCGTTTAATGGGTAAGTGCTTGCTTTATAACTGCACCTACTCCATCATGTTCACCTTTATCATGGACGGACCCAAAAAAATTCTATCTCATCTCCAAACTTATTATAGAAGGATACTTCCCAACAAAATAAAGTGGACGTCTAGCCTTGAATTGTAATCATGCAGCTTCGTCAGACTAGACCCAATGTTGAGTAAGCTCCATGTTGAGCGGACAAGCTCAACCGGATCTGGATCAGAGTCTGGAACCAAGAGCAGGATCGGAGAGCCGGATCGTAACCGGTAGGGTGGTAGAGGCCTATGACCCTAGCCTCGTACGTAGGCATATTTTTGGGAGTCTGTGTCTGATGCGATGTACGAGCATTAAAGTACTTGTCATTCCTTTAAGCAATTGTATAAATAGTGTCGTAAAGCACAATTTTATGTACAAAGTTTTTTGAGTATTTTTGAAATTGAGTTTTATTGTTCTACTCTAACTCTATCTCTCCCCGTAGTGTATTCAAACTTTCCATTAAACTTTAGCTTCTGTGTTCTATTGTTATCTGGTCGAGCCTGTTTTGTCTACACTTTTGCACATTCACTTTTATATGGGATCGGAGCACAAGGGTTGAGAACCTTTGCTATCGACAAGCGATTTCTATAGATGAACCCTAACACCCAGTAAAGAACAAAGGAATGGCTAGCTCACTTACGATAGAGAAACTCGACAGAACCAACTATGCATCTTGGTCGTACAAGATGCGTCGGTACTTGCTCGGGCATGGGTACTGGAGTTATGTCGACGAAGCTAACGATACAATGTCGTGACTTGAGAATAGGAGAGAGAAAAATAAGATGACAATAGAAGGTAGAGAGAGAGAGAGAGAGAGAGAGAGAGAGAGAGAGAGAGAGAGAGAGAGAGAGAGAGAACACTAGAAATGGAAAGAGAGTTTATATTATAAGAGAGCAAGGATTACAAAGAGTAGGCTAAGGGGCTACAAACTGGTGTTGAACCAAATGAGTTGTGATGAATGAATAGACACCTATTTATAGGTCCTTATGGAGTATTCTAGAATGTTCTAGAATATTTTAGATATTTATGATATTTAATATAATCATGGAATATCCTAGAATGTTTTGGAATACTCTAGAATGTTTTGGAATACTCTAGAATGTTCTAGAATACCCTAAATATCTTGTAATAACTAATAATACATTTATTATAACTATACATCATATATGTTAGTATAATGGTTAAAGGTCTAACATATAGACCAAGACGTCTTGGGCTCGAACCCTTGTAAGGCCAAAATGTATGTATTCATGACATTATCCCCCTTTTTCGACGATGAGTTCCACAACTCGGAAGACAAGATTTCGGACTTGGCGTGTGGGGATATTTGTTGTGAAACGCAACAACCATTTCAGAGGCATTAGCAAGATTCTCGAGAGGTTCCCATGTTCGATCATTAGGTGTATAACCTAACCAGTCAACCAAATAATACAGTTTGTTGCGAACGATCTTGGAGTCGAGAATGGATGCAACTTCATATTTGGAGCAATCCGAAACTTCGATTGGAGGTGGGGGAGATGTAAAACGGCTTGGAATAGAGCTGGTTGTGTATGGCTCCAAAAGTGAAACATGGAAGACTGGGTGAAGATGCATATGAGGAGGAAGATCAAGGCAAAATGCCACATGATTGATCTTACCAGATATCACAAATGGGCCAAAACATTGATAATCCAATTTGTAGCAAGGTCGGGTTGTTTTAATGTGACCTTATAAAAGCCATACTCGATCTCCCACTTGAAACGTAGTCGATGAATCACGTCGATGACGGTCGGAAACCTTCTTTTGAGTGTTTTGAGCATCACATAAATGATGCAAAAGGATATCTTGAACTTCTTGGAGTTGGGTGAGCCGATCTTCAGTAGCCGGGTTTGTTGGGAGTTTAGGATGCTCAAGCATAGTCCAACGAGGATGGTACCCAATGTTTGCAAAAAATGGGGAATATCCAGTAGAAGAATGTTCTGAGTTGTTGTAAGCAAATTCCGCCAAATGTAATATATCAACCCAATCATCTTGTTGATAGTTGACAAAACAACGTAGATATTGTTCGACTATTTGGTTGGTGCGCTCACTCTGTCTGTTAGTTTCTGGATAGTAGCTGGAAGAGAGTTTGCAAGAAGTATGTAAGAGTTTGAGATGAACTGGGGACCCCGATCACTGATAATATCATCAGGAAAACCATGATGCCGAAACACCTCTCGCATGAGTAACTCGATTGTCTCTTGGCTCGTAATGGCCTTTGTGCAGGGAAGGAAATGTGCCATCTTGGTAAAACGATCTACTACCGTCAGAATAGAATCAAAACCCTTGGAAGGTGGTAGATTCGTAATGAAGTCCAATGAAATAGATTTCCATGGACTCTCAAGAATAGGCATTGGCTGTAATAAGCCATATGGATGATGTTGAGGTTTTTTGGATCGGCAACATGTATCACAACTACGAACATAATCCGTAACAAAATGGCGAAGTCGTGGCCACCAATACCTTCGAGAAATTAATGCCAAAGTCTTGTGGATGCCGAAATATCCAGCCATTGGTGTGTCATGACATTGTTGCAAGACTTGTAGTCGAGAAGGACCGTCAGGCACATATAAGAGATTTTGTCGAAAAAGTAAACCATCATGCCAATTGAACTGGTTGTAGTCTTGACGAGGATTTTGAGATTGTGAACAAGAAGCACGATCTGGGATAATATGGTTCAGAATATCTTGGGCGAATTCAATAGTCTCAATATGCTCCCAAATGGAGTCCGGAAGACTTGAATCCCTGGTTACGACTGAAGACTCGAGCAATTTGGAAGTACGTTAGATTTTTGTGATCATTATAGACAATGATTTGTTGAGATGAACCCTCCAAAAAATGACGCCATTGTTGAAAAGAATCCACAATGGCAAGAATCTCTTTGTCATGAATCTCATAGTTGATTTCTGCAGCTTTGAATTTCTGTGAATGAAAAGCCACAGGGTGCAATTGGCCATCATTGCTAATCTGGGATAATATGCTTCCTAGTGCGAAGTCGGATGCATCGGCTTCGAGTATAAAGCGCTTCAATGGATCAACATGCATCAAAATTGGTGCGGATGTAAATGCTTTATTTAATCCTTCAAATGCAGAGTTTGCATTTATACTCCACACAAATGGTCGATTCTTTTGTGTCAGTTGAGTGAGGGGCAATACGATCTTTGAATAATCTTTGATGAACTTGAGATAAAAGTTTGCGAACCCTAAAAAGCATTGTACATCTCGCACAGAGTGTGGTGTTTGCCAATCCAAAATTGTTTGAAACTTTGTTGGATCCATAGAGATGCCATGTGAAGAGACTATGTACCCCAAAAATTCCACTTGATGCTGGTCGAAACTGCACTTCTCCAATTTTGCATAGAGACCACATTCACGCAACTATTGCAAAGCTTGTCGAATATGTATATCATGATCCTCTTGAGTTTTTGAGTAGATCAAGATATCATCCAAGTAAATTATGACGAAAATATCAAGGAAATCTTGAAAAATGTCATTCGCCATATGTTGGAAAATTGTTGGTGCATTCGTGAGATCAAATGGCATCACTATATACTTAAATGGCCATAGTGAGTATGGAAAGTAGTCTTCCATTCATCCCCAGGACGCATTCGAAAAAGATTGTAAGCACCTCAAAGATCTAACTTTGTGAAATACTTAGCTCCATTGAGGCGTTCTAGAAGGCTCGAAATCAATGGTACAACATATCGGTTTTGAATAGTTACTTTATTCAATCCTCGATAATCCATGACCAAACAAAGCGAACCATCTTTCTTCTTAACGAAAAATATGGGTGCGTTGGCAGGAGATCTTGAATGTTGGATAAACCCATTCGCCATGTTCTCATCGATATATTCCCAAAGAACCTCTAACTCCCATGGGTGAAAGGTTATAAATTGGCCCCCATGGAGGCTCTTTTCCGGGTTGCAAATCAATCGGGCAATCATATGGTCGATGCTCTGGTAGTCTATTGGTCTTCACCTTATCAAACACATCGGAGAATTCTATATATTTCTTCGGTAGTTGGGCCCCCGATTCTTGTGAGCTCGATGTGGGAGTTGCTAAAACTGCGAACACCAACATGTCTTCCTTCCATCCTTCCTTGCGTAACTGATGTATAGAGATTGTTGAAATCTTTTGGAATGTCATATCCTTTGTTGGAGTTTTATGAGGCTCAAAATGTATTGTGACCTCTTCAATGATTCTTTTTCTCCAATCAATAGTTGGTTTATGTAGCTCAAGCCATGGAAGACCAAGAACTAGGGAGTGCTCTGGACTAGTAATGATGTTGAATGAGATGACACTAGCCAAATTGCCTAGGACTACATGAATTGGTTTAGACTCTTCAACTATATCACCTGATACTATGGGGCATCCATCAATGACTCTGACAGACATTGGGCTTGCAAGCTTAGGCAACTGAATATTACGCATTACAGCAAACACATTATCCATGAAACAAGAGTTGGCTCCAGAGTCTAAGAGGGCAGAAGCTGGGACTCGATGGCACCTATTTATAGGTCCTTATGGAGTATTCTAGAATGTTCTAGAATATTTTAGATATTTATGATATTTAATATAATCATGGAATATCCTAGAATGTTCTGGAATACTCTAGAATGTTTTGGAATACTCTAGAATGTTCTAGAATACTCTAAATATCTTGTAATAACTAATAATACATTTATTATAACTATACATCATATACGCTAGTATAATGGTTAAAGGTCTAACATATAGACCAAGACTTCTTGGGCTCGAACCCTTGTAAGGCCAAAATGTATGTATTCATGACATACAACACCCGATGCGGCACACAAGAACTTTCTGGCTTGGGAACAAGCGGCAAGCTGGGTGATGTATTGCTTTGTATCTAGTGTCGGCGATCAGCTGTTGAGCCATATCCGGGATGCCAAGACGCTTCAAACCACATGACAAACCATATAATCTAGAATGTTCTAGAATACTCTAAATATCTTGTAATAACTAATAATACATTTATTATAACTATACATCATATACTATAACATATAGACCAACACTTCTTGGGCTCGAATCATACAACACTTGATGCGGCACACAATAACTTTCTGGCTTGGGAACAAGTGGCAAGCTGGGTGATGTATTGCTTTGTATCCAGTGTCGGCGATAAGCTGTTGAGCCATATCTAGGATGCCAAGACGCTTCAAACCACATGACAAACCATAAAGAGTGGTTCTCCTTTCTCGAGAAACCAGAGAAGCTAGGGGTGGTCGAAACCGATCACAACACCCCGCATCCCATTGGGCATATTGGGGATGTCCCGTTGAGCCATGTCGGCCAAAAGGGAATCATCAAGAACGTCCTGCATGTATCGACAATAACCAAGAACTTGGTGTCAATCGGCTAGATCGTGGATCAAGGAATGCAAGTCTAGTTCACTCACCACGGATGCTTCATCAAGGAGGATGGCCGTATCATAACACAAGGGCACCAGGATGGAAGAATGTTCATCCTCGAAACCACGATCTCGGCACCGCTATGTTCATGAAAGGACAGAAGGTTGAATTGGACATCAACCTGTGGCATAAGCGGATCGGCCACATCAACTTCTGGAAGCTTTAGGAAATGCAGTCAAAACATGTTGTTTTCTGGACTACCAAAGGTCAGTGGCCAGAAAGGCCAAATATATGAAGTTTCTCAGCTCGGGAAGCAACATAGGCCTCCATTCCCCAATGAGAAGAATCGAAGTTGGAATCAGCTAGATATTATCCATTTGGATGTGTGGGGACCGACACAAAATGTGAGCATCGATGACAGTCGATATTTCGTCTCCTTCATCAACGATTTCAGCCGACACAACTAGATCTATTTGATTGAGAAAAAGAGCGAAGTCTTTACGTGTTTCTGGAACCTAAAGAGTCATGTCGAACGAGAAATGGGAAGAAAGATCAAGTTTCTAAGATCCGATGGCAGAAAGGAATATTTTTTAGGCCAGTTCACAAGTTATCTGTAGACCAAGGGAATTCACCGAGAGTTCTCCTGTAGATACACGGCCGAGCTTAAATGCGTGGCCGAACGTCGGACTCAGACGTTGGTAGAAGCGGCGAGGGCAATGCTAGAGGAGAAGAGCATGCCCTAGATTTATTGGGCCGAAGCAATTTGGACAACCGTCTACATACAGAATCAAATTTCTGCCTCAGGAACGAAGTTGTCGCCACACAAACTATATTTCGAGCGGAACCCGAACTTGGCACACCTTTGGGTATTCGTCAACATTCCATATGTGCATGTGTCAAATGAGAAGCTAAAGAAGCTTGACGCCAAAGTTGAGAAGTGTATCTTCGTTGGCTACTCCGAAGAGCAGAAGGGGTACAAGTGTTACAACCCCTGTTCAAAGCAAGTCCGAGTTAGTCATGATGTCATTTTTGAGGAATCAACATCTTGGTACTTCTCATCACCTGAACCCGAGTCAACTGGTGAAGATGATGTGATAGATTCTGGAATAGAGGGAAGCATAGCAGAATCTGAACAACCGGATAGTCTGACTTCCCTCTGGATCAATGGACCGAATACAGACTAGTTGAGATGGAGTGGTCAACCTGATGACGAGCCGACGAGTAGCGACGACTTGGTTGTGCTCTCCCCGCGCAAGGAACTGAGGAGACGGTTCACATGCAAAAAGAAATGGAAGAAGAAGATCCTGGAATATGACACCGACAGAGACGAGTCTGATCAGAGTGAATCCAACTCGGGGAAGCAAGAAGATTGACCTCTGGAGAAGAGGTCGGAGTTGGCTAAGAGGGCCATCAAATCCGTAGAGAAGAAATTGCGATGATCCACCCGCCAGAAGCACCCTGTAGTTCGGTACGAGTATAACAATTATATGGCGCATCATTATGCGTACATGGTGAAGGTGGCAGTCGTGCGCGAGCCGGAGAGCTACGCAGAAGCGACTAAGGATCCTAACTCGCAAAAGGCCATGGAGGAAAAGATGCACGTGCTCATGGAAAATGAGAAGTGGGACATGGTTGATGTACCGAAAGGACTAAAGTTGATTGGTTGCCGGTGGGTGTGTAAAGTCAAATGCAATGCCAATGGCTCTGTTAATCAGTATAAGGCCCAATTGGTGGTAACGGTGTAGTGCCTTTCGGCTCCGGATCGTTGCGTGAGTCGGGTGGGAACCACAGAGGTCTTGGACTAGGAGAAAGAAGTTCTTGAGATAGAGATTAATTATGAGTAAATAGCAAAGAGAAAGATAAGAAACTCGTGAATCACACGAGTATACTATATTAATTGGTACTTAGGGTGTTAAGAGAGAAGTAGACGTATAAATCGTGAATCCCACGAATAATTTTTGTATTGATTAATACTTAATCCAAATAATCAACAACCCTTTACATATTTCTCTCCTCCTTATATAAGGAAGGAAGAGCTAAGCATGGCTTCATGCTTTTTTTTTTATTTTTACAAAAAGTGTTCATGTCCACTAAATGTGCATGTGATGCTTTTTTATTTCCTAAGTATAGGGCTCATGCACGCTAGATGTGCATGAGTTATTTTTAGTGTCTCGCGTTTTTCTTTTTCATATATTAAAAAAATACACGATTTACCTTTTAATAAAGGTATGCATAAATAAAGGTCTTATACATATTAAATCTATATTTAAAACACTTAAGATAATTTAATGTAATGGTAAGGTTGGGGTTTGTCAACGTGGAGGTGCAGAGTTCGAATCACGCCCTGCGCAGTAGTGAGTATTTCCTTTTTTTACATTTATGTCTCTATGCCGTTTTTCCTCCTTGCCGGTATGCCGTTTTCTTCCTTGCCGGTATGCCGTTTTTCCTCCTTGCCGGTATGCCGTTTTCTTCCTTGCCGGTATGCCGTTTTTCCTCCTTGCCGGTATGCCGTTTTCTTCCGGTTCTCACCGAGCACTCCATTCTCTATCCGGAGGGACAAAAATATAATTTCCACATAGTGTGCAACCTACACTACGACAACGGGCTATGCCCAACAACACAACATCAACTACGATGAAACGTTCACGCTGGTCGCAAAGATGATGACCGTCTATGTCTTGCTTGCGGTGGCAGAGGCAAAGGGGTGGCACCTACATCAAATGGATGTAAAGAACACATTCCTACAAGGCGATCTTGAGGAACAAGTGTATATGATCCAACCCCCTGGATTTTAGTCTGGAATGGACTTGTCGGTTGTTGGCTGACTACAGAAGTCCCTATATGGAATCAAGCAGGCCCCACGAGCATGGAACACAAAAATCATGCAGAGACTGCGTTGGATGGGGTTTGCATCATCAAAATTAGACTCTTCACTCTTCATCCGACAGGGTTGGTAAGCATTTTGCTTTATGTGGATGATCTTGTCATCGTTGGCGCCAACCAAGATGGAATCGACTGCGTCAAGTCTGAACTCATGGCATCGTTTGAAATGAAGGATCTCGATGACCTTCATTACTTCCTAGGAATCGAAGTGATTCGCACCCAGGAAGGCATTCTAAATAGTCAATGCCATTATGTGTTCAATATGCTCTTCAAATTCGGCATGACGGAATGTAAATCCTTCTCGACTCCTCTAGAACAAAATGTTACACTTCACCAAGGGTCGGGAGCAACTTGCAATGCAACACGGTTACGGTAGATAGTCGAGAGCCTTATGTATCTGACGATCACTCGACTAGAACTCGGTTATCCGGTCGGATTGATTAGTCAATTTATGTCGCAGTCGATCGTCGAAAACCTTCTCTGCGTGTAGAGGATCATGCGATATGTAAGTGGCACTAAGGATTGGGCATGCAACAAAGGTCAAGGAAGAGATTGACAAGCTTCTCCGGGTCGGATTTATCCGACCGGTAAAGCAGGAAACCTGGCTAAGCCCGATAGTGGTTGTCCCGAAGAAGAACGGCAAGATCCGGGTATGTGTGGACTACCGGAAACTAAATGCCGCAACAGTGACCGATGCGTTTCCATTACCATTTACGGACGGGGTACTAGATGCGGTGGCTGGCCATGAAGTCTACAACTTCCTGGATGGATTCAGTGGCTACAATCAAATCCGAATGAACCCAGCCGACCAGGAGAAAACGACGTTCGTCATGGAATGGGGAGTGTTCGTAGCAGTCGTAATGATGTTCGGATTAAAGACAGCCCCAACGACATTTCAACGTATAATAAGGGAAATCTTCGGGGAATATATTCCCGGTTTTATGCAGGTCTTCCTTGATGATTTCGCGGTCTACAACCGGCATGGGGAGCATCTCGATCACCTGCGGCTGTGCCTAGAGAAGTGCCGCGAGTACCAGTTAAGTTTGAATCCGGCCAAGTGTGTCTTTGGAGTGGAAAGCGGCAACTTATTAGGACACGTGGTGAGTAAGGAAGGAATCGCGGTGGATCCGGACAAAGTGAAAGCGATCCTCGAGGCACCGGCTCCAAATAACGCAAAAGCCTTAAGTCGGTTCCTGGGCCAAATAAGGTGGCATAGCCGAATGATACGGCACCTCGCAGATTTTGCCACACCATTACATGCCGCCGTACACAGAGTACCCTTCCAATGGGCGGAGACCGAGGAAAAAGCCTACCAAGCGTTAAAGGTTATGCTATCGCAAGCCCCGGTAGTTCAACCGCCGGATTGGAGCAAAAGCTTTCACGTATTCGTTGACGCATCGGACGTGGCAATTGGCAGCGTCCTAATGCAACTCACAGAACCGAAATGGTGCCAGAACCAAGGATAAAAGATAGAGTGATGGAAGAAGGATAGAGAAGAATGGATGTATAAGATAGAGAAAGAAAGAGAATGGATACAAGATATGTAATGAGAGCTAAAGACTGGTGTTGATTCGAATTGATTTGAGAATACATGTATGCGCTTATTTATAGGTTCCTATAGAATAGCTTAGAGATTTCTAGAATGTTCTAGAATGTTCTAGACCTAGAATGCTCTAGGACATTCTAGAACATTCTAGAATAATCTAGAGTTTTACAATAATCAATGTAATACAAGAAGTAGCTTTTATTGTTTCATATAACAATAAGCTATCTTAATGGTTGAGGTTTTCAAGTATGAATTACAAGGTTCGAGGTTCAAGTCCGGGTGACGCCATAATGGTCATGTGTTCATGACAAATGGTACCGACCGGTCTACTACGCAAGCCGGAAACTCTCGAAAGCAGAATGAAACTACTCTACGACAAGAACGAGAGGCCTTGGGGATGGTGTATAGTGTCACCAAGTACAGACACTATTTGCTCGGAAGGAAGTTCTCCTTCCATGTGGATCATTCGGCACTACTCTACCTGGTATCGAAGGCATCCTTGACCGGAAAAATCGCACGGTGGACATTGCTGTTACAAGAATTCGAATTCGACATCTTCCACCGACCCGGGGTGCAGCATGCGGTAGCTGACTACCTAAGCAGACTCGAATCTGGGGAAGTAGGGGACGGCGTATAGGATGAGTTCCCCGACGCCGAGCTGTTCCGGATCACGACGGAACCGGCCACGGATGCAACAGTCGCCGACGAAGACAAGTGGCTAACCGAAATGCATCAGTTCCTGAGCACCGGAGTACCCCCCGAGAACATGGATCGCGATGAGAGGAAGAGGGTAGCCGTGAGAAGCAGACACTTCTGCTTGGTTGGAGACACCCTCTATCACAAGGGGGCAGATGGCATTTGGAGACGAACGGTGCGGGGTGACGAGAAGGATCTGATCCTGAGGGAAGCCCACTGTGGAATAGCCGGAGGGCATTATGCCGGCGAAACAACCGCTCGGAAGATATGGCAGAGCGGACTATGGTGGCCCACCACTCTAAAAGATGCCATGAAGTATAGCAGGGAATGCGATTTATGCCAACGACTGGGCCAACCCACGGAGCAGGCCCGGATGCCATACCACCCGGTCTTGCCCTTAGAACCGTTTCAAAAGTGGGGTTTGGACTTTGTCGGTCCCTTTAAGCGCCCGGCCATGAGAACCGGAAATCGGTATAGCATAGTGGCGACCGATTATTGCACCAAATGGGTGGAGGCGAAGGCGTTACGGGACAACACGGCCGCTTCCACTGCGAAGTTCCTGTATGAATGCATATGGTGCCGGTATGGCTGCCCGATCGAGCTAATAAGTGACCAAGGAGGGCACTTTCTTGGGCAGGTAGTGGAAAGCCTGACGTCATTTTATGCGGTAGTACACAAACGGAGCACTCCTTACTACCCGCAAGCCAACGGACTAGCGGAGTCAACGAATAAAACTTTGCAAAACATCCTGCGGAAGATCGTCAACGAGAACCGAACCGATTGGGATACGAAACTGCAGAGTGCACTTTGGGCGTACCGAACAACGTATAAAACCAGCATCCGGACAACCCCGTTCCGACTAGCATTCGACTTAGAAGTGGTCATGCCGGTTGAATTCCAGATTCCCAGCTTACGGATCCAGGTAAAGGAACGCTTAAGTGAGAAAGAGTCCGAACGAATCCAGCTGGCAACGCTATTAGAATTAGAGGAAAACCGGATAGCCAGTTTACTGCAGCTGGAACTAGAGCAAAGGAGAAGGAAGGCGTTCGTGGACCGACACCGGCGGGGCAACGAAAAGGAGTTTGAAGTCGGGAAACCGGTATTACTATTCCAGACACGGATGGGGAACATGCCAGGAAAATTGCGATTTCGGTGGACCGGACCGTTCTAGATAACCAAGGAGTACAATGGGTCGTATCAGCTCGGTACATTGTTAGGAGAAGTCATTGGTAAATGGGCAAATGGGTTCCGGCTAAAGCCTTTTAAAGGACATATGCCAGCCAACCCGTTCAAGCAAGACCCGAAGATCCGGCACGAGGAGGAACCGACACCGACAGAAACTGCTCCGAAAGTCCAACGGGAGGAGGAACTGACACCGACAAAAACTACCCCGGAGAACCGGCATGAGGAGATCCCGGCACCGGTGAGAACTGACCCGGACAAACCGGGTGCAGTTGACAAATGACGTGATTAAAAATAAATAAATAAATAAATAAATAAATAAATAAATAAATAAATAAATAAATAAATAAATAAATAAATAAATAAATAAATAAATAAATAAATAAATAAATAAATAAATAAATAAATAAATAAATAAATAAATAAATAAATAAACGATCAATCTATAATGATGACTAGGGAGATTGCAAGAGGTGGGAGCACCGCCAATCAATGAAGCGGGGCCATTTAGTAAATAAGGACGCGCGGGTACTTGCTATTTAAGGTAGAGAACGTGGGCAAGGACCTGCTATTTACAGCGGAGACACCGACGTACGAGGAGAGATGCACGCGTGGGAATCAAGAAAGGACTTGCTATCTATGACGAGAGATATGCATGCGCGGGAATCGAAAAAGGACGGCTTGAGGAAAACGCAGCTACAAAAGGCACAGGCCTATGAAGGACTCATGTTTTACGAATTTTCACAGGCGCAGAAGCACAGAAGAGCAATTCGATGCACAGAGTATACACACCCCGATCAACAGGCACCGGAAGAAGGATCAGAACCCATGGCACTGTCAGACAAAGCACGACAATGGATGACAGAAAACGGGATGGAAGGGCTGCTGCGCATCGCCGATGCTCCACCACACGCAAAACCGGAGCAAGCGGCAACAACAATAGACCTATCGGAAGTAACGGAACGAGCGGTGCAGGCGCTCACGGGAATAAAAGCCGGGGGACTCCGATCGATTGAAAACCCAGCCAATCAGATCCTGTTCGAGTATTTCGGTGAATACTCCATAATCAGCAAGGCGTACCGAACACAGGGCGGATAGAACCTGCTGTTCGGAGAGGTGGCCCGGGCCATGATGGAACACGGGCTCGTGCATCCTCGTCCTCTGGCCATTCCCAAGGACCGGGCAGGGTTCGTGATTGCGGCGTAGAAGGGTTGCAAGTGGACTGGCTACACTTCATAACCGAAGGGCTGAAGGACGCCATCAGGAACCTAGTAGACGGAAAAAAGCCATGGGCCGGAATAACGTAGTGGCTGACGATGTTAGTCCCACCGGTACTCCCCATCAAACAGAAGAAGAGAGGTCAGCAGGAGACCACTCCGAAGAAGACGGCAAAACGCCGACAGATCCTGGAGAAACACACCCCGGGATGGACCCAGGAGGAAGGAGAATAGTAGGAGGAAGGACCATCCCAATGGCAACCGGAACAGGCGCCGGCACAGGTGAAACCGACGGGGAAAGGAAAAGAAAAAACGGCAAAGAAGACCAACCGAGAACCGGCCGAGGAAGAGCCGGTGGTGCACAAGCCGATCAAGATAATGCAGCGACGGCCGGAACCCGAACCAGAGGATTTCATACAAAAGGTCCGTCTGGGAACCGCACTGGAGGAGGAAGCTGAGATAGAAGTCTCATCCGAACAACTGGTGAGACAACCACCAAGACAAGGACGGGAGAAACAGGCGAAAGGACCGGCTCTACCAGTTGACGGTACTCAGCGACGGGCGAAGGGACCACCTCCAGTAGCCGGGGCGGAAGGAAAAAAGGACGAAGTCAGGACCGCACCGAAGGGGGCAGCACCGGAACCGGTTTTGCCGGATTCCAGAGAACCGGTCATTCCGGATATAAGGAATGAACGAGTAGCCGAACACTAATCTATAACGACTGACTGCAGGAAGAGAAGGATAGACTACGTCGACAGGCCGAGCAGGAAATAGAGCGGCTTCAGGAAGAACTCCGACAATAGAAGGACCGGGACGACCGGTTACGGGCTCAGGTGAACCGACGCCTGAAGCAGAAAACAGAGGATTTCGACAGACTGTACCGAGATCACAAGCAGGCCGAGTCGGACAACAAGAAACAGGGAGCAGAATACGACCGGCAGATAGAGAAGCTGAAAGAGCAGCTCAAGGAAACCCGACTGGATCTGGCCAAGACAATGGAGGAGTTAGATGTCAAGAAAGAGGCATTGTCGGCGGAAAAGACCCTGGTGTCCGAGCAAAGGAAGGAGTTGGAGGCAGTTCGGCAGGAGAAGTTGGAAATAACAAAGTATCGGAATGAAGAAAAGGAACGGTCTACGTACGTGATCAACAAACTGCAAAGTACCTATGAAAGGAAGGCAGCGGAATACGAAGCCCAGGCCCAGGCAACGGCTGCGATTATAAAACGGGCAAGAAAGGAAAAGCAAGAAGCATATGCACAGGCTAAAGTAGGGGCGGACCGGATCTAGCTCATCATGTCATCATGGAGTAACTGAGCGCAGGCTAGCATCAACAAAAGCACTGAGAAGCTATGGAAGGAGTGGTCGCAACAGGCAGCCGAGCTGCAGACACTCCGAGCGGACGCTGAGAATTGGAGGAAGACGGGTGACAAGTTTTACAAGATGGATGAAGAAAGTATCGTCACTATTCGGGAAGAATTGTCGGAGGATTTCTTCGATTTGGCAGAAGAACATCTAAAGCAGATCCGAGGGTTGGTGGAAAGGCTGGATGACGGGCAACTCGCAACTCAGTTGGAGTTGGAGAAGTACGAGCAGGACCGCTTACGACAGGAAGCCGAGGAAAAAACGACGCTGATCGCTATAAGGGAGGAAGAGCGACCGGCTGAAGCTGAACCAACCGACACCGAACAACCCCGACAGGGAATACCCGAAGAAGAGCTTCCGGTCCAAGAAAATCAAGAGGAGCAGTTGCAGACCGATGCCGGGGAAGAAGAGGAGCTAGGACAAGGGAACACCAGGTCGGAGGAAGAAGTAGCACCAAACCGGCTTGTCGAGACCGGGGAAAGCGACACCGGTAACAGAACAGAGCCCGGAACGGAAGAAGAACAAGAGGAACCCGGACAGAGCGGAGAGGAAGCACCGGCACCACAGAACCAAGAAGAGCCGGAGCAGCAACCAATTCAACCGGAGGTTGGAGAAGAGGCAGGCAAGGAACGGGAACCCGAGGAAGAGGCACCACTTGACACTTTCGAGCGGACCTTGCTCGACATTTTGGAGGAAGACTGAGGCCGTGTGTGGGTTCGAAGTGCAAAGCAATTTCCCACGTGCGTGCCATGTGTTGGCCGGTTAGAAGTGGAAGGACAAGTGGGAAGGCGGAATCGGATAGAATAATATAAAGTAAATATTAGTAGATTTATTATTCGGAGGCACGGATCCGGACCGATTCGGATGCCGGTTGCCTAAGCGCACCGTTTTGTAATCTTGCCGGATGCCTATAAAAGGATCCGATGAATTGTAATAAGTTTTTAACGGAAGTAATACAAGCTTAACTATTTGTGATTATTTTAGTGTCTGTATTGTCTTACCGGCTGGGCTAATTGTAACTATCTTACGCGTGTACTCTAACATCCAATCCTAACCACCCCTTTGGAGAAGTGTCGGAAAGACACCTGTGTTGGGGCTAGTCCGGCTAGCAAGACAACAATAATCCTGTCAACAACATTCAGGCTACGTTGCTGTTGTTGGCCTCCTCAACCCATTCTTTAGCCGCTTTGCTTACAACCTCTTGCACTTCCCACTTTGATTGTTTACCCTTGCTACGAGTGGTCACTTGCTGTATTTTTGTCACGACTATATTTACAGCCGGTGCGTTGCCTTTATTCTTTGTTGGGCATTCTTTAGCATAATGATCCTCCTTTCGGAAAAGGCAAGTCGGCATCGATGAGCCACCCGACTCACGGGGTTCACATTGAGGTTGGCGAGCATCTTGAGATTCAAAGTTATCTTTGTCTCTAGAAGCATGCTAGAACTATCGAGATCCTTTCGACTTCTGGTTATCATTGAATCGACGAGTTGATGGGTGATTTTCATTATTACTTCTGTGATTGGTGGACCTTCTATTGTCTTGATATCGACCACCCCTATAAGGTTTCCGATTATTACTATCCCGTCGGGGTGACTAATCCCGTTCATAATTGTTCTGACTATTGCGCTGATAGTCATCTTGTCGGTCATCTTCTGGACGATATCCATTATATGTCATCACGCCGATAATCATCGCGTCTATAATCGTCTCTCCGATTATCATCCCTGCGACTCTCATTTTTGCGACTATCATCGTGCCGCTCTGATCAATACCGATCATCATATCTTGGTCGATCGTCTTCTTGCCACCGATGCCATGACCGATTTTGATCCTCCTGAACATTATTCTCATGGTGAATCTGTCAAATTGATGTGGTTGCCTTGTTGAGAAAATTATGCTCACATTGGTCTACCGAATGAGCCTTGGAATGGAAAATCGTACAATGAGTACGTAAATTGCATTCCATCGTCGAATGCCCGGTGTTGAGACAAGTGGTACATTGCACCGCAACTCTTCTAATGTAGGTAAATTTTTGTACAATGCTGACATATTCATACTATTATTAGTACGATCCATTGCTAAAGATTTGTCTATCACTTGCTCTAGTGATTGATTTCGAAAGTAAAGCAACATTAGAGTTTTTGGAGAGGCTCACGTATCGCTTCCAAGAAGATATCCTTTAGCTCTTCCCCTGGATTGGTCACGAAATTTGAAGTCGCAGATTTTGAAACTGAATCACAAATTGTGACACCGTTTCATGAGGCTGCTAATATGCCGCCAAAACTTCGCTAATTAGATCCTTTTGTGGAATCTATCGATGAAATAATTGGGTAAACGTTGCAACTAACTCTCGAATGAGTCGAACGCCTTTGGCCCTTTCTGGGCATACCAATTCGCCGACGGACCGTCAAGCGATAATACGAACTCAACGATTTTTTATTTTTCTTCGGTTGGAGGCGACAGTTGCTATGCCACATGGTTCACCTCCCATGTCATCAGAAAATCGCGCACACGCGTTTCTAGATCGGCTCCATCCTGAAGTAAGGGTAAGGCATATTGTTCTCTCGCCAAATGTTAAAAAAAGAACTATGTTCGGATTGCTCCTCATCCGAATGACTATCAGTTAAATAAGGAATTGCACTCCACTCCCCTCAGCTTCTTGCTGAGTTTGGTTGATAGGTACCGAATTGTCAGCACTCCCACTTGCTACACGTTGGGTCTCCAATCGTGTGCGTGGTCTTTTGCGGCCTATAGGTGTAACCGGACTAGACGACATCAATTCCCCTTGATCGTTGCGTATAGTAGATGTAACCGGGCATGCCAAATTATTGTGTTGATCTGCCGACAGTTGAATACTATAACCGACAGACACAATATGTCGAAAGTTCTACCTTGAATGTTCTATCAAGATGATTGTGGTGAGAAATAAAAAGAATTGCTAGTCGGTAATTGGAACTGCTTACTAAGTCACCATGATTGACTATTTGCCTTAATATAATTAATTAGTAGACACACAATCAGAGTGCGACATAGATAACTGTACATAATACTAAGAACACAGTCGAAAGGGATATAGTCTAACTACTAACTTATATTAATTGTAAATAGAATGATAGGATTACAATGCTCTTGGTTCCTTTTTATAGGTGATCCGAGAGTCGCTCTTCAAGATTTTACACTTGCCGTGTTCGACAAGACTACAACAAAGTTGTCCTAACTAATTCTACTATTTTTCCTACTTATCAAAATATATATTATTTCATTTCTAACTCATCGATCTGACTCCAAAAATTTCATACTTGTTCGACTCTGAACCTTGTCGGCTCCACCTTCTTTTCACATATGTCTAACTCTGATCTTGGTAGCCAACCGACTAACAATTGAATTTCATTCTGCTGCTTGAAAGTATAATTTTCAACGAAATCTACTACCGACTACTACATCATTTGGAAAATAAGATATGCAAGTGTTAAACTGACAGGTCTGCCATGAATAAATGAAGTTGTGTTTGATGAACTTTCCTAGAGATACTACAAATAGAGACGCGAAGTCCCATGGTTTAAGTGACTTCCTAACTTTATCATTTCTTTTACACAACTTTCCTCTGAAATTGGTGTCCACAGACTCAAATAACTTGACATATATTAATATTTCACCACTCAACTCTTTTGGACACCACCTAAATCTAGTAGGTCCACAATCTTGACATAAACCCATGACACATTTATAATTGTGGAAGATAGCTTCATATTCTCTCGGACACAATATTGAATATAAAAGACCACTCATGGAAGAGATAACATGCTCTGATAATTTACAATGCTCTTGCAGGCTAGATCGACAAATTTGGCACTCACAAGAGCAAACTGCATCCTCTAGGGAGGAGCTATGGTGACGTAGTAGATTAACAGAATCCTTGAGAAAACCCATTTGTACATGGTAAATGCAACAACACGTGTATCGATCTTTCAATCATCTCACAAAGTGTGGCTTAAGAGACTCGAATGTTCGTGGTTCAACTTTGATATTTGGATGCATTCGCTTAAACATAATAAATAAATCTACCTACGTAATAAAAAGGGAGTCTAGAAAATATTTTGATGTTATTTGATGTAGCTAGTTAGATATAGTGTGGTAGCTAGTTAGCTATGATCATACTCTCGTGTAGCTAATTAGCTATTTTGATGTAGCTAATTAGCTATTACTAGTACCTAATTAGCTATGATCAAATTCTGATGTAGCTAATTAGCTATGATCAAATTCTGATGTAGCTAACTAGCTATGATCAAATTCTGATGTAGCTAATTAGCTATTACCAGTAGCTATTACCAGTAGCTAATTAGCAATTGTGGTAGTTAATTAGCTCATAATAGCTAATTAGCTATTGCAGTAGCTAATTAGTTGATAATAGCTAGTTAGCTATTACTAGTAGCTAGTTAGCTATGGTCATATTCTGATGCTAATTAGCAACGGTTGTAGCTAATTAGCTATTACTAATAGATAATTAGCTATTAATTACCTATTAAGAGTAGCTAATTAGTTATCATGGTAGCTAATTACCTATTACCAGTAGCTAGTTAGCTATGATCAAATAATGATGTACTAATTAACTATTACCAGTAACTAATTAGCTACTACAAGTAGCGAATTGGCTATTACCAATAACTAGTAGGAGACACACTTAGCTAAACCGATTATGTACATAAGTAGGAGACATAGCTATCTAGAACTAATGTTGCTAACTAGCTATGCCCCTACCTTTTGTAGCAAATTAGCTATGGCCAACACCGTATGTTGGTAATTACCTAAGCTGTATCTCTAATGTAGCTATTTACCAAATTATCGTTTACGATGACTGAATGTAGCTAATCAGGCACATCCTAATGTAGATAGAAGGTCAGGCCACTAGTTATTGCAGCTAATTACCTAGTGATTGTAATCTCAATAGTGCATAGACCTGTGACAATAAGCTCAATAATCAAAACAAAAGATGAGATAAATGTAAATACCTAAGGTACATCAAGAAGATGAATGGGATGCTCCTCGTATTGACTCCTTCCAACTCGTTTCCTGCATAAATCCTTGTTATTTGGTGAAACCCTACTCTCATTAGTCCGAAATATGGTGATTATATCCTTGATTTCTAATGATATGGGTGTCACTGGATTACATCTTGTTGTTAGCTTTAGCAGCCTAGTTCTTTAACCACTTGATTTAATCTGGTTCATTGTATTGTACACGCTTTTTCTACTAACACCGATTACCTTAGATAGCACATTGATGTTAAGATCGTGAACCTCACTACTAAGTAACATCATTAGACTAGACATTCTCAAGACAATATCATCTTTTGACCTTCTCATGGATACGAAACTATTACGGAGATTATTTACTAGTACAGATGTTGTGTTTGCATTGAGACCATCACAATCAACTAACTCCTTTATCGATGGATCATTTAAAATTCCATAAAGTATTACATTCTTGTCTTCATTGCTTATGTGCTTAGTTTGAACGTTGAAATAGTTTACAACCTTTCTCTCTATGATAGTAGTCTCATTATTTCCATTCTCAGTGGTATTTAGACCTATGTTGGAACCAATACTATCCTTACCTTTAGTGAACGTGTCTTTCTTATCCTTTAACATTGGACAATGTTTCCTTTTTGTTCTGCCCAATACTTTCGTATCGCATGTTGTGTACTGATAGTGTCATCCCTATCATGATGATCCATGAGGGTTGTTGGTAAACACCCTCCTTTCCCTTCCATTTGGCTTGACATATTCATTAGTAAATTGAAACAAAAAAAGACATGTAGCTAGTTACTATACCACATGCAAACCGGTTATTGACAGGACTGATCCCACCACTTGCAAGAGCACATAGTGGCGGTAAGTTTATGTTTGCTGCAATGGAGTGAAAGCTACTCAACCACCGTTGGGAACAAACAATGATGGCTATTTGCAACAACAATACACAAAATTACTCTGCAATACACAAGATTATACACAACAATACACAAGATAATGAACAGACAAAGATGTAGATGCAATGGCTACCAGTTGGAGCGAACAATTTAAGTACGCTAGAACTGAACAATAGTGACAACTGAGCGTACATTGGCCACAATAGGAACTAACTCAGTCAAATGGAACAGTGGCAACAATCCAGAATCGAACAGTAGCAGCGACAACTAAACAATGGCGGCAACTGAGTGTAGAATGGAAGAAATGGAGGAGTGAACTCAATAGGAGTGAACAATGGCAGTAATCTAAGCTTGAATAGTCACAAAGTGATGGCCAAGGTGATGTGGCAATGGATCATGAATAATGGACCTAGGAATTTGGCATATAATTTATGGTGCACATTTATATAATTAAAACATTCTAATGTTTTCATGTATGGTGCAAAAATGACTATTTATCACTGGTAGCTGTTTGCACAGCTAATTAGCTATGTCAAGGACACAACTAATTGTTCCCACTTCCATGCTTTCACCCTTTACTTAATATTTAAAATCCTAGTAATAAATTGGAATAGTTTAAAATAGATTAGTGTAGATTAGGAAAAGAGATTCAAAACTTGTGAATCCCACGAGTATAATATATTAATCAACCCTTATAGAAAAAAATCAACAACCACAACACGTTGTCGCGTTGCTACGCGCGTGCGTGGCGAAGGGCGGGACCACGGGGGTCTTGGACTAAGGAGTAGAGGAGAAGGAATTGCACATGGAATGGAAGCTTTGCTCAAGAAGAAGAAGAATGAACAAGAGATTAGATCGAACAAGAGGAAGATGGAGACAAGATGATCAACAAGATATATTAAAACGAAATGAACGATTACAAAAATGGTGGCCGCATAGGCCGCACCGAACGACTACTCGAAACCCTAACCGAAGAATATGAAGATAAAGATGAAGAAACCCTAACCCTAACCCTAACGCTCGACCTATGTTGTATACCTCGCACACTCAGAAAAAGGCAAACCCCACAATGGTGTCTTCCCTCTCCTTTTATAGCACAAGGAGGGAAGACCGTTTACAAAAGTGAGACTAAAATATCCCCCTTTCATTCAAAGGGGGTATTTGCCTTGATTTGGGGAGGGTGAGATTGATGGCCCCCTTAACTCCCACCTCCTCACAAACAACTAGGTACCTATGTACCGCATAGTACCTCTCTCTCTCTCTCGCGTGGATGTGCACACAAGACCACATCACCTTTATACCTTAGGGATCTTATGGGGCATTTCTAGCACCATACCCTTTACCCTTATTATTATTACAAATACATTATGTACGTGTGCAACGTTGCACATCGCTCTTTGGCTCTCGTTGCTCGGGTTTCCGCTTGTGGACGAAAATCTTCACGACATCCGCCCCCACCTAACTGCACATCCTCCGGTATGTGCCAAAACATAGGGGAGAGAACATGAGATTTTCGACCACGACGACTGACCGAGTCCTTAGCGTCCTCGTGGGCCCGCCCGGTTTTGTCTTCCACTTCGAGCAAGAGCACCCCGTCCAAACGAACCACCGCCGCCTTCCGGTTCACCATCCTCGCTGAATGGTCTCGAACCGTCGGCGCCATCTGATCCGCCACACTCGAAGATGTTCGCCGAGTCGTTGCCTCTAGCCAATCTGCCACGTCCACTGTGGGTCTTTGAACCTCCGACTACATCCGACCCGTCGTATCCGATGCCCGTGCTTTCCTTCCCCTTCGGTCCTCCCGAACGCCATCGCCGACCCGGTTGCTCTTCCTTTGTCCGCCTCGTATATCCTTCGGATGCGCTCCCGGTTGCATGCCGGATTCCGCCCTTTGCGTGCCGCACACCTCGGCCTGCCGACTCTCTCTGTTCCGCGCTTGCCTTCCGTAGGCTTTCCCCGTATGTCGATGCTCTCCTCCGAATGCGTGCTCGTGCTTCGGTCCTTCACTGAACCCATCACGCGCTTTTCGCTTTCCCCTTGTTCGCTGTGCTCTCTCGTAGTAGAGTGTATCGTCATCCCGACCTCCATGTCGGTGTCCCTCGAGGCTCTCGTTATTGCCTCACCTCAACTTGCACCCTCTTGGCCCGCTTGGCCTTGTATGTCCTCCGGGAAGCCGCCGCGCTTTCTCTTCCCGGTGTTTACCCCGTTGTTCTCCGCGCATCTCCTCCGTTTTCCTAGATACGACTCTCCGCTTATGCCGATCGCTCTTGGCCCATGTCGTCGATCTTGGTGTTTCGCCGGGCCGTCCTTCGTCCTGCGCTTGCCTCTCGAAGGCTTGACCCAACCGTCATCGTCGGTCAATCGTTGTCGCCCATCCACCGTATGCATGCTTGTGTCTTGGCCCTCCACCGGCTGTATTGCATGCGTCTCGTGTCACGCTTCCGCCGTAAAGCCGACCTCCGCGTCGGTCTCCAACTCCTCGCCGCCACCCACCGTTGCCTCGTTCTCCTTTCGATCCGCGACCGTCGATGCCTCACGGGTAGGTGTGGAGGGTTCCTCCCACTCTCGGTCCACCACCGAGTCCTCGCCTCTCAAAGGCTCAATCGGTCCACCGTTTCCGGTCACTCGTTGACGCTCTCTTGGATGCATGCTCGTTCTTGGGCCCTTCATTGACCGTAATGCATGCTTCGTGTTACGCCCTTCATCCGCCGTAGACCCGACCTCCGCGTCAGCCACTTCTTCCTTTGTCACCGTAGCCCGTTCCAACCCGGGCTCGCCATCTTGAACCCGCTCGTCCATCATCTCATACCGGATACCCGCTCCGATAACTTTGTCCGCTTCGGCCTCCGACTCCTCGCCGCCACCCGCCGTCTCTCTGGTCTCACGTTGATCCGCAACCGCCGAAGTCTCTAAAATGGGTGTGGAAGGTCCCTCTCGCTCTTGGTCTTCTAGCAAGTCGTGATCACCGTGCCCACTAGGCCTCCTCAATATGCTCACTGGCTCTCGTCGCGTGTTGTGACCCGTCCTCCTCGATCTCCAATCATGCCGACTTAGCCTTCGCCCGGATCGGTCTCGGCCGATCGAGTTCCGGTTTGGTCGGCTCCCTTCCGTAATCGTAACCGGCTGGTACATGTTTGTCCGCACAAATCTGGCCTTGCCGGTTCTTCTTCGGTTTGGGCCCGGTTGACCGGACCCCGCTTCACCCTTCTTCCGCTCCGCCTCCCGGTCGGGTCGAATTACCGACCGGCTCATCTTTCAGTCGGTTCGGTTCCCGACTCGCTCCTCGATGCTGCTCCGGACCTCTCCTTCGGCCTTTTCGCACGTGCCCACTCCAGGCCTCTCATCCTCATGGCCACCGCCCATCTCTCCGGTCTTATGTCCGCGCTCGGGCGCAACCGCCGAAGTCTCCGGCCCCGGTGTCGAGGGATCTCGCCTCCGTCCGCTACAAACCTCCTCTTCGTCATTTTGGTTGCCCGCCTTGCCGCCGCCACCGTCTGTCTCTCTAGGTCTCACACCGGCTCTCGGGCCAGTTGCCGGAGTCTCTAGGACCGTTGTGTGGAAGGTCGCGGCATCGCCGCTCGTCTCCTCTTCTTCCTCGATTTCACAAGCCTCAAGTATGCTCGCGAAATCCTCGTAGAACGTTTCGGGCAACCGCGTCCCGAAACTTTCGCCAACTCTCGAGGTGGCGTCCATTGCTTCGTAGATATCGGCCTCATCCATGGCCGTCCTCTTTCCGCAAGTCGAGAGGGTCGCTCGCTCCGCACCCTCTCCCACATCGTCGCCATGGTCACCCGCCTTGCCGCCGCCACCGTTCGTTACCCTAGGTCTCACACGGGCACTCGGGCCGGCCACCGGGGTCTCTTGAACCGGTGCGTGTAAGGTAGCAACGCCGCCGCTCGTCGATGCTATGTCCGTAGCCACCTCCATTCGGACATCGTCGTCCGTGGCTACCCCGCCTTTGTATATGCAAGCATCAATTATGCTTGCCGCGTCCTCTTCCACGGTCTCCTTACCATTGTCTCGGTTGCCCGCCTTGCCACCGCCACCGCCCGTCGCTCTAGGTCTTACGCCGGCAATCGGGCCGACCGCCGGTGCCTCTAGGGCCGATGTGTGTAAGGTCGCGGCACCGCCTCTTGTCTCCTCCTCGCTCGATGTTTCGGGCCACCATGTCCCGAATCCGTAGTTACTGGCCTCCATGGCCGTCCATTCGCTGCAAGACGAGAGGGTCGGTCTTTCCACACCCTCTCCCATGTCACCATCGTGGTCGCCCGCCTTGCCGCCGCCACCGCCCGTCACTCTAGGTCTCAAACCGGCTCTTGGGCCGGTTGCCGGAGTCTCTAGGCCCGGTGTGCGTAAGGTCCCGGCACCACCACCCGTCTTCTCCCTGCTCGATGTTTCGCGCCTCCATGCCCGAACTCCCTCATGTTCGCTCGAACCGGCGATCGCCGCCTCACCGTCCCCGACCTCGTCCTCGGTCGATCTTTCTCCGCATGTCGAGAGGGTGGCTCGGTCCGCACCCTCTCCCGTGGTACCGATGTACCATTCTCTTTCGGCCTCTTCATCCTCCGATCCGCTCGGCCCCGACTCCGCAATAAGCCCTTCTTCGGCTTCGATTTGTGCCTCTACGATCTCGTACGCTTCCCGCACCAAGGCTTCGATGTTGAGCTCCTCCGAACCGATTTGCGTTGAGCCCTCTTCCGGCGGTAGTGCGTAGTCGGTCGCCGCTCTCTCTTCTCCGCCGGTCGCAGGCCGCATTGTGGCCGACCGCCTCTCATCGCATTGTATGCACGCCCATTCCACCTCGTTCCCATCTTCGGTGAGGCCGTACGCCCCTTCATTGTCTTCGAGGAGGGAAAAATGGCCATTCTCCCCCTTTCGTTGACCGACTTCAAGAATAGTGGGACCTTGTCTGCCCCCACCGATTCTTGATCCCGGACCGAAAGTTGGGAAAACCGGAGATCGAACTCCCGGAATGCCTTCATTGCGCTTCGAGGAGCCTTTGCCGACGACACCCATAGATCGAACTCGCGTCGATCGTACTTGTACGCCTTTTGCCGTCTTTCTCTCCTTCTTGCGAAATCCCTTGCCATTCTCGTAATTACTTCCGCGATGTCTCCAGCTTCCATCTCCTTCCTCCCTTGCCACCTCTTCACGTCGGGTTCACCAAAGATGTCGCGTTGCTACGAGCGTGCGTGGCGAAGGGCGGGACCACGGGGGTCTTGGACTAAGGAGTAGAGGAGAAGGAATCGCACATGGAATGGAAGCTTTGCTCAAGAAGAAGAAGAATGAACAAGAGATTAGATCGAACAAGAGGAAGATGGAGACAAGATGATCAACAAGATATATTAAAACGAAATGAACGATTACAAAAATGGTGGCCGCATAGGCCGCACCGAACGACTACTCGAAACCCTAACTGACGAATATGAAGATAAAGATGAAGAAACCCTAACCCTAACCCTAACGCTCGACCTATGTGGTATACCTCGCACACTCAAAAAAAGGCAACCCCCACAATGGTGCCTTCCCTCTCCTTTTATAGCACAAGGAGGGAAGATCATTTACAAAAGTGAGACTAAAATATCCCCCTTTCCTTCAAAGGGGATATTTGCCTTGATTTGGGGAGGGTGAGATTGATGGCCCCCTTAACTCCCACCTCCTCACAAACAACTAGGTACCTATGTACCACATAGTACCTCTCTCTCTCTCGCGCGTGGATGTGCGCACAAGACGACATCACCTTTATACCTTAGGGATCTTATGGGGCATTTCTAGCACCATACCCTTTACCCTTATTATTATTACAAATACATTATGTACGTGTGCAATGTTGCACATCGCTCTTTGGCTCTCGTTGCTCGGGTTTCCGCTTGTGGACGAAAATCTTCACGACAACGTCTTTCTCCTCTTCTTATATAGTGATGGAAGAGTATAAGTATATCTTACCACATGACATGTATCATGCTTTTCCTAAAGTGTTCATGCACACTAGGTGTGCATGAATTGCTTTTTTTATCATTTGTTTTCTTCTAGTAATAATGTTCATGCACATCTCATGTGCATGAATAACTTTTTCTTCCATGCGTTTTCTTCTAACTAAAGTTTTATGCACTCTACGTGTAAAAGCAACTTTTCCTAGAATTTATACTTGAGAATTAACTTTTCTAAATATTAAATATCTAATTATATCACTTATGATGAGTTGGTACAATGGTAAGGTTTGGATTTGTTTACATGGATGGAGGTATAGGGTTCCCAAGTTTCTTTTAGCCTCCTTTGGGTTGGGTTTATTTTCTTGTGCTTCGTTGATGTAGCTCCAATAACCTTGGTGCGAAATGTTATTGGTGCATCTTCTACTCACAAGATGCAAAGTTGTTTCTGTCCAACTTCTTGGTGGGAAGAGAGTTCATTTGAGTATTCATGTTGGTCGATGTAGATTTCTTCCTTCTTCTTCCCTCTAGGACACAAGTTATGTAGTGACACTACGATAGCGATGAGTCGGATTTCCTTGAATCGTCGGCGTAGACCCAACACACAAGGATGGGATAGATCGAGCTACCAAATCGCTTTGATACCATGTAAAGAATCGACTGTGATTCTATCCATCAAAATAGATTAGAGATGTGTGTTATGTGTGTGTGAAAGAGGTGAGAGGAGAGACACAAGATAGATAGGAAAAAATAGAAAAGATGAAATACACAGGAAGGTGTACGTATTAGGACGTGGAGAACAACTACAACAATATGAATATTACAAAGGCAATTAACTGACACATTACAAAGTAGGAGGAGGGTACCCTCTCTCTAAATTCTCTCACTCTCTCTCTAGAACATTGGGGAATGTCGATACTCATTAGTTATAGGGAATATGCAACTCATTAGTTATGTGTCATAGAATATGATTCTATGACACATAGTTAATGTGTATAAAGTAGTGGTGACCTTTAAGTGCTCATAAATTCTCAAAAGGTGTGTTCACACACTACACTAGGTTGAGCTTGATTCTCAATAGTCTTGTTCGTCGACTCGGCTAAGCCATTTGCTTGTGGGTAGTAAGGGGTGCTTTTCTTGTGTATTATGTTGTAATGATCCGTGAGTTCCTACACCACCTTATTGATAAAGTGACCGCCTTGGTCGTGATCAACTCAATTGGGCATCCGGACCAGCACTAGATGTTTTCATATAAGAACTTGGACGTCAATGCCAGCATATTGTCGCGTAAGGCCTTTGCTTCCACCCATTTCGTGTAGTAGTCGGAAACGACCAGGATATACTTGTTGCCTGATCGTGTCGCCGCTAGTTTGAAAGGTTCGACAAAATCGAGGCCCCATTTCTAAAATGGCTCTAAGGGCATTACTAGCTTATGTGGAATGCGAGCTTGTTTAGATGGTTGACCTATTCTCGGCATAGGTCACATTCCCTACAATACTTTATTGCATCCTTTTGGGTTGTTGGCCACCATAAACAACTCTACCATATCTTCTGAGATATCCTCTCTCCTGCGCAATGTCCGCCGGCTATGCCACAATGTGCCTCTCGCAATATTGTTGGCTTTTCGTCACTTCAGACGCATCTCCTCCAAATGTCATATGCTCCTTTATGATAAAGAATATCTTTGAGCAAGCAGAAATTTCGGCATCTTATTGCCAATTGTTTCTTCTCGTCCGTCCCCATCTCTGTTGGTGGCAATCCCGTGGTGAGGAAGCATAACATACCCAACAACCATTTTTCCTCCTGTGTTGCCTCACTATTGTCAACATCTGGAAACTCATAGTATGTGGGCCATCTGGAAAGTTGTTGTTGATTCCATTGTCGCCTTCACCCGATTTGAGTCGACTTAAGTAGTCGGTGACTACATGTTGTGCTATGTCGAATTTGAAATCCTGAAGTAGTAACATCCACCTGGCCAATTTGCCTGTCAATGATTGCTTCGTCACCAAGTAGAGTTGCGCCACGTGGTCCACGTGAAATGTAAATTTCCGACGTAGTAGGTAGTTTCGAAACTTATTGACAATCTAAATCATACATAAGGCCACCCATTTGGTAGGTAGTTCTATCACCCTACATTTTTCTAGACATAATCGGAGGTGGCTTAAATGTTCCCGTTCTTTGCTTTACATCGAAAATAATCTAGGAATACCTGCATGAAGTCGAAATATATTCTTCAAATATTTCTATTATGATGCGTTGGAACGTTGCCAACATAGTTTTGAACCCGAACATCATGATGAGTGCTACAAATACGCCCTATTCATTGACGAATGTCGTCTTCTCTCGGTCATCTGGTTGCATCTGGATTTGGTTATAGCCACTAAATCCATCTAGAAAGCTATACACCTCATGGCCATTGGTTGTATCCAGTACACCATCTGTAACAAGAAGTAGGAACACATTAGTCATTATAGCGGCATTCAGTTTCCTGTGGTCAACACATACCCAAAATTTCCCGTTCTTCTTAGGTACGACTACGATGGGACTTAGTCACGTGGCCTATTTTATTGGCCGAATGAAGCTGAACTTCAAGAATTTGTCAATCTCCTCTTTGACTCTAATGGCGTAATTTGGGTTCATCCGGTACTGTTGTTGTTGTACCGGCTTGGCGTCTCTTGTTGAGATGTATTTGATGGCTCAACCTCTTCATGTCGTGATGTCACCATGCAAATACATCTCCGTAATATTTTACACCCTAGGTGCATCGAACTGCAACACGATTGTTAAAATTTCAAACACACCTCCTCCGATTATAATTTCCAACTTTCGGATTAACTCAAGAGGTCGGATAGAGCTCGTGTCGGCCATTCGAAGCCAGAATGGGTAGACCTCCAATTCGTCGACACCGAGACAATTGCTTGTTGACTTGCTAATTATATTTACTCTGGATCCTCTATCGATGATGCACCCAAGGACTTCTTGGCCTTTGATAATGATCTTTACAACAAGATTGTGGTGGGCCATGACCTTGGGTCTATCTGTTGATTTGGTGTGAAAGATAATGTGCGGAAGCTAAGACAAAACTGGCTAGTCCGGATAACGGCAAAACATAGAACAAAGGTTTAATGGAAAGCGTGAATACACCGGAGAGACAGAGAGAGCAGAATAGTAAAAAATCAATTCAAAATAATAACACTCTGTACATACAGTGTCCTACATAACACTTTTTATGCAAGTCCTTAAAAGGACTAGCAAAAGTACTGACAAGTACTTCAATGCTCATACGAGTGACTGACACTAACTCCAAGGAATCTGCCTACGTACTAGGCCAAGATTGTAGACCTTGAACGGCCCACCGGTTACCATCCAATCAGTCTCTCTGATCTGGCTCTTGGTTCCAGATACCTATCCGATTCTCCATTCGAGATACTGATCCGGTTTCGGCTTATTCAGCCGATCCGGATCCGATTGCACTTGTCTGCTCAACATTGGGCAAAATTACTGGACACGCTCAACTACTCTTCCTTCCGAATTAGCAATTGATTCCTGGAACCGCGGAACTAAATTTAGCAATCAACTCATTTTCATCGTCATTTTGAGATAAACTGGGGACCCTGATCACTGATAATATCATCTGGAAGACCATGATGGCAAAACACCTCCCGTATGAGTAAATTAGTTGTGTTATGGCTAGTAATGGCCTTCCGACATGGAAGAATATGCACCATCTTCGTAAAACGATCTACTACGGTGAGAATAGAATCAAAACCCTTGGAAGGTGGAAGATTTGTAATGAAGTCCAAGGAAATAGATTTCCATGGGCTCTCAGGAGTAGGCATTGGTTGTAATAAGCCATATGGATAATATCGAGGCTTTTCTAATTGGCAATATGTATCTAAACTATGAACATAATTCATAACAAGATGGCGAAGTCGTGGCCACCAATCCCTCAGGCACGTACAAGAGATTTTGTCGAAAAAGTAAACCATCATGAAAACTGAACTGGGTGTAGTCTTCACAAGGATTTAGAGATTGTGAATAGGAAGCACAATCTGGGATATATGGTTCAAAATCTCTTGGGTGAATGTATCGGTCGCAATATGCTTCCGAATTGAATCAAGAAGACTTGAATATCCTGGTGTGTTGATGGTATTAATTGCCATTAGTCGTAGATGATCACGACCTAAGAGGATTTTCTTTTGACTTTCAAATGTGGCCTCTCCTGGTTGAAGTTCCATATAAAAACATCGAAATAAAGCATCAACTTTTCCTTGTCGCATCCTAGGGAAATATAGAATTATGAAATCAAAACGAGTTAAGAACTCCGCCGAACGAGCTTGTCGACAACTCAAGACTCAAGCACTTTGGAAATATGTTAGATTTTTTTGATTGTTGTAGACAATAATCTGTTGAGAAGAACCCTCCAAAAAATGACACCATTGTTGAAAAGAATCCAAAATGGCAAGAAGCTCTTTGTCGTGAATCTCATAGTTGATTTCTACAGCTTCAAATTTCCATGAGTGAAAAGCCACAGGGTGCAATTGGTCATCATCGCCAATTTGGGTTAGTATGTTGTTGAGGAAATCCTCCCGTGTTCGCGATATGATGCAGGACCGCCGGGGTCTTGGACTAGAAGGATTTGGAGTTTGCACTAGCTTTAGCGAGAAAATATTTAAGACAAATAGAGAGAGATTCCAATTATGAGACAAATTGAGAGAGAGAGAGAGATTGAGATAGAGAGAGAGATTGAGATAGAGATTGAACCCTTGACTTTAATTTTTAAAGACAAGATACATCACCAATAGGATAACTAGTTTTCTTATTATTAATTTCTTGATTCGTATATAGTTTCCCTCCTATCCTTTTTCTTTTCCTTCCTTTATAGATATCCCGATGCATATGATGCATGTGAGGGTACAAGACATGCATACAATGCATGGAATGCATGACATGCATGTGATGCATGTTTGCGATTTGGCATTTATGCATCACATGTGATACATGATGACCATATCACTCATCCAAGCTCTCATGGATGAGAATTTACAAGTGAAATATAAAATGATAAAAATAAATTTCAAAGAAACATCTTAGCCTAATGCTATGTCAATTGTCTCTTATCTTGGGGGTGTAAGGTTCAAAACTTATGTGCATATTAATGTCATAATATACAAGTGTAACCATCGCATGTGCACATTGCACCTTCTCGGTTCTCTCGTTTCCACGTGATTTTCACACTGTTGCCGAAAATCTTCACAACATCCACCCCCACCAAACCGCACGTCCTCAGGTACGTGCTAAGAAGAGAGTGTGAGATTTCGGTTACGGTGATCAATCTGATTCCCCCACGTCCTCCTTGACCTCGCTTATGTTTGCGGGTTCTGCCCTTCCATCTTCATTGTTGATGTCATCGAGGTCAGGACCCTCATCTTGTCTTTTCTTGAAGATCTTTACTCTTTTCCCCGCAATGGGTATGGCCAACCTTGATCCGTCTCGTTCCTCAAGCTGGTAGGTGGCATTGTCGTTGGCACTTGTCACCACATACGGTCCGCACAACCTTCTTGCAAGCTTTCTTGTTGTCTTGTGTTGGTTGTCAAGGCTGTTGTTGTAGAACATTACCCAATCTCCTTCTTCGATCTTCATGGGACGCAATCACTTTGTCTTGTTGAACCGAATCTTGTTCTTCACTCGGGCTGTCTCCATTATCTTTCGTGTATTTTCTAGATCTTCGGGCCTTCTTTCAAGATGCCTTATCTGCGCCGCCAATAATTCTTCTCGGCTCATCTCGTTCTCCCATGGTATCGCTACCCATGAGGTGATCATCCTTTCGAGGGGCATTATCAGCTTTTGTCGATACATAAGCTCTGCTGGCATATACCCTGTCACAGACCAGTGCGTAGTTCTATCGGCCCACAAAGCATAGGGCCATAGTCGTGACCAGTTCTCGACTCGAGCCTCACATGCTCGTACGATGGCTTTGACTATTGGTCCATGCCCTCACATGATCATCGAATTCGTACAGTATGTGAAAAATGTATAGAGTACTAGATTGAATAAATATGAAGAAAAACAAGAAAGTATTAAAATATATATTACATGTGTAGGGCAAGATTTAAACCTTATACCTCCATGTTAATAATTTAAAGCCTTACCATTATGCTAACACATCAAGAGTATTCAAAAAGTAGATATCGCACATAGAAATGTTACTTCATGCATATTTTCTTGGAAAAAGCGCATGATAAAAAAGAAAGCGACACGTGCACATCTAGCGTGCATGAACACTATAGTCGATAAAAAAACGCATGAGGTTAGAAAAAGCATTGTCACTTTTAGAGAAAGCATATAATCTATAGATAGATAAAGCATGGAGTCCATAGTTAGCGAAAAGGATGAATTGCTAAGCCTCTGTCATCACTATATAAGGATGGGGAGCGCAATGTAATGTGGGTGGAATCTTTGGAAATTGATTATGTTTCTAAATAACGGTTAATACACTATATTCGTGGGATTCACGAGTTTTCTCAATATGTAAGGGATGTTGATTTGTGGAATTCACAATACACTATATTCGTGGGATGTTAAATATTAATAAAACTAAAAAAATATATACGTGGAATTCACAAATTTCTATCTCTTTCTTATAATATATTTGTTGAGCGAGCAAGCTCAACCGAATCCGGATCGGTATTAAGAACGGAGAACTGGATGATATCCGGAACCAGGAGCCGGATCGGATTGAAACCGGTAGGCCATTAGAGGCTTACAGATCCAGCCTAGTACGTAGGCATATTTTTGGGAATTAGTGTCAGTTGCTCGTATGAGCATTGAAGTACCTGTCAATCCTTTATGGACTTGTCAGAAAGTGCTCTCTGAGCATATTATATGTATAGAGGATTATTATTTTTTAATTGAATTCATGTTCTGTTCTCTCGGTCTCTCTCGTGTATTCTCCGTGTAAGGTCTCCATTAAACCTTCTTCTCTACATTTTGTTGGTATCCGGCTGAGCTGGTTTGTCATACGCTTCTGCATATTAACTTTAACAAGGTATCAGAGCACGAGGGTTGAGACTCCTTTGCAGTTGGCAGACACTTTCAAAGACAAACCCTAACACCCGATGAAGAACAGAAGAGAACCCAGATGGACAGAAGTATGACAAGTTCATTTCCCACAGAAAAACTCAACCGGATCAACTATGCATCATGGTCATATAAAATGCACCAGTACCTACTGGGGCATGATTACTGGAGCTATGTGGAAGGAACGAACAATGTAGGGCCGAAGCTGGCACAGAAGGAGTTCCCGGCAAGGGAACAAGGAGCGAGCAGAGTGTTGTGTGCACGATCAGACACTTGTCTACATCAAGGATACAAAAACGCAGAAGGAAGCGTGGGAAAATCTTCGGAAGATTTTCGCCGCAAGTACCACAGCCCGTAAGTTGCAACTCCAGCAAGAGTTGAACAACATCCCGCAGAGAGATATGTCGGTTGCGGAGTACCCCACCAAAATAAAGGAGGTTTGAGACGCGCTCGGGTCCATCAATGTGACTGTGGACGAAGATGAAATGGTACAAATTTGCCTTGGCAGTCTAGCACAATGGTACGGGCCAATCCGGACAACGATCTGCACCTGGGAGAAGCCATTGTCCTTCTTCAACTTGCAATTGATGCTGATGGTCGAACTAAACCACGCGAGTGGGTCAAGGACCACTTAACCGGACAATCGGAAGTTGTAAACGGAGGCGGACCGGCCCCGTGGGCGTGGAGGACGAGGTGGGTCGGCACGCAATGGAGGTGGCCCGAAAGAGAAGAATCGAAAGCACTGAGATAGTGCCGACAATAGTTCCAGACCCACCACGAGTAGGGGGAGTCAAAACAGTGCCAGAAAACGGCAAGGGAAGTGTAATAACCAAGATCATTAATCCTAAAATAAAGATATAAATGATACAATCATACTGAAATTACGCGTTACCGCCCATCTGCCCCCGCGCTAGAGTTGACAATGCAGACGAGGAATCCCGATCTGTCCCATACCAGCCAAGATCTCCACATCAGGACCTTGGTAGATGACTAGTCCACATCAAAGAGAGCTTCGTTTGAACCACTCATGGGGCCTCCCCCTTAACTAAGGAGAGTCTCCCCTATTTATAGGACCTAGGCCATGTAATGACATCTACCTGACCAATCATGTGCGGGGTACCCTATGACACACATTAGGTTAGTCCAATAAAGCTGACGACTCAGATATTACAATATGATAGCCCCCTAATAAGCACGTCTAAACCAATGAGCATTACATACTCCCACCCTCCGTTTAATTGCACTCTTGCATTGGGAAGTTAGGATAATGTTTGCGTAATGTCTCTTCAGTTTCCCATGTGTTGTCTTCTTCCAATTTATCCTTCCACTTAACCTTATAGCGATGAACAACTTTTGACCTTAGGTTTCTAGACCTATGGTTGAGGATTTTCCCAGGTTCATGTGGAGCAAAATGATCATCCTCCAATGTTGATAAATTAGACGGTGTTACAACATTATCATCATAACCAATTGCCTCCTTTAATCAACTCACGTGGAATACGGGATGAACCATAACAATGGAAGGCAAATCCAAACGATAAGCATTGGAACCTATACGTTTTAAAACTTTATATGGTCCACAATACGGTGGCGCTAATTTTGCACACGGTCCTGTTCTGAATGTTTCTGAGTCCTTAGTAACCCGTAGAAAAACTTGTTGTCCTACATGAAATTCCCTCGGTTTTCTGTCATGATTCGCATAAAAGACATCTCTGTCTTGTGCCATCTTAAGGTTTTCTTCTGCCAATTTACGTGCTTCAAGCATATCAGAGAGAAAATCCTTTGTACTATCCAGAGTATGCGAATCAAACGAAACATCAATAGGAGGACGTGGCGTATAACCATACATCAACATGAACGAGCTGTATTTTGTTGATGTATGCTTAGCGCTGTTGTAGGCAAATTCCACCATAGGAAGGTAAGTCTCCCATAATGAGGGTTTTTGCACTACATATGCTCTCAACATATCCTCTAATATCTGATTCACTCTCTCAGTCTGCCCATCTGACTGAGGATGATCAGAAGAACTGAGACTCAAAGTTGTTTGCAATTTCTGCATAACTTCTGACCAAAATGTACTTGTAAACTTGGAGTCTCAATCACTTACAATCTCCATCGGTAGACCATATAAGCTATAAAGATGTTTACTAAACTTAATAGCCAATTGCTTTGCGGTAATTGTGGATTTCGTTGGAATGAATCTTGCCATCTTGGTAAGCCGATCAACAACCACCCAAATGGCATTATTTCCCTCCATGGAACGAGGTAATCCAACTATGAAATCCATGGATATACTTTGCCATTTTTTAGTTGGAATATGGAGAGGTTGCAATAAGCCAACTTTTTTCTGTCGCTTGGCCTTAATGACTTGACAATGTGGACAACAAATAACATAGGACTCTACGTCAGGTTTCATTTTTGGCCAGAAAAACCTAGCTTTAATCAAAGCTAATGTTCTTTGCACACCTGGATGTCCAGTAGAAGGGGCATCATGACATTCATATAGAATTTTATTCTTGATGTCCTTTACATGTGGTATGCAAACCTTACTATTGCGGTACAATAACCCATTTGCAACATAGTAAAGGTTCTTCGGGGTAGACGTGGTTCCATAATCGACGTCAATACCTGTTTCAGCTCTCTTCCAAAACTTCGAAAATGTTATAGAATTTTATTCTTGATGTCCTTTACATGTGGTATGCAAACCTTACTATTGCGGTACAATAACCCATTCACAACATAGTAAAGGTTCTTCGGGGTAGATGTGGTTCCATAATCGACGTCAATACCTGTTTCAGCTCTCTCCTCTATTTATAGGACCTAGGCCATGTAATGACATCTACCTGACCAATCATGTGCGGGGTACCCTATGACACACATTAGGTCAGTCCAATAAAGCCGACAACTCAGATATTACAGTATGATAGCCCCCTAATAAGCACGTCTAAACCAATGAACATTACATACTTCCCCCCCTCCGTTTAATTGCACTCTTGCAATGGGAAGTTAGGAAAAATTTTGCGTAATGTCTCTTCAGTTTCCCATGTGTAGTCTTCTTCCAATCTATCCTTCCACTTAACCTTGGAGTCTCGATCACTTACAATCTCCATCGGTAGACCATATAAGCTATAAAGATGTTTAATAAATTTAATAGCCAATTGCTTTGCGGCAATTGTGGATTTCGTTAGAATGAATCTTGCCATCTTGCTAAGCCGATCAAGAACCACCCAAATGGCATTATTTCCCTCCATGGAACTAGGGAATCCAACTATGAAATCCATGGATATACTTTGCCACTTTTCAGCTGGAATATCGAGAGGTTGCAATAAGCCAGCTTTTTTCTGTCGCTCAGCCTTAATGACCTAACAATGTGGACAACGAATAACATAGGACTCTGCCTCAAGTTTCATTTTTGGCCAGAAAAACCTAGCTTTAATCAAAGCTAATGTTCTTTGCACACCTAGATGTCCAGCAAAAGGGGCATCATGACATTCATATAGAATTTTATTCTTGATGTCCTTTACATGTGGTATGCAAACCTTACTATTGCGGTACAATAACCCATTCGCAACATAGTAAAGGTTCTTCGGGGTAGATGTGGTTCCATAATCGACGTCAATACCTGTTTCAGCTCTCTTCCAAAACTTCGAAAATGTTATAGAATTTTATTCTTGATGTCCTTTACATGTGGTATGCAAACCTTACTATTGCGGTACAATAACCCATTCGCAACATAGTAAAGGTTCTTCGGGGTAGATGTGGTTCCATAATCGACGTCAATACCTGTTTCAGCTCTCTTCCAAAACTTCGAAAATGTTATAGAATTTTATTCTTGATGTCCTTTACATGTGGTATGCAAACCTTACTATTGCGGTACAATAACCCATTCGCAACATAGTAAAGGTTCTTCGGGGTAGATGTGGTTCCATAATCGACGTCAATACCTGTTTCAGCTCTCTTCCAAAACTTCGAAAATGTTATAGAATTTTATTCTTGATGTCCTTTACATGTGGTATGCAAACCTTACTATTGCGGTACAATAACCCATTCGCAACATAGTAAAGGTTCTTCGGGGTAGATGTGGTTCCATAATCGACGTCAATACCTGTTTCAGCTCTCTTCCAAAACTTCGAAAATGTTCTGTCATCAAGGTATTTTTGTTTACCCTAGATAAAATCAAATAAGTCGTTAAATTCCACGAAACTTAGGGCATTAATTTCTGGAATATGACTCAGGGCATCTGCAACGGAATTCAAAGCCCCTTTTCGATATCTAATTTCGAAATCAAAGTCTTGCATCAACTCCGCCCATCTTGCCTTTCGACCCTCAAAATTCTTTTGAGAAAGGAAGTATTGCAAGGATTTGTGATCCATTAAAACAGTAAATTTACTACCATACAAATAATGTTGCCATTTCTTTAAGGCGTAAATGAAAGCAAATAATTTTTTTTCTTGAACCGAGTAATTTCTTTGGGCCAAATCCAATTTTTTGCTTTCAAAAGCAATCGGTCTCCCAATTTGAAATAATGCAGCCCCAATAGCATAATCACTTGCATCCGTCTCAACTTCAAATGTTTGATTAGGATCAGGTATAGATAAAGTAGGTGCATTCACAATTAACGACTTCAACTTATTGAAGGTTTCTTCAAGAGAGGCATTCCACTCAATAGGTTTAGTGGACTTTCTTGTAATACCCTTCAACAGGTCCGTAAATGGTGCAGTGTAGGATGAATAGTTTTGAAGAGATCTTCTTAGAAATCCAACAAATCCTAAGAAAGATCATAGTTCCTTAACATTTGAAGGTTGTGGCCAATTTAATGCCACTTCAATCTTTGATATATCAATAGATACACCCGACCTAGATATGTGGGGTCCAAGATATGTGATTTCCTTTTGAAAGAAATCACATTTAGATAGTTTGGCAAATAGCTTGTATTCACAAAGCTTGTCCAAAACTATTCGGACATGACTCACATGATCATCAAATGTATTACTATATACCATGATGTCATCAAGGAATACAACCACGAAATCACCAAGCTGATCTCTAAATATATCATTCATCAATTGTTGGAATGTGGTTGGAGCATCCGTCAACCGAAATGGTAGAACCCGAAACTCATAATGACCATAACGGGTTCGGAAAGCTGTTTTGGAAACATCTTCTTCCGAAACCCTAATCTGATGATAGCCAGTGCACAAGTCTATCTTAGTAAAATATCTTGCACTTTGGAGTCTATCTATCAAGTCATTAGAACGAGAAAAAGGGTAGGAATTGCGAATGGTGAGTTTCTTCAAACCTTTGTAATTCACACAAATTCGCCAAGTTCCATCCTTCTTCTTGGCTAAGATGACAGGAGCTCCCCATGGCGATTTACTGTACCGGATGTGTCTCATCCTCAAGTACTCCTTGATTTGTTGAGCAATTTCATCCTCTTCGGTTCGACTCAACCGATATGGGGGTATGCTCACAAGTTTAGCGCCTGGAACCAAGTTTATCTTATGATCTATAGACCGAGAAGGAGGTAGTCCTTGAGGTAATTTATCCGGTGTCGTAGTGTAGGTTGCACACTATGTGGAAATTATATTTTTGTCCCTCCGGATAGAGAATGGAGTGCTCGGTGAGAACCGGAAGAAAACGGCATACTGGCAAGGAGGAAAAACGGCATACCGGCAAGGAGGAAAACGGCATACCGGCAAGGAAGAAAACGGCATACCGGCAAGGAAGAGCCGGATAAAGAGACATAAATGTAAAAGGAAAGGAAATACTCACTACTGCGCAGGGCGTGATTCGAACTCTGCACCTCCACGTTGACAAACCCCAACCTTACCATTACATTAACTTATCTTAAGTGTTTTAAATATAGATTTAATACGTATAAGACCTTTATTTATGCATACCTTTATTAAAAGGTAAATCGTGTATTTTTTTAATATATGAAAAAGAAAAACACGAGACACTAAAAAATAACTCATGCACATCTAGCGTGCATGAGCCCTATACTTAGGAAATAAAAAAGCATCACATGCACATTTAGTGGACATGAACACTTTTTGTAAAAAAAAAAAAAGCATGAAGCCATGCTTAGCTCTTCCTCCCTTATATAAGGAGGAGAGAAATATGTAAAGGGTTGTTGATTATTTGGATTAAGGATTAATCAATACAAAAATTATTCGTGGGATTCACGATTTATACATCTACTTCTCTCTTAACACCCTAAGTACCAATTAATATAGTATACTCGTGTGATTCACGAGTTTCTTATCTTTCTCTTTGCTATTTACTCATAATTAATCTCTATCTCACGAACTTCTTTCTCCTAGTCCAAGACCTCTGTGGTTCCCACCCGACTCACGCAACGATCCGGAGCCGAAAGGCACGACACAGTTGGTGAACCCGACGTGAAGACGGGTGGCAAGGAGATGGAGGCTCAACAAGCTAACAATATGATGGCGATGTTCGAACGGATGCTTCAAGAACAACGCACGATGTTGGAGATTTCGGCATCAGTAGAGCGGCTCGTGCAACGCAACGGGCAATTTAATGGTAAGGATGTGTCGCGATATTTGCAGGACTACAAGGCGGAGATGCTCCGGTGCCGGGCTTCGGAAGGACTGCAAGTGACATCCTTTAACCGGGTGGCGACCGACGGGCTTCAAGGGAGTATCCACGGGTTGCAACAACAAAATCCGACGTGGGAAGCATTCGAAGAGGCGTTAAAGACCACGTTTGCCATCGAGGACTCCTCCAAGGCAACGCGGAGGGGATTCGAGGATTGGGTGGAAACGTCAGGTAAGGGGCTGAAGGTCCTCGAAGTGTTTTCGACATTCGAAAGTCGGTTCGGGAGGTTTTCCGCGAGAGATCAAACTATTCTTGCACCGGACAAAGTCATCATGTTTTTGCGAGCTGTGGACGTCCGGGACCGGAAAGATCTCGGAGTGCTTCTTGAGGACACGACCACCGAAAGCGGCATCACCGAAACATGGGAAAGCGTGCGGGATATCGTCGCGCGTTACACGAAGAGGGGGCAATGGCTTGCCAACGAAGAGAAGAGGGTTTCGGAACCGATTCTGAAACCGAGAACGGGACTGGAAGACCATCAACCGAGGGCTCGGGAGATTACGGCCGAGAAGGGAGTCGACGCGTCTACGGTGGAGCAGCTGCTAAAGGAGATGGAGAATCTAAAGATCGCGATGGTGAAGAAGTCGGATGACCGCCCCACAAGCTCCAAATATACGGATCGACGGTGCATATGGTGCGATAGCGCCGAACACGATCGGAGGGATTGCGACGACCATAAGGAGGCGCTACGACGGGATCTCATCTACTACGAGGGAAACCAGATTCATTCGATGGACTCTCGGAAGCCACTCCGACCGAACTTCCGGAAAGGCGGCATGAAGAAGGTGCTCGAGGAGGAGTTAGCGGCAAGAAGCAACTATGCGACAACCGCGGGAATATGTGTCGGGGAGTCAACGGGAGCGAAGGCGTCTTTCTGGCCGGAGGTGCTAGGAAACACCGAGAAAACCGACTCCAACGATATCCGAAACACCGCGGAAGGCGTCCGGGAAGCTACGGGATGGGAGTGCCCTGTCGACAAGAATAGCATATACGCCCTGTGTCAATTACATGAGGTGTATGTGGACGAGAAACGACGGCGCACGGAGGATGCGGCCGGACCATCGAAGATACCGGAAAGCTGGAACTCCGGAGGTAAGGGAAAAGAAAAGGCGACTCCGGCATTCAAGCTCGCCTCGGACATAGAACAACAAACCGACTTGAAAAGAGTGTTCGAGGAAAGAATCTTGGATAGCCGGGTAGATTTTTCGCTGCGGGAACTACTCGGAATAGCGAAGAAGGAGTTTCACGATCTTCTCGTGGATCTCGTGAAAAGGAAGAGACAAAGTACGGAGGAAAATGCTCCAAGGGTGAATGCAAATACCGTTTCAATGAACGACACCGAAGTGGAAGGCGAAATTCCGAACTCCCACTATACAAGGCCACACTGGGCACGTGCGACTACGGAGACTCCGGTCCGAATCGGCAACATCAAAGAACCCGTGCTAGCATTGATTGATCACGGATCGGAGATCAACTTGATGTCCAAGGAGTTCTACCGAAAGGGGAAGTGGCCTATAAACACCAACCATGGATGGAAGATTCGGGCAGCCACGAAAACGACAGAAGACCTATTTGCGGCTTGTCCGGATGTGACGGTAAAGATCGGGGATGTCGAAATTGACCAAAATTTCTTTGTGCAGGATGAGGTTTCACATTCTGTCATCCTCGGCCAACCCTTTATCACGGCTTCACGGATGGAGACGAAGGTGCTCGATAGTGGTGCGGCTTTTGCGCGAATTCGGAGCCAAAACGGAGGGAAATCCGTCCAATTCCTAACGGTGCCGGCAAATCACGAAAGGAACAAGAGGGAACTCTTGTCCCAAGTGAGAATGGATTTTTAAAGCGGACTGTTGCGGAGTGGGGAAGTGATAGTCCGAGAAGCCCTGATACCCCACACAGGAAGAAAACTCTCGGAGCAAAACAAGTACGAATCGGCCCGGATGGGGCATCTACGTACACGGCCGTAACCGAAGGAATGAAGAAACAATACCGACAAGTGGAGGATAAGTTACGGTCGGCATCAATAATAAAAGAAGACGAAGAAATCGTGGGAGCGATCGAGGAAGTGTTCTATGGGAATACACTACAACGGCTTGAAGAGCTTGCGGAAGATAAAAGCCAAGGGAACCGGGTAGTCCCGGTGGAATCGGTCGAGATGTACGAGATCGTTGCGAAAATGGGGCCGGATGCGCTCCGCAAAGAAGAAGCAATGGTAAGTACGAAATACAAGACCGTGGAGAAGAAGGTAAAACCGGCCGCGGGACCACTACCCGCCGATAGCGAACAAAAGAGGAAAGAAGTCTCGGGAGATCCGACACTTCGGAAGACCGTGGATATCGGACATGCCTTCACAGATGAGACCCGAAAGAAACTTCGGATCGGTGGAGGTGGGTTCCTCTTACAAGAAGAAGAAAAACGGTTTCGAGAGATGTTGGAGCAACATGGCAAAGCATTCGCGTTCACATCGAGGGAGATCGGATGCATTGATCCAAAGATAGTGGAGCCGATGGTGATTTTCACGATTGATCATGTACCGTGGAACCTGAAGCCGATTCCGGTGCCACGGGCGCATATTCCGAAAGTCATCGACTTACTCAAGGAGAAGGTGGCGATGGGGATTCTAGAGCCATCAAGTGCTCCGTACTCAAATCGATGGTTTACGGTTCCGAAGAAGAATGGGTCACTCCGATTCATCCAAGACTTGCAACCGGTGAACAAGGTCACGATCCGGAACTCGGGAGTCGGTCCGATAGTGGACGAATTCGCGGAAGCTTTTGCCGGACGTGTGATATACTCCATCGGGGACCTATACTCGGGGTATGACCAATTCCAACTAGCCGTGGAGAGCCGAGACATCACTACCATGCGGACACCGATAGGACTAGTTCGAATGTGCACACTACCACAAGGAGCGACAAACTCGGTTGCACATATGATGAACACGATGAACAAGATGCTTCGAGATTGCATCCCGGAGATAACGATGCCGTTTCTAGATGACATTCCGATGAAAGGATGCGCGGTGGAAGAAAAAGATGAGACTATGGATGATCGGGGATGCCGAAAGTTCGTGGTCGACCATATTCATGATTGCGAGAAAGTGTTGCGAAAGCTAGAAGATGTGCACCTAACACTTTCCGGGGAGAAATCGGCATTCGGGCAAGAAGAAATATTGGTGGTCGGACATCTATGTGGACCCTACGGCCGAAGACCGTCACCAACAAAGATCGATGCGATTCAAGCTATGAAGGAAGTATGTGAGTCAACATCGGAAGTCCGAAGGTTTCTGGGTGCGTGTGCATTCTATCACATATGGATTCCGCACTATGCACATATAGCGGACCCGCTCTATCACTTGTTGCGGAAAGGTAAGAAATTCGAGTGGAAACCGGAACACACTAAAGCCATGAGGAAGCTCAAGAAGACACTATGGAGGGCGGAATCACTTAAGAAGCCAAGCTACGAGCGGCCAATCATAGTAACGGTTGATACAAGTCCAACCGGTATCGGGTGGGTCATCAATCAAGCCGACTCGGATGGTTCGCGGTATCCGATCCGATTTGGAGCAAAGGTCCTCAACGAAAGGCAACGCGGATATGCACAAGTCAAAAGAGAATTGTGGGGAGTCGTGTCGGCGATAAAATCGGATCGGGATTATTTGATCGGAGCTGAAGTGGTGATCGAGACGGATTGTCTTCCGATACTTGGGATGATGCGGTGTTGTACGATACCGGATGTGGCTATGCTAAGGTGGATTGCATATGTCAAGTCACTTAATCCGGAGGTTCGACACATCTCGGGGAAGGACAACGCGGTAGCGGACATGTTATCGAGGGCGCAGTTTGAAGACGACATAACCGAATCAGATAATGAAGAAGTTTCCGAAGACTACTTCACGTCAGAACACATATGCCGAGTGAACGTGATCCGAGAATTCCGGGAAGAAGAATACGAGGGGGAAACCTTGATGATCGGGAAGATGCTACAAGAGGTCGAGGATTCAACCAATGATAAAGAAAGGAGAGCCGAGATCCGAAGGAAGAAGAGGCAAGTCCAAAAGTTCTTCTTGGAAAACGGTTTAATATGGAGGACGCCGAAAAGACCGGATGGGATACCACTTCGAGTAGTCGGGACGAAAGAGCAACGAAACCGGATAATATCCGAGTTCCACGAATCCGATTGGGCTGGACATCGAGGAACATGGGCAACTTTTGTGAAAATCAAGCAAAGATATTGGTGGAAGAACATGTATAAAGATGTCGCGGAGTTCACAGAAAGCTGCGAGAAATGTCAAGTCTACTCCGGGGTCCGACACCGAGATGAGCTGCATCCGACATTCTCACCGACAATCAACTTCAAGTGGATGGTCGACATTGTAGCTATGCCGACCGGGATTGGACAAAAGAAATACTTGGTGTTAGCTCGAGAAGATCTCACAAACCAAGTTGAAGGTCGAGCGCTTCGGAGGAAAACGTGTGCCGCGGTGTGCCAATTTCTTTTGGAAGAAGTGTTTTGTAGGTACGGCTGCGTAGGACAAGTGATTGCGGACCGGGGAGAACTCGACTCGGACAAAGCTAGGGGATTCTTCGCCAAACATGGAGTTCGGTTAACGTTGACAACGGCCTACAATCCGGAGGCCAACGGGAAGATCGAACGAGGACATAGTCCGATCGTGAAAGCACTTGCGAAGGCATGCGACGGAAGGGTGAAGGATTGGCCACAAATGCTTCCGTATGCACTATGGGCGGATCGGACGACGCATAGCTCCGTGACCGGTTACATGCCGGCAGAACTCATGACCGGACAAGCACCGGTAATGCCAACGGAAACCGCAATCGCGACATGGACAATACTACCGTGGAAGGAAGAGATGAGCCGGGAAGAACTACTAGCGGTCCGGATACGACAACTGGAGGGAAGACCGAAAGATGTAGCGGAAGCGTCACGCCGACAACAAGAAGCACGGTTCCGGAACAAAAGCCGGTTCGACACAAAGCACCGACTACGACCGAGGAGGATTGAAGAAGGAGATTGGGTGATCGTCTATGATAGTAGCTTGGACCATCAACATACAACGATGCGGAAATTCGCGAAAAGGTGGTTCGGGCCGTACGAGGTTCGGAAGGTCTTCGACAACGGGACGTACCGACTGTCCGAGTTGGATGGAACAATACTACGAGTGCCTATAGCCGGGAAGCGGGTGAAGATTTTCAAGAAGCGGACCGACGACAAACCTTATGTGATCCAAGTCGAGGCCGACAACGAGGAGCAATCGGACGAAGACCACAATGATGCGGGAAGCGAAGAAAGTGGATTACAACTCATAGTTGACATAAGGGGAGAATCGGAGGAAGCTTCGGATGAAGACGGATACGAAGAATCAAGAACTTCGGCACATACCGGAGGATGTGCGGGTTTGGAGGGGGCGAGTGTCGTAGTGTAGGTTGCACACTATGTGGAAATTATATTTTTGTCCCTCCGGATAGAGAATGGAGTGCTCGGTGAGAACCGGAAGAAAACGGCATACTGGCAAGGAGGAAAAACGGCATACCGGCAAGGAGGAAAACGGCATACCGGCAAGGAAGAGCCGGATAAAGAGACATAAATGTAAAAGGAAAGGAAATACTCACTACTGCGCAGGGCGTGATTCGAACTCTGCACCTCCACGTTGACAAACCCCAACCTTACCATTACATTAACTTATCTTAAGTGTTTTAAATATAGATTTAATACATATAAGACCTTTATTTATGCATACCTTTATTAAAAGGTAAATCGTGTATTTTTTTAATATATGAAAAAGAAAAACACGAGACACTAAAAAATAACTCATGCACATCTAGCGTGCATGAGCCCTATACTTAGGAAATAAAAAAGCATCACATGCACATTTAGTGGACATGAACACTTTTTGTAAAAAAAAAAAAAGCATGAAGCCATGCTTAGCTCTTCCTCCCTTATATAAGGAGGAGAGAAATATGTAAAGGGTTGTTGATTATTTGGATTAAGGATTAATCAATACAAAAATTATTCGTGGGATTCATGATTTATACATCTACTTCTCTCTTAACACCCTAAGTACCAATTAATATAGTATACTCGTGTGATTCACGAGTTTCTTATCTTTCTCTTTGCTATTTACTCATAATTAATCTCTATCTCACGAACTTCTTTCTCCTAGTCCAAGACCTCTGTGGTTCCCACCCGACTCACGCAACGATCCGGAGCCGAAAGGCACGACACCGGAAATATCTCCTTAAAATTCGACAAGATGTCACGTAGAGCATCTTTCTCAAAATCATCAAATGAACTCTTATCTATAAATTGATACAGAGGATCATTGGGCTCTAATATACATGCATAAAATTGTGCATCAACGTTTCGATCATAAGCATAAAGATGATTAACAGACATTAAATTGTTTATCGCAATCCCATGAATAAAAACTTGTTGGTTGTTATTTCCTTCAAAAGAAATAGTATGATTTGGCCAATCGATATAAAGACTATGTCTATTATAAAACCATATGTAACCACGAACTACATCTACTGTTCGCAAATGCATTACATGAAAAGTCAACTTTTCAATGTAGTTATTTATTACTAGGGGTACACCATGTGCAATTAATGAATGCCTTTGAACATGGCCTCCCGCAGTAAGGACTTTGTAGTCGTGGTCACTTTTGGTTGTTTTTATTCCTAGCATCTGCACCATATTAGAGTCAAGAAAATTATGAGTGCTACCACAGTCAAATAGTATAGTTACACTATGATTGTGGATAGTCCCATAAGTTTTAAGTTTCAAATAATTCAAGAACATACTTGGATTATTGGAAGTTGATGGCTTTCTTTGCGGATTGTTGGAGTTACCACTCTCCTTTCTCTGCCTACACTCGTTGGCTTTATGCCTAGGCTTCTTACAAAAGTTGCAAATTATTACCTGCCTTTTCGCATTGTCGCCTTGACCTATCGGAGAAGGTTGGTATCTACATTTACCGCTTTCTCCTTCCAACTCTTTTGGTTGGTAACGAGATTTTGTGTCAAACAGAATGCGGGCACATTCCATCACTTCTCCCAAGGTCTTGGGTTGATGAGTGTGGATCTCATAATGAAAATCTTTATTATGGAAACTATTAATATATAATCCTATCAGTATTTCCTCATTAGATGCCGACAAAAGTCCATGCTTTGTTATCATGTCGTGGAAATATTGATTGAATTGGTCAATAGTCCTACCCTTATCAGACAAGTGACACATATTTTGTATCACTTGAGAAGTTGTCTTGGGACGGACAAATTCCATCTTGAGAGTCCTTTCAAATGCCTCCCACGTTCCCAGTTTTCTATCCAACCACTACCACCATGAGTTTGCGGCACCGATCATCTCACGAACCGCCATATCGATCTTTTCAGAGTCATTCTGAATATTCTCAAGGCAAAAGTGAGCATTCCATCAGTTTATCCAACTACTCACAAACTCGTGGTTGCATTGCTTATCCTTTCCCAAGAACTGTTGAGGAGTAAATGAAGGCTTCTTCGTATTGCTTGATGTGGAAGCGTGTGCCTTTAGCTCCAAAATTTGTTGTTAAAGGTTTTCAAACTGATGCCTATTGGCATCAAGAAGCCCTTCAAGTTTGGAGGAGAACGTAGTTGTGACCATTGTCATTGACTTGACAATATCATCTTGCGTTTTACAAAAATCATCTCTCGTGACAAATTCGATATCGTCGTTAATATCTTCGTCACGGACCGGAGATATTGGTCGGTCGTCCTCATCTCGCATAGGAGAAATTGGATGACCTTGACGGGTGGGAGATGTGGGATGTGTCGAAAAATTACGATGGTTAGGAGATGTGTGATGTGCGGAATTACGAGAGGAGGAAGCCATGAAAAATAAGGAGAGTTGAGAGAGGAAGGAAATAAGTATAGTAAAGTCTAAAGTACTAAAGTATTATAAGACTTTAGAATTTGGATGAGGGAGTGAAATATGATATATTATCATGAGATATAATACTTATATACCTTTTTACATTCAAGTCGGTGAGGATAAAAGACCCCCCTATGATATATCACATTTAGGAAATTATCCCCTTTTTATCTATTTTAATTCCTAGATTAGACATTAGGAAATAAGACCCCCCCTTTTTAGGAAGTCGGTGATGTGTAGTTGGTCACCACCTTTGTTAAGGTAATCCCTCAAATTCTTCCAAACTAGGAAATTCTCCTTTTTTAGTTAAAGAAAATTCCTAGTTTAGGTTTTAGGAATAAACATCCCCCCTTTTTGGAAGTCGGTGGGAATAGCTTGTGATTTCCACGAGAATCACTGCTAACAAACAGGAGTGATGATCAAAACATCCCTTCAATCATCATCCCCCTATTCTTCCCATCCATCTCATAGTCATGCTTCCCTCTCAGAGAACTAATTTTTTCCCTTTATCTCTCTCCTTTACATCGATTAATAATTGATGATGATCTTATTCCTATAATCCTATAATCATCCTCATAATCAACCATATATCACCCATATAATCCATCCATAACGCTAATGATCTGTTGTTTATCCATCCATCATTGTGTATCAAAATGCACCTGTGGTAATGGATGATTATGGCCATACGAATAAACCTCAAGGTCGATGATCAATTGATTATCGCCAATCAAAGATCATCACCCTAGTTCTATCGGCCAATTTTAATTAAAATGATTATGAATGATCACTCCATATATATGATGATCATCAATTATTTCCTCAAAAATTCGACGATCAAGCATCACCTATGGTATATTAGGTGGCCGACACTTCCCCAATCCATCATTTAACATACATTAGTACGTAAAAAAAAAAGTACATATTTTCCCGTCCTAAAGCACATAACGCGAATCCAATCAAACATTATTTTTTTAGGATTAAAACCGCTCTAATACCATATGTAATAACCAAGATCATTAATCCTAAAATAAAGATATAAATGACACAATCATACTGAAAATACGCGTTACCACCCATCCGCCCCTGCGCCAGAGTCGACAGTGCAAACGAGGAATCCCGATCTATCCCGTACCAGCCAGGATCTCCACGTCAGGACCTTGGTAGATGACTAGTCCACATAAAAGAGAGCTTCGTCTAAACCACTCATGGGGCCTCCCCCTTAACTAAGGAGAGTCTCCCCTATTTATAGGACCTAGGCCATGTAATGACATCTATTTGACCAATCATGTACGGGGTACCCTATGACAGACATTAGGTAAGTCCAATAAAGCTGACGACTCGACTCAGATATTACAGTATGATAGCCCCCAAATAAGCACGTCTAAAACAATGAACATTACAGGAAGGTCGACACAGAATGTTGGTATTGTGGTAAGAAAGGCCACAAAGAAAGCGAGTTGATTCAGACACATCCAGATCCGGCAACGTCGGACAAGGAAAATGGCAAAGGTTGCACTACATAGAAAGATCGCAAGGATTCGGAACCGGGAAGACCGGTAAAGGACCAACCTTCATGATGAAACACAAGGCCAACTCAATGAACAAGACCACTTCCGGATCAGAGGAAGTATTGTACGTTGATTCCGGAGCATCTAATCACATGACGAGCCATGAAGAGTGGTTCTCGTGTTTAGAGAAATCGGAACAACCAGGAATTGTTGAAACCAAAGACAAAACGCCTCACCTGATTGTGCATGTCGGAGAAGTCCCTTTAAGCCATGCCAGACAAAAGGGAAAGTTGATGAACGTACTTCATGTTCCAACAATCACAAAGAACCTGGTGTCAGTCAGACAAATCGTCGACCAGGGAATGCAAGTGCGGTTTACGCACCTCGGGTGCTTCATCGAGGAAGAGGGCCGGATAATCACGCAAGGGCGCAAAGATAGTAGGATGTTCAGCCTCAACACCAATGACATAGGCATCACCTTGTTTGCCAAAAGACTGAAGACTGAATCAGACATCAATCTCTGGCACAAGCAGATCAGCCACGTCAACTACCGAGGCTTCAAGACCTGCAATCGAAACAGGTTGTTCTCGGATTGCCGAAATTGTTGGGAGACAGGTCCCTCTGGATGGGAAGGGAGAAGAACAGAGCCGACGAACAGAGCCGAAACCGGAAGAGGAGTACCCGGCTACGGAGAGCCAGATGGTGCAGACCCGGTGAGAACCGGATGAGGAGTACCCGGCTAGGGAGAGCCGGACGGTGCAGACCCGGTGAGAACCGGATGAGGAGTACCCGGCTACGGAGAGCTGGATGGTGCAGGCCCGGTGAGAACCGGATGAGGAGTACCCGGCTACGGAGAGCCGGATGGTGCAGGCCCGATGAGAACCGGATGAGGAGTACCCGGCTACGGAGAGCCGGATGGTGCAGACCCGGTGAGGAATGCTCACCGGATGAAGAGACATATTCGTAAATATGTTTCTAAGAGTCCATCGAGGCTATATTTGTAAATAGTCGAAAAGTCATATTAGTATAAATATGACTTAGGGCAAACTTATAGTTACTGTTGTCGTTATTTTCTTGTTGGTGCAAGAAGAGAGAGCGCGTAATAGTGTACAGAGAGACAGAGAGAGAACGAGGTCGTTGCCTCTGCTGTAACCGCCGCCTGTGGCGAAGATCGTGAGCACGAGGTTGTTGCCTCCGTGAACTCACTGTTGTACATTCTAGCATAGTGATAGTTTGCAGCCTGTGGGCTGCCGTGGTTTTTTCCCTAGTTTGGGTTTTTCCACGTAAACATCCTGTGTACTCTTCTCTCCTTTGTGTCGCGTGTTTTCCGTTTCCTGTTTTCTGTGTATGATTCTAAGCTCGGTTGTGGCCGAGCGTTGTGCATAAGGAGCGTTGAAGTTCCCGTCAATTGGTAACAGAGCGAAACGACACAGAAATTGGACGAATCGTTTGGCGGCATGTTCAAGCTCACCGGCTCCAACTATTCAGTGTGGAAGTCGAAGATGAGGGACATGCTCGTGGTTAAAGACCTCTGGCTGCCAGTTTAGTTCGGGGACAAGAGACCGGACAAAATCGACGCCGTGATATGGGAGGTGATGCACATGAAGACAACGGCGTACATACGGTGCTTCATCGACATGAGCCTGTACAACAACTTCAATGAGGAGAGCAAGGCTCATGAGCTCTGGGAGAAGATCGGCATAATGTTTTGAAACAAAAATGTTGTTAATCAGGTTTCGGTATTCCGGAAGCTAGTAAGACTCCGGTACCAAGATGGCTCCAGCATAGCGGAGCACATGAATGCCTTCCAGGGGCTGATACACTAGGCAACATCATTGGAAGTACCTCTCGCCGACGAGTTACTAGCGCTACTCCTGCTCGGTTCCCTCTCGGATAGCTGGGAGACGTTGGTTGTCACTTTGGGCAACGCCAGGCCGGAAGGAAAGCGGTTATCCCTAGCAAGAGTAAAGTCGAGCTTGCTAGATGAGGAGGCGCGTCGGAAAGATAAAGATACGAGCTCCGACTCCAAAGTGCTCCTTACCGAATCGGAACGTGGAAGACAGAGAAATTGTAGTCCCCAGAACCGGGAGAAGTCGGGGACACGGTCAAAGTCAAGGGGGAGGCCCACTTGCTTCTATTGCGGCAAGCCGGGACACTTCCAAAAGAACTGTCGGCATTTCCGTAAAGACAAGGAAACCGACGGTACCGATTCGAAGCGGACCCCGGACCGGAATGGTAAAGACCGGAGGGGAACGACGGCAATCGCGGCAAGTGAAGAAGAGTTGATGCTCATCACCGAGGAGAGTGAGATAAACCTTGCTGGCGACGAGATGACCTGGGTGGTAGACTCCGGAGCATCGTTCCACCTTACCCCGAACCGGAAATGCTTCTCATCCTACTCAGCCAATGATCACGGTTGTGTCCGGATGGGGAATGAAGGTACAATGTCATGCCGAATTGTCGGCATAGGAGACGTGTGGCTGTCAACACCAACCGGATGCAAGTTGCTGCTGAAGGATGTCCGACACGTTCCGGAGGTTCGTCTGAACCTGATATCAGCCGGTCGGCTAGATGATGAAGGCTACACTGGTAGCATCCGGAACGGTGTCATGAAGTTCAGCAAAGGGAGCCTGATTGTGGCTCGGGCCCGGAAGGTCAACACACTGTACCTGATGAATGCCCGGTTATGTTCGGCAGAAGTGAACGTGGCATCTGACACTGCCGGTGAGCTGTGGCACAAGAGATTGTGTCATATGAGCGAGAAGGGGATGAGGAGGCTTGCAGACGACAACCTCATTCCAGTGAAGAACGTGCACTTGGAGAAGTGCACTGATTGTCTAGCCGGTAAGCAAAACCGGACCTCCTTCCGACCAAGGCCACCGATGAGATGTAATGCACCACTGGAGTTGGTGCATACGGATGTGTGTCAGGTAGACACGAAGTCACATGCCGGAGCGCAGTACTTCGTGACTTTCATAGATGACCACAGCCGGAAGTTGTGGGCCACACCGTTGAAGACGAAGGATCAGGTGCTATCCGTCTTCAAAGAGCTCCACGCGAGAGTGGAAAGAGAAACTGGCCGGAAGCTGAAGGCGGTTCGAGCAAATAACGGAGGAGAATACCGGGGGCAGTTCGAGGAGTACTGCCGCTCGAAGGGAATCGGACTCGAATTTACCGTGCCGAAGACACCGGAACTAAACAGGCTGGCCGAGAGGATGAACCGGACCATAATGGAGAGGGTCTAGAGTATGCTAGTGCATGCAAAACTACCCAAGAAGTTTTGGGTTGAGGCACTGTCGACGGCGACATATGTGATAAATAGATCACCCTCAGTACCCTTGGATGGAGACACGCCACAGAGAGTGTGGACTGGTAAGGAAGTATCCTAGCGGCGTCTGAAGGTGTTCGGGTGTCTCGCGTACGTGCATGTAGCTAAGGACCGGAGAGGAAAGTTAGATCCAAAGACCCGGCCATGCATATTCCTCAGTTACAGTGACGATGAGTTCGGCTACCGAGTGTGGGACCCGGTCGACAAGAAGGTATTCCGGAGTCGTGATATTATCTTTATGGAGGACAAGACGCTCGCCTACTGGGAGTCGGAGAAGAAGATAATGGACTTCGAGTCGACCGGTAAGGATTGACTCTACGATGAGCAGACCCAACCGGCGAGAGACCGGTTAGCACTCGAAGAACCAGCCGGATACGGTGAGGATACCGAATAGGCTGAAGAAGAAGTAGAGGAAGCCGAAGCCGGAACCGGCCAAGACCCCGAATCAGATTCAGATGAAGAGAAAATGGAGGAGCCGATTACCGAAGCCCGAAGACAGAGATATCCTCTCAGAGAGAGAAGGGCCCCCCAGAGATTTCCGGATGCAGAGCATGTTCTACTGACCGATGAGGGGGAGCCGGAAAGCTTCGAAGAAGCGAAGGATGACACCCACAGCCGCAAATGGTTAAGTGCCATGCAGGATGAGATGGATTCCCTACATGAGAACCATACATACGAATTGGTGGAGTTGCCGAAAGGAAAGCAGGCACTCCGAAACAAGTGGGTGTACAAGTTGAAACCGGGAGATGCTTGCAACCCCCCGAGATACAAAGCCAGGATCGTGGTGAAGGGGTTCTAGCAGAAGAAGGGCGTGGACTTCGACGAGATATTTGCCCCGGTTGTAAAGATGACCTCCATCCGGACGGTGCTGAGTATAGCGGCAAGCATGGACCTTGAGGTAGAGCAGCTGGACGTGAAGACGGCATTCCTTCACGGCGACCTCGAAGAGGAGATCTACATGCAGCAACTGGAGGGATTTGTGGAGAAAGGGAAAGAGCACCTGGTATGCCGGCTGAAGAAGAGCCTCTACGGGTTGAAGCAGGCCCCCCGGCAATGGTACTGGAAGTTCGACTCCCTCATGACCGATCAAGGGTACCACAAGACGCAGGCCGATCAGTGCGTGTTTGTGAAGAAGTTCGAAGGAGGCGACTTCCTGATACTCCTTCTGTACGTGGATGACATGTTGATCGTCGGATGGGACCAAGCCAAAATACGGATGCTGAAGAAGGCCCTCAACTGGACTTTCTCAATGAAAGACTTGGGTCCGGCAAGACAGATGTTGGGGATGCATATTATCCGAAACCGGTTAGCGAAGCAATTATGGCTATCACAGGAGAAGTACGTGACAAAGGTGCTTCACCGGTTCAACATGTCAGATGTGAAACCGGTTGTATCGACACTTCCGGCAAACTGCAGGTTATCCAATAAGCAAAGCCCGAAGACGAAAGCAGAGAAGGCGGATATGATTAAGATTCCATATGCCTCTGTCGTCGGGAGCCTAATGTACGCAATGGTGTGTACTCGACCGGATATAGGATATGCAGTCGGAGTGGTGAGCCAGTTCATGAGCAATCCCGACAAGGAGCACTGGAACGCGGTCAAATGGATACTCCGGTATTTGAAGGGCACTTCAAATATGTGTCTCCGATTTGGCTCCGGAAAACCTCAACTTGACGGTTTCACCAATTCGGACATGTCGGCTGATGTGGATACCAGCCGGTCTACATCCGGGTATGTAATGACATATGCAGGGGGAGCTGTTTCGTGGCAATCGAGGTTGCAGAAGACGGTTGCATTATCAACCACGGAGGCGGAGTACATGGCAGCTGTGGAAGCCGGCAAGGAAATATTATGGATGAAGGACTTCATCAGAGAGCTCGGTATCCGGCAAAAGGAACAACGCACGATGTTTGAGATTTCGGCGGCAGTAGTGCGGCTCGTGCAACCGAACGGGCAATTCAATGGGAAAGATGTGTCGCAGTATTTGCGAGATTACAAGGCGGAAATGCTACGGTGCGGGATTTCGGAAGGATTGCAAGTGACATCCTAAACCCTAAACCCTAAACCGGGCGGTCGACGGGCTTCAAGGGAGTATCCACAGTACACGGCAACAAAATCCGACGTGGGAGGCATTTGAAGAGGTGCTAAAGACCACGGTTGCCATCGAGGACTCCTCCAAGGCAACGAGGACGGGATCCGAAGATTGGGTGGAAACACTGGATAAGGGGATGAAGGTCCTCGATGTGTTTTCGTCATTCGAAAGTTGGTTTAGGAGGTGTTCTGTGAGAGATCAAGCTATCCTCGCACCGTACAAAGTGATCATGTTCCTACGAGCTGTGGACATCCGGGACCGGAAAGAACTTGGAGTGCTTTTGGAGGACACGACCATTGAGAGTTGCCTCACCGAAACATGGGAAAGCATGCGGGATATCGTCGTGTGATACACGAAGAGGGGGCAATGGCTTGCTAACGAAGAAAAAAGGGTTTCGGAACCGATTCCAAAACCAAGATCCGGACTGGAAGACCATCAACAGTGGGCTCGGGAGACTATGACCGAGAAGGGAATCGACGCAACCACGGTAGAGCAGTTGCTGAAGGAGATGGAGAATCTAAAAATCGTGATGGTGAAGAAGTCAGATGACCATCCCACAAGCTCCAAATATATGGACCGTCGGTGTATATGGTGTGATAGCACTGAACATGATCGGAGGGATTGCGACGAGCACAAGGAGGTGTTACGACGAGATCTTATCTAGTAGGAGGGAAATCAGATTCATTCGATGGACTCTCAGAAGCCACTCCGACCGAACTTCCGGAAAGGTGGCATGAAGAAGGTCCTAGAGGAGGAAATTGCGGTGAAAGGTAATTATGCGACAACCGTGGGAATAAGTGTGGGTGAGTCATCAGGAGCAAAGGCGTCTTTTTGGCCTGATGTGCTAGAAAACCCTGAGAAAACCGACTCCAATGAGATCCGAAGCACCGCGGAAGGCATCCGTGAAGCTACGGGATGGGAGTGCCACGTCGATAAGAATAGCGTGTACGCCTAATGTCAATTGCATGAAGTGTATATAGATGAGAAACGACGGTGCACGGATGATGCGGTCGAACCATCGAAGACACCGGAAAGCTGGAACTTTGGAGGGAAGGGAAAAGAAATTACGATTCCGGCATTCAAGCTCGCCTCAGACATAGAAAAACAAACATACTTGAAAAAGGTGTTCGAGGAATTACTTGGAATAGCGAAGAAGGAGTTCCACGATCTTCTTGTGGATCTCGTGAAGAGAAAAAGACAAAGTACGGAGGAAAATGCTCCAAGGGTGAATGCAAATACTGTTTTAATGAATGACACCGAATTGGAGGACAAAATTCTGAACTCCCACTACACAAGGCCACATTGGGTACGTGCAACTACAAAGACTTCGGTCCGAATTGGCAACATCAAAGAGCCCGTGCTAGCATTGATTGATCACGGATCAGAGATCAACTTGATGTCCAAGGAGTTCTACCGGAAGGTGAAGTGGCCTATTAACACTAACCATGGATGGAAGATCCGAGCAGCCACTAAAGCAATGGAAGATCTATTTGCAGCTTGTCCGGATGTGACGGTGAACATCGGGGATGTCAAGATCGACCAAAATTTCTTCGTACAAGATGAGGTCTCACATTCCGTGATCCTCGGGCAGCCCTTTATCACGGCTTCACGGATGGAGACAAAGGTGCTCGATAGCGGTGTGGCTTTCGCACGAATTCAGAGCCAAAGCGGAGGGAAATCCGTCCAATTCCTAATTGTGCTAACAAATCATGAAAGGAACAAGAGAGAGCTCTTGTCCCAAACAAAGATGGAGTTTTAGAGCAGACTGTTGCGGAATGGGGAAGTGATAGTCCAAGAAGCTCTGATACCCCACACAGGAAGAAAACTCTTGGAGCAAAACAAGTACAAATCGGTCCGGATGGGGCATCTACGTACACGGCCGTAACCGGAGGAATGAAGAAAGAATACCGAAAGGTAGAGGATAAGTTATGGTCGACATCAATAATAAAAGAAGATGAAGAAATCGTGGGAGTAGTCGAAGAAGTGTTCTATGGGAGCACACTACAACAGCTTGAAGAGCTTGCGAAGGTAAATAGCTAGGGAGACCGGGTAGTTCCGGTGGAACCAGTCGAGATGTACGAGATCATTGTGAAAATGGGGCTCGATGCGCTCCACGAAGAAGAAGCAATGGTAAGTATGAAATACAAGACCGTGGAGAAGAAAGTGGAAATGTCCGCAGGACCGCTGCCCACCGATAGCGAACAAAGGAGGAAAGAAGTCTCGGGAGATCCGACACTTCGAAAGTTCGTGGATATCGGACATGCCTTCATGGATGAGACCCGGAAGAAACTTCGGATCGGTGGAGGTGGTTTCCTTTTACAAAATGAAGAAGAACCATTCCATGGGATTCTGGAACAATAGTGAAAGCATTTGCATTCACATTGAAGGAGATAGGGTGCGTTGATCTGATGGTGATCTTCACGCTTGACCATGTGCCGTGGAACCTGAAGCCGATTCCAGTGCCGCGGGCGCATATTCCCAAAATCATCGACTTGCTCAAGGAGAAGGTGGCGATGGGGATTCTAGAGCCATCAAACACTCCGTACTCAAATCGATGGTTTACGGTTCCGAAGTAGAATGGGTGACTCCGATTTATCCAATACTTGCAACCAGTGAACAAGGTCACGATCCGGAACTCCGGAGTCAGTCCGATAGTGGACGAATTTGTGGAAGCATTTGCCTGTCATGCGATATACTCCATCGGAGACCTATACTCGGGGTATGACCAATTCAAACTAGCCTTGGAGAGCCGAGACATCACTACCATCCGAACACTGATAGGATTAGTCCGAATGTGCACACTACCACAAGGAGCGACAAACTCGGTGGCACATATGATGAACGCGATGAACAAGGTGCTTCGAGATTGCACTCCGGAGATAACGATGCCGTTCCTAGATGACATTCCGATGAAAGGATGCGTCGTAGAAGAAAAAGATGAAACTATGGATGATCGGGGATACCGAAAGTTCATAGTCGACCATATTCGTGATTGCGAGAAAGTGCTTCGAAAGTTAGAAGATGTGCACCTAACACTTTCCGGGGAGAAATCAACATTCGGGCCAGAAGAGATATTGGTAGTCGGACATCTATGTGGGCCCTAAGGCCGAAGATCGTCACCAACCAAGATCGATGCGATTCAAGCTATGAAAGAAGTATGCAAGTCACAATCCGAAGTCCGAAGGTTTTTGGAGCTTGTGCATTTTATCACATATGGATTCCGCACTATGCACATATTGCGGACCCACTCTATCACTTCTTGCGGAAGGGGAGGAAGTTCGAATGGAAACCGGAACACACCAAAGCCATGAAGAAGCTCAAGAAAACACTACGAAGGGTTGAAGCACGTAAGAAGCCGAGCTATGAGCAACCAATCATAGTAACGGTTGATACAAGTCCAACCGGGATCGGATGGGTCATCAATCAAGCCGACTCGGATGGGTTGCGATATTTGATCCAATTCGGAGCAAAGGTTCTCAACGAAAGGCAATGCAGGTATGCTCAAGTCAAAAGAGAATTATGGGGATTCGTGTCGGAAATCAAATCGGATCGAGATTATTTGATCGGAGCCGAAGTAGTGATCGAAACGGATTTTCTTCCGATACTCGGGATGATGTGGTGTTGCACGATACCGGATGTGGCTATGCTAAGATGGATTGCATATATTAAGTCACTTAACCTGGACGTATGACACATCTACCGAAAAGACAACGCTATACGGATATGCTATTCAGGGCTTGGTTCGGAGACGACATAGCCGAATCCGATAATGAAGAAGTTTCTGAAGACTACTTTACTTCGGAGCACATATGCCGAGTAAACGTAATCCGAGAATTCCGAGAAGAAGAATACGAGGGAGAAAGCTTTATGATTAGGAAGGTACTACAAGAGATTGAGGAATCACCGGACGATAAAGAGAAGAGAGCCGAGATCCGAAGGAAGAAGAGGCAAGTCCAAAAGTTCTTCTTGAAAAATGGATTAATATGGAGTTAGCCGAAAAGACCGGATGGCATACCACTTCGGGTAGTCGGGATGAAAGAGCAACGAAACCGGATAATGTCCGAGTTTCACGAATCTGATTGGGCTGGACATCGAGGGACATGGGAAACTTTTGTGAAAATCAAACAAAAATATTGGTGGAGTTCACTGAAAGCTGCGAGAAGTGTCAAATCTACTCCGGAGTTCGACATCGATATGAGTTAAATCCGACATTCTCACCGACAATCAACTTCAAATGGATGGTCGACATTGTAGCCATGCCAACCGGGATCGGACAAAAGAAGTACTTGGTGTTAGCTCGGGAAGATCTCACAAATCAAGTAGAAGGTCGGGCGCTACGAAGGAAAACGTGTTCTGCGGTATGCCAATTTTTTTGGAGGAGGTGTTTTGCAGGTACGGGTGCGTAGGACAAGTGATTGCAGATCGGGGAGAACTCAACTTTGATAAAGCTAAGGAATTCTTCACCAAACATGGAGTTCGGTTAACACTAACAACGGCATACAATCCGGAGGCCAACTAGAAAATTGAACAATGACATAGTCCGATCGTCAAAGCATTGGCCAAAGCATGCGACGGAAGGGTGAAGGATTGGCCGCAGATACTCTCGTATGCACTATGGGCGGATCGGACGATGCATAGCTCTGTAACCGGTTATATGCCGACAGAACTTATGACCGGCCAAGCACCGGTAATGCCGATGGAAACCGTGATTGTGCAATGGACAATGCTACCGTGGAAGGAAGAGATGAGCCAGGAAGAACTACTAGCGGTCTGGATACAACAACTAGAGGGAAGACCGAAAGACATAGCGGAAGCAACACGCCGACAACAAGAAGCATGATTCCAGAACAAAAGTCGGTTCGACACAAAGCACCGACTATGACCACAAAAGATTGAAGAACGAGATTGGGTGATTCTCTATGATAGTAGTTTGGATCATCAACATAAAACGATACGAAAGTTCGCAAAAAGGTGGTTCGGGCCATACGAGGTTCGGAAAGTTTTCGACAACGGAACTTAACGACTATGCGAGGTGGATGGAACGATACTATGAGTGCCTATAGCGGGGAAACGGGTAAAGATCTTCAAGAAGCAGACTAACGATGAACCCTATGTAACCCTAGACAAGACCAACAATGAGGAGCAACCGGACGAAGATCACGATAATGCGGAAAGCGAGGAAAGCGGACTTCAACTCGTAGTTGACATAAGGGGAGAATTGGAGAGTGCTATGGATGAAGGCGAATAATGAGCATCGGGAACTTCGGCACATATCGGAGGATGTGCGGGTTTGGAGGGGGCGAGTGTCGTAGTGTAATTCGCACACTACATGAAAATTGCATTTTTGTTCCTCCGGATGGGGTAAGGAGGACCTGGTAAGGAGAACCGGTGAGAACCGGATGAGGGAGGAACCGGTAAGGAGGACCCGGTAAGAACAGGATCAAGCAGAACTGGCATGAGCCGGATAAAGAAGGCCGGTGAGAGTCCCTCACCAGATGAAGAGACAAATTTGTAAATAGAAGAAAAGATTGTTACATGCATAGGGCAAGATTCGAACCCTATACCGCCACGTAGACAGACCCCAACCTTACCATTGTACTAACTTATCCTAAGTGTTTTAGATATAGATTTAATACATATAAGAACTTTATTTACGCCTACCTTTATTAAAAGGTAAGTCATGCATTTTTTAGAATGTGTGAATACTTTATTTATAAGAAAAAAATGTACACCAATAAAAAATTACTCGTGCGCATCTAGCAAGCATGAGCACTATATTTAGGAAATAAAAGCATAGTGTAAAAAGCAACTCATGCACATTTAGTGTGCATGAACACTTTAGAAAAAACATGAAGCTATGCTTAGCCTCTTCATCCTTATATAAGGAGGAGAGAAAGATGTATGATGTTGTTGATTCTTTTACAAGGATTGATCAATCTAATATATTCGTGGGATTCACAAGTTTATCATCAAAATTCTCTTTCTTACAATCTAAATATTGATTAAATACACTAAACACGTGGGATTCACAAGTTTTATTTCTTACTTCTCTTTCTACCTATTCGTAACTAGCCTTATATTGTATTCTTCTTTCTCCTAGTCCAAAACGTCAGTGGTTCCCACCCGACTCACGCAACGATCCGGAGCCAAAAGGCACGACAACGTGAAAACGGGTGGCAAGGATATGGAGAATCAACAAGAGGTGATGAACACGATTATGATGATGTTTGAGCAAATGCTACAAGAACAACGAGCGTTGTCGGAGATTGCGGCGGCAGTAAAGCGGCTCGTACAACGAAATGGACAATTCAACGGAGAGGATGCGTCAAGATATCTACGTGACTACAAGGCGAAGATGATGCGATGTGAGATACCGGAAGGATTGCAAATGATATCCTTCAATTGGGTAGCCACAGATGAGTTACAAGAGAGAAGCTACAAGATATGGCAACAAAACCCAACATAGGGGTCCTTTGAAGAAGTTTTACGAGAGGCATATGACTACCAGAGATCGAAGAAACGAGATCGACATGAGTTTGACCAGTGGGTGGCATCAATGAAGACCCACCGAAGCGCAACACAAGCATTCCTAGAGTTTGAGCATCATTTTGCTCGACTCTTGGAGTCCTAATGTTTGTAAGATCGATCGATCAGAAAGAAAGGATGGACATCGGGATTGAACTCGAAGATGATGACAGTGCAAATGGCCTTACAGAGGATTGGGCTGAAGTCAAAAGAGTATACTGAAGATATGATAACACGAATAGGAGAATATCGTCGGCAACAACATGGTTTATAAGGCACGACACCTTTGGCGAACCCAACGTGAAAACGGGTGGCAAGGATATGGAGAATCAACAAGAGGTGATGAACACGATGATGATGATGTTCGAGCAAAGGCTACAAGAACAACGAGCGATGTTGGAGATCATGGCAGCAGTAAAGCGGCTCATACAACGAAATGGACAATTCAATGGAGAGGATGTGTCTAGCTATCTACATGACTACAAGGCGGAGATGATGCAATGTGGGATACCGGAAGGATTGCAAGTGATATCCTTCAATCGGGTAGCCACAGATGAGTTACAAGAGAGAATCTACAAGATACGGCAACAAAACCCAATATAGGGGTCCTTTGAAGAAGTTTTACGAGAGGCATATGAAGGAACGAGATCAACATGAGTTTGACCAGTGGTTGGCATCAATGAAGACCCACTGAAGCGCAACACAAGCACTCCTAGAGTTTGAGCATCGTTTTGCTCGACTCTCGGAGTCCTAATGTTCGTAAGATCTATCGATCGGAAAGAAAGGATGAACATCGGGATCGAACTCAAAGACGATCACGGTGCACATGGCCTTACAGAGGATTGGGCTGAAGTCAAAAGAGTATACTGAAGATATGATAACACGAATAGGAGAATATCGTCGGCAACAACATGGCTTATAAGGGATGATCGATTAAGGATGAATGATGTGGCTCATACGAGGGCCGAACTACAATTCAACGGTACCACAGGAGAGGGTGTGGAACAAGGTATCCTCTTGTCTTACGAAAGAACAATGGCTAAGGATAAGACCGATGACTTGAGAGTGGCGAACAACATTTGAAGGGTGGAAGAAGGTTACGGGATACGAGTGTCTGAAACATCGAGTGAGACAGGGGTAAGCATAATCGATGCTTGCATGATCGAGGGAGGTAAAGAGTGCGAGGCGGGCATGATTGAGGAGGTAGCCATGAAAGATGACAATTTCGGCGAATGCGTTCGAAAGGCAATGTGAGACCAAAAAGATGGAAGGTGGCAGAGAGAAAACGAAGGTCGAAGCTGATGCATGCGACGGAGAGATAGCCGAGAAGGTGGCTATGGGTGAAACGACGGAGGACGATAATACCGAGAATTCTTGCCCTCTAATTCTAGAGACTTTGGCGGTTGTGTTTGAGAACCAATGCGAGACCAGAGAGACGGGAGATGGCAGCAAAGAAGGTAAAGTCAGAAGCCGGTTCGGATGGAAGATGATCCGTTCGAAATTCCGATCTAAACGAAAGCCGAACCAGGCGGAAGTGGATTCAGCCGAAATTCGATTGGTCAACCCCGACCCAGACAGAAATTGTTCCACCCGGAAGCCGATCGGACGAGAACAATCCGGAAAGAAGCTAATCCGACTCAACCGGAGGTCGAACAGGTCGAAGCCAATGAACACGAGGAAAAGGAAGCCAACCCAAACAAAAACTGATCGGTTGAACCCGAACCGGAAGGGGGCTGACTTAGGCCAAACCGATCAACTGAGTCTGATTCGGCCGAATGCGAATACGGATGGAAGCCGACCTAGCCGAAAGCGGATCAGACGAGACCGATCCGGAAAGAAGCTAATCTGACTCAACTGGAGGTGGAAGCAATCGAGGCCAGTGAACATGAGGAAGATGCCAAGCAAGCACACTACCACGGACGACAAGGGCCAAGCAAATTTTAAGGGTGTTACCAAGGATGAGATCTCGACAAAGGAGGGATCTAGCATGAAGATTGTCAAGTCTAATGCGAGATTGTACAATGAAGGTGGACGAAGTGCGGAGTGTCTTAACCAAGGAGATGGTCAGAACGAAGGTGGCACATGCATGAGACATGAAGGGTTATGCTCAAGAGCAGCACAATGAGACATGACAATCGGTCATGGTAGTGGAAAGAGTAAACAAAGAATATGGTGGATCGGATGGCGACAATGGTTCGGGTGGAAGGAATGGACGTGCTCAAAATGGAGAGACAAAGTCAACATTGCGGGAGAAATAGAGGGTATTACGGATGAAGGAGAATAACGAGTTCCAACAACTTCGGCACATACCGGAGGATGCACGGGTTCGGAGGGGGCGAGTGGCGTAGTGTATTTTGTACAGTATGTGAAAAATATGAAGAAAAACAAGAAAGTATTAATATATATATTACATGCATAGGGCAAGATTTGAACCTTGTAACTCCATGTTAATAATTTGAAACCTTACCATTATACTAACACATCATGAGTGTTAAAAACGTAGATATCCCATATAGAAATGTTACTTCACGCATATTTTCTAGGAAATAGCTTTAGTTACAAAAAAAAAACACATGATAAAAGAGAAGAAGTTACAGGTGCACATCTAGCATGCATGAACACTATAGTCGATAAAAAAATGCATGAGGTTAGAAAAAGCATGATTACTTTTAAAGAAAGCATATAGTCTATAGATAGATAAAGCATGGAGTCCATAGTTAGAGAAAAGGATGAATTTCTAAGCCTCTCTCATCACTATATAAGGATGAGGAGCACAATGTAATGTGGGTGGAATATTTGGAAATTGAATATGTTTCTAAATAATAATTAATACACTATACTTGTGGGATTCATGAGTTTTCTCTATATGTAAGGGATGTTGATTCTTACTTGGATATTATTAGGGTTAAATATTAATAAAATAAAAAAACTATATTCATGGGATTCACAAATTTCTATCTCTTGCTTATAGACTATTCTATTCATAAATAAACTCATCTCAAATTCTTCCTCTTCCTAGTCCAAAACCTCAGTGGTTCCTACCCGCCTCACACTACGATCCAGCACCGAAAGGCACAATACCGGATTGTAGGCAGTCGTGAGGGAGAGCTTCACGCGTAGTGGCTCGAAGAGCTCCATTGTTACGCATGCATCCAGCTCCCTTCGGTAAGCCACTATCTTTCCCACATATCCATATTGGCATATGACCTGTTTGAGTAGAAATTTGCAAACAACTAATGTCGTTTTATTTGCCAAGGCTCGTTCGTCCCTCTACCTGATTTGTCAGGTTTTCTCTTGCTAGTACTAAGTACTTCATCTGTCCCTATCCCATTGGCATGGAGACCACATCCATCATCCATTTGAAGTGTATGGTGAGTGGGTATTCCAGTTGTAACTCATCACAGTGACATATGTTCAAATGTACTTGGTAGTTTTCGCATGTGGTCACAAACTGAAGTACATCTTTGTACATGCTCGGCCACAAGTACTTCTCCATCAGCTTTACGAACGTCGCCCATGTTCCTCTATGACCTGCCCAAGGACTCTTGTGGAATTCAGACATCAGTGTCGCTTGGTCCTCTCTTTTCACCACTACTCGACGTGGCGTTCTTGTCCTTTTGTTTGGGTGGCGCCACAGGAATCCTCCGTTCAGAAAGTATTGGTAAGCTTTCTTCTGGATTCGTAGCGCCTCTTCCTTTGTCCACGAAGCATCTGCCATCATTTTTCTCAAGAACTTGCTGATAAATAACGACTCTTCTTTGTACTCATTCTCATTGAAGGCGTGGAGGTTTGGCGTATTCTTGTTTTCCGCCGATAGTCAGGCCGTCTTGAAGAAGTCGAGGGTGATGTCTTCATCGTCCGAAACCATGTCGCTTTCATTCTCGAATCTTGCTCTTGACATCACGTCATCCATGACATTCTTCTTTCCTACAATGTGGCGGATCTCTGGGTTTAAAGACTTGATATAGGCGATCCACCTTAACATCGCCAGATCTAGTGTCACAGATCCTGAGATCATTCCAAGCATTAGGAGACAATCCGTCTCAATTATCACTTTCGACCCGATCAAGTAGTCTTTGTCTACCTTCACCGCATACACAATACCCAAAGTTCTCGCTTGACTTAGGAGTATCCTTGCTATCGTTCGCTAAGGATTTTTGCTCCGAACCGGATGGCATACCGTGTACTATCCTCTCCTTCTTGGTTGATGACCCACCCAATTCCGATTGGACTCGTATCCATAGCTACATAAATCGGCCTTCCATAGTGCTGGAGCATCAATAAGTAGTTTCAGCAATTTTCATATCGCATTTGTATGCTCCTCTCGCCATTCGATCTTCTTCCTTTTATTTAGCAATCCATATAATGGCTTGGTGACATGAGCGTAGTGCGGAATCCAGATATGATAAAAGGCACACGCTCCCAAGAATCTTCGCACCTCAGTTTGGGATATACATTCTTCTCACATCTCTTGAATAGCATTCACCTTCTCAGAAGAGGGTTTACGTTTGTATGGTCTGCAAAGATGTCCCAGTATGGACATCAAGTTGGCTGAATGCCAACTTGTCTCTGGAGAATTTGAGCCCTGCTCCTTCTAGTCTTTGTAGCACTCTCTCACAGTCTTCAATATGGTTTGAACCAAATCTTCGACATCCATCTTGATCAAAAGACTCATCCTTTTCTGATTGAGGGCACCCTTTTATAGGGATATCATTGAGGCAAGGAATCGTAATATCTAGGATGCAATCCCGTAGTACTTTGTTCATGGCATTCACCATGTGTGTTACAAAGTTGGTTGCACCTTGAGGTAGGGTGCACATCTGTACCAATCCACTTAGGGTCCTCATTGTTGTGATGTCTCTGTTGTTAACTGCTAGTTGAAACTGATCCTAGCCCGAGTAGAGATCACCAATAGAATAAATGGGCCTTCCCCCAAATGCTTCTGCGAACTCATAGATATTTGGACCAATATCGGCATTGCGGATTGTCACTTTATTCACTAGTTGGAAATCTTGTATGAACCTTAAGGTTCCATTCTTCTTTGGTACTGTTGTTGCGAAGATGCGCGTGCGTGCGTGCTTTGCTTGAGTGGGACCCCTGGGGTCTCAGACCGGGGAGGACGTTCGCGAAATTGTCGAAAAGATGACGATGTGTATCTAGGAGTCGAGGAAACTAATGTCACACTTGTGAAGATCAAAGATTTCTTATACTTGAGAAGAAGATAGATGTCAAGAAGAAGAATAAGAAGAGTATTATATTATTATTGATGATGATGATCTCCAAATTGACCACCCCCCCCTTTACACAAGCCTTATGAGGGTTTTTATAGGTCTATCCATGCTTCTAACATGCACAAAACCATGGGCTTGGACCCATGGTTTTTGGGCACACGGTTTTTCTTGTGGCATGCACAAAACCATGGGCTTGGACCCATGGTTTTTGGGTACACGGTTTTTCTTGTGCCATGCACAAAACCATGGGCTTGGACCCATGGTTTTTGGGCACACGGTTTTTCTTGTGGCATGCACAAAACCATGGGCTTGGAACATGGTTTTGTGCAGACGATTTTGTACGGTTGTTTTCCTATTCCTTTGGAATATGAAAAGAAATACATAAATCTAAAGTACTTGGTAGTAGCCCTAATGGTAAGATAAATTTCTTCTATCTTGGAGGTGCAAGGTTTAAATCTTGCTGGCACCCCTCTATATGCACTCGAATGCCACTAGGCCCTAGGATAATTTTCATATTTATAATCATTTGTGTAATGTGCATGGAACTACACTATTTCACAAATTCTCCCCTTGGACACGCAACATCACGACACCGTGAACCACATATTCGAGTAAGGAGCTTCGACGGCTCTAGAATTCCCATCTCGACCTTCTCTTTCAAGAGCGTGATTAAACACTTTGTTTTCCAATCGGGACGAAGTTATGTATGGTTGCCCAAGAATGATAGGATGGGATGCCGAATCTTGAACAAAAAAATGTTGATCTATCTCGACATCACCAATCGTGATGGGGATACTAGGACATGCACCATACATGTCTTCGGTAGCTTTCGTAGACGCATGGATCTTCCACCCATGATTCGTATTTATGGGCGATCTTCCCTTTTTGTAGAGCTCAGTCGACATAAGGTTGATCTCGGACCCATGGTCTATTAAAGCTACGACTGCCTCTTTTTTCTCTCCCAATTTTACAAGCGTCTCTGTCGTCGCTTGTCCCCAAGGAGGCCGAGTATAGTGGTTGTCCACCATATCTTCATTGACTTCGTCCCTTGCCATCGTTATGGCATTTGATTCTGCTTTTTGTGGCTTCTCTTCTTCCTCATCGGATTGTTGCCTTTTTCTCTTAACGAGGTCCACAATCGTACCATGGAACTCCTTCATAATGCTGAGCAATTCCTGTTGAATACGGGTGTCTAATGGACGTATTCACATTTTCTCCTTTTCTACACACTAGGCATAGACTATTTATGTAAATACTGAGAAGGGCAGTTGCCCTAAGTCAGTCAGTATATAAACTGACTTTGTAACCTAGTTAAACGTTGTTGTTGTTGCTCTTTGTTCTATTGCCTAATATACAACTAGTTTGTTGTGCCTTTCTCTCTCTCTCTCTCTCTCTCTCTCTCTCTCTCTCTCTTGCGTGCTCTTCAACATCTTGTTTAACGTTTCCATCTACCATTGATCTTTATGTCTACATACACCACTTCACGATCATCATATAGAAGAGTTTCGCTTAATTTCTGCATTCAAAGGCGGCCCTTTCCCAACATCTGGTATCAGAGCCCGGTTTCTGTTCGAGCTTGCTGTTGCCTCCTATCTTAGCCTCTAAAAAGAGATCTTAGCTAGTCACGGCAGGCAAATCACAACGAGATTGTTCTTGCAAAGAGAAACGTAACGAAGTCATCACTTCATTGTTCTAGATCACTCTCGGTTTCTGGTTGTAACCATTCGGAGTGGGACTTCTACCTTGATTTGGCCAAATTATTGCTTCAATCGACTAGGCGGAAATTGAATAGGTCATTTGACGCTACTCTCCTACTCGTCGTAGTCACCTGAAGCAAACACGACTCCAGGGGCAACCTTAATTCGTGTTTCATTCGGCTAGATGACATTCAGGAGGACCAGTTGGTTCCGTCCCTCTCATCGTTGTAGTCAACCGAAACAGAATCGGCCTGGAGTATTGCATAGAATCGGTGTTGGGAGATTTCAGAGAAATTGAATCATCAAATCCTAGTTCAACTCGATTAAGTCAGTTGACTGTAGTTACTCTGAATAGGATTCACGGTTCTTCGTAATCAACACGACTTGTGTTCAACTTCGGATAGAACGACATCGAGTGGGCTAGGCTGTCGCACTCCACCACAGTTCGTAGCTAACTCAGGACAAAATTCTATTATACCAACACGCATGGCTTCAACATCCGGCTCGTCAGAGATGAGTCTACGGAAGTTTGATGGATTGAACTTCAACTTCTGGAAGGAGCAAATGCAAGACTACTTGACAGTCAAGGGCCAGATTGACCCCATTGAGAATGAAGATCCTCCAGAAGGATACAAACCAATCAAGTGGTAGAAGTTGGACAGAATCATTCGCGCCACAATTCGGATGCACCTATCAGAATCTATATATTTCACGGTGCAATCGTGTACGACAGCCTTCCAACTATGGAAGACCCTGACGGACACTTACAAAAAGAAAGTCGCCGCCACGAAGATATTCCTGATTTAGCGTCTCTACAATCTTCGGATGAAGGAATCCGATTCGGTCCAGGCAAGAAATAGTCGACAGTCGCACTATCGAGCACGGAAGCCGAATACAGGGGCGCGACAGTCGCTGCATGCAAAGCTGTATGGCTTAAACGTATACTAAAAGATCTAGGCATACCCATCAAAGATCCAATATGCCTGTACTGCGACAACATGAGTAGTATCTACCTCGCACGCAACCTCGTATTTCATGGGCAGACTAAACACATCGAAGTGCACTACCACTTCATCCGCGAGCGCGTCCGGGCCGGAGAAATTGACCTCCAACACATCAGCACACACCTACAAGTCGTTGATATCTTTACGAAGGCCTTAGGCATCGACAAGCTCGGGCAATTTGCATCGGATCTTCGTCTCACGTCATTCACATTACTGAGCTTGAGGGAGGGAGTACATGGATAACGCAACACGGATAGGCTACGCAATATGCTAGACAAGTCGAAGTACGAACCGAATGACTTTCCGAGAGATGGAAGTTGTGTTCGAAGGGATGTGTTGAGAATCGAACTCAACTTCCCATAGATAGGTTTCATACTAGCTCATGGACATCCCAGGCTAGTTTTGTAAATAAGTAGAAATGGCACTTGCCCTAGCTTAGTTGGTATATAAACCAACTCATTGTAACTTAGTTTTTTTGTTGGATGTTTTATGTTTTGATATAGTTTATCTATCTCTGTCTTAAGAGCTCTCATTCTCTCTATCTTGTTACACACACACACACACAGTCATCTTCCGCTGCACTACAACCACTCTTGCCTCCTCTTTTCTTTACAATCATCAACCATGGGCTTGGGAGACTACGACCGAGAAGGGAATCGATGCAGCCATGGTGGAGTAGTTGCTGAAGGAGATAGAGAATCAAAAAATTGCAGTGGTGAAGAAATCGGAAGACCGTCCCACAAGTTCCAAGTATATAGACGGTCGGTGCATATGGAGCACTGAACATGATCGGAAGGATTGCGATGATTACAAGGAGGCGCTATGACGGGATCTTATCTACTACGAGGGAAATCAGATTCATTCGATGGACTCTCGGAATCCACTCCGGCCAAACTTCTGAAAGGGCGGCATGAAGAAGGTCCTAGAGGAGGAGATAGTGGCGAAAAGCAATTATGTGTCAACCACGGAAATATGTGGGGGAGTCATCTGGAGCAAAGACATCTTTTTGGCCGGAAGTGCTAGAAATCTCGGAGAAAGCCAACCTTGATGAAATCTACAGCACCGCAGAAGGCATCCAGGAAGCTACGGGATGGGAGTGCCTCGTAGATAAGAATAGGATACATGTGTTATGTCAATTGCATGAGGTGTATGTAGATGAGAAACGGCGGTGCGCGGATGATGCGGTTGGGCCATCAAAGACACCGGAGAGCTGGAACTCCTAAGGGAAGGGGAAAGGAAAAACAATTCCGGCATTCAAATCTCATTTTGAACATCGAACAATGGACGGACCTAAAGAAGATGTTCGCAGAGAGAATCCTTGATATTCGGGTGGAATTTTCTCTCTGGGAATTACTTGGAATAGCGAAGAAGGAGTTCCATGATCTTCTTATGGATCTCGTAAACAGAAAGAGGCAAACTACGGAGGGAAATTCTCCAAGGGTGAATGTGAATACCATTCTAATGAACGACACATAAGTGGAGGATGAAACTTTGAGCTCCCACTACACAAGCCCACACTGGGCACGCACACCTACGGAGACTCTGGTGTGAATCGAAAACGTGAAAGAGCCCGTACCAGAATTGATTGATCATGGGTCATAGATCAATTTGATGTCCAAGGAGTTCTACCGGACGGGGAAGTGCCTTATAAACACTAGCCATGGATGGAAGATCCGAGCAGTCACAAAAGCCGCGGAAGATCTATTTGCGGCTTGTCCGGATGTGATGGTGAAGATCGGTGATGTGGAGATTGACCAAAATTTCTTCGTGCAAGATGAGGTCTCACATTCCGTAATCCTTGGGCAACCCTTTATCATGACTTCACAAATGGAGACAAAGGTGCTCGATAGCGGAGTAGCTTTTGCACGAATTCGGAGCCAAAGCGGAGGAAAAACCATCCAATTCCTAATTGTGCCATCGAATCACGAAAGGAATAAGAGAGAGCTCTTGTCCCAAACAAAAATGGATTTTTAAAGCGGACTGTTGTGAAGTGGGGAAGTGATAGTCCGAGAAGCCCTGATACCCCATACAGGAACAAAACTCTCGGAGCAAAACAACATCAAATCGGTCCGGGTGGGGCATCTACATACACGGCCGTAACCAGAGTAATGAAGAAAGAATTTCGAAAGGTACAACATGAGTTACGGTTTGCATCAATCATAAAAGAAGAAGAAGAGATAGTGGGAGTAGTCAAAGAAGTGTTCTATGGGAGCACGCTACAACAGCTTGAAGAGCTTGCGGAAGAGAATAGCCAGGGAGACTGGGTAGTCCCAGTGGCATTGGTCAACATGTACGATACCATTGCGAAAATGGGCCCGGATTCACTCTGCAAAGAAGAAGCATGGTATGTACAAAATATAAGACCGTGGGAAAGAAGGTGAAACCGTTCGTGAGACTGCTACCCGCCAATAGCGAACAAAAGAGGAAAGAAGTCTCGAGAGATCCGACACTTCGGAAGTTCGTGGATATCGGACATGCCTTCACGAATGAGACCTGGAAGAAACTTCGGATTGGTGGAGGTGGGTTCCTCTTAAAGAATGAAGAAGAACGATTCCATGAGATGTTGGAGCAACATGGAAAAGCATTCACATTCACACCAAAAGAGATAGGGTATGTTGATCCAAAGATAGTGGAGCCGATGGTGATCTTCACGATTGATCATGTGCCGTGGAACTTGAAGCTAATTACGGTGCCACGACACATATTCGAAAAATCATTGAATTGCTCAAAGAAAAGGTGGCGATGGGGATTCTAGAGCCATCAAACGCTCCGTACTCAAATCGATGGTTTACGGTTCCTAAGAAGAATGAGTCACTCCGATTCATTCAAGATTTGCAACCGGTGAACAAGGTCACGATCCGGAACTCCGGAGTCAGTCCGATAGTGGACGAATTTGCGAAAGCGTTTGCTGGATGCGCGATATACTCCATCGAAGACCTATACTTCGGCTATGACCAATTCCAACTAGCCGTGGAGAGCCGAGATATTACTACAATGCGAACACCGATAGGACTAGTTCGGATGTGCACGCTACGACAAGGAGCAACAAACTCGGTCGCACATATGATGAATGTGATGAACAAGGTGCTCCGAGACTGCATTCCGGAGATAACAATGTCGTTCCTAGATGACATTCCGATGAAAGGATGTGCGGTGGAAGAAAAAGATGAAACTATGGATGATCGAGGATGCTGAAAGTTTGTAGTTGACCATATTCGCAATTGCGAGAAAGTGCTACGGAAGTTAGAAGATGTGCACCTAACACTCTCTAGAGAGAAATCGGCATTCAGACAAGAAGAGATATTGGCAGTCGGACATCTATGTGGGCCCTACGGCCGAAGACTGTCGCCAGTCAAGATTGATGTGATTCAAGCTATCAAAGAAATATGTGAATGACAATCCGAAGTTCATAGATTTCTTGGTGCATGTGCATTTTATCATATATGGATTCCGCACTATGCACACATTGCGGACCCCCTCTATCACTTGGTGCGGAAGGGTAAGAAGTTCGAATGGAGGCCGGAACATACCAAAGCCATGAAGAAGGTCAAGAAAACACTACGGAGAACATAAACACTTAAGAAGCCAAACTATGACCGACCGATCATAGTGACGGTTGATACAAGTCCAACTGAGATCGGGTGATTCATGATATCCGATCCAATTCGGAGCAAAAGTTCTCAACGAAAGGCAATGCGGATATGCACAAGTTAAAACAGAATTATGGGGAGTCGTGTCGACAATAAAATCAGATCGAGATTATTTGATCGGAGCCGAAGTCGTGATTGAAAAGGATTGTCTTCCGATACTCGAGATGATGCGGTGTTGTACGATACCAGATATGGCTATGCTAAGATGGATTGCATATGTAAATTCGCTTAATCTAGAGGTACGACATATCTCCAAAAAAGACAACGCGGTAGCAAATATGCTGTCAATGGCACGGTTTAGAGACGACATAGCCGAATCTGATAATGAAGAAGTTTCCGAAAACTACTTTACTTTAGAAAACATATGCCGGGTGAACGTAATCTGAGAATTTCGGGAAGCCGAATACAAGGGGGAAAGCCTAATGATCGGGAAGGTGCTACAAGAAATCGAGGAATCATCAGACAATATGGAAAAGAGAGTCGAGATCCAAAGTAAGAAGCGGCAAGTCCGGAAGTTCTTCTTCAACAATGGATTAATCTAGAGGGAACTGAAAAGACCGGATGGCATACCAGTACGGGTAGTCGGAACAAAACAGCAACAAAATCAAATAATATCCGAATTTCACGAATCCGATTGGGCAGGAAATCGTGGAACATGGGCAACATTTGCGAAGATCAAGAAAAAATATTGGTGGAAGAATATATACAAAGATGTAGCGGAGTTCAAGGGAAGTTGCGAGAAATGCCAAATCTACTCCGAAGTTCGACACCGAGATGAATTACATTCGACATTCTCACCGACAATCAACTTCAAATGGATGGTCGACATTGTGGCCATGCCAACCGGGATTGGACAAA